>NC_135503.1:7380314-7701563 GCF_052857255.1 Amblyomma americanum | reverse complement strand
GAAAACAAAAGTTATGAAATTCTTTCATGTGCACCTTGCAGAGTTCCTGTAATGGAATGAACACGTAAAGCGTTCAAAAAAAAAAAAAAAGTAGTCGAAAGCAGTTGCTGCACAGTGGAAGGGGCGAAACTTGCTTCCCAGCAGGTGTAGATTACTCATATATTACAAAAACATTCAATCACATTTAAATTACTGTCGTTTGGTACGAAGTAAAACAACCCGTTTTAACGTTAAAAAGTTAATAACCATGCAAAAGAAAACCATTGGTGCTACTGAAAGCCTAAATTACTACGAAAACCTGACGCCTTTCTTTGAAAAACATCGGCTTTTCTATCTTGATCAGCTCTATTTGCCCAAACTTGCCCTCAGCATATACACTCAAAGGAAGCAAAATACCCAGAGATTTGGTAATGCGTATCTCGTAAAGAATGAGAGCTTTTGGTTGAGAAAAACGAACTACACATCATCAGCCTGACTACACCCACTGCAGGGCAAAGGCCTCTCCCATGGCTCTCGAATTAACCCTTCCCTTTACCAGCTGCACCCACTCTATACCTGCCTGACTACACCCACTGCAGGGCAAAGGCCTCTCCCATGTCTCTCGAATTAACCCTTCCCTTTGCCAGCTGCGCCCACTCTATACCTGCAAACTTCCTTATCTCATCCCCCCACCTAACCTTCTGCCGCACCCTGCTACGCTTGCCTTCTCTCGGAATCCACTCTGTTAACCTTAAGGACCAGCGGTTGTCTTTCCTTCGCAGTACATGCCCTGCCCAAGCCCATTTCTTCATCTCGATTTCGCCTAGCATGACATTAACCCGCGTTTGTTCCCTCAACCACTCTGCTCACTTTCGGCCTCTTAACGTTACACCTATCATTTTTATTTCCATGGCTCGCTGCGTTTTTTCTTAACATAAGCTGAATTACACGTTACAGCGTATTCAGACAAACTACGGACTACAAAGTATGAAACAGCTTATTCCTAGCATTTTAAACTAGAATGCAGTTTTAGCTCAGATTATAAACTCCCCTTCTAATAAAACATTGAAAGTGGTGTTGCGTGAACGTTTGATTATGTAGACTCATTTTGGTTTGTTTACACGATGCTTCGTTTGGGTTCTGCTTGTAAAGGTGGAAATTTTTCCCTGGGCAGCTTTTTCCCCTTGTGTCCCCACAACCATTGTATCTCCTTGTTTGTGGAAATAAATTCAAACTCAAACTCAATATGAGCTGTTTCTTTTCTGTAGTGACTGCTCATCAATAGCAAGGGTTTCATGGTTTATATATGTGATGATTTCCTCTTTATCCTGCCTATAATTATTGAAAGTGCTCTGATGTATGCTACAACTTTTTCTTCCTATAGTGATTGTTTTTTACTTGAACAGATTTTAATTGGTTTCAACTGTAGTAACGAATTTTGCTCAGGTGTCCTAACGGTTATGGTGAACTGTTCTTTCTTTTCAAGCAGTCTTGTATGTTTTTTTATGTGTGTGCAATTGATTTCGGTTGCCTAGAAATGTTTCAAGATAACGAAAGGATATCTATGAACATTGCTGGGGGGTGAGAGGACCCTGTCAGATACGTATTTGTGCCTTTCGTCCCCAGCCCTTGGTTTCTTTCCGTACTGAGAAAATTAGAATGTTGTAATAAGCTCAACTCAACACGCTCGTTCCACAGCACTGCGGAGTGTGCCACGTCCTGGAAAAAATAAAAAACTCAGACTTTAAGCTCTCTTTTCGGTTGCGAAAAGTGATAGCGATAGCTGAACCATCGCATCTCACTCCCCCTCTTTCTCCTCCACCTAACACATGTTATGAGAGCGTTTACAGCAAGGCAAATATCCCCGTGTCACATGACAACACGAAAGCACTCTTTCAAAAGCATCTGATCCTCACAGCCAAGCTTCTGAAGACTTTCAACGTGAGCTTCCGGACAAGTGTAACAAAGTCCATTCAGACAGCGTCTCTGTAAAGTTCTCACAAATGTGCGTAATCTGTGGCAGACACCAAGAATCCGTATTCTAAGACCAGGTCAACGAATTGTGCCTATTTCAGCTTGTTGAAATGTATCCTAGTTCCTTCAGTTTAACTACCTATCGTATTGTTTCTGTTGTGCTGCTGGCTGCCTCTGAAATCAAAACGAGATGTAGGCTTAGCCAGCAACGGTTGGTGGAGCGCGCGGGATGGCGGTGGCCGCCCCGTATGGGGCCCTGGAATAAGGACACCACCCTGGGGGTCTTCATTTCCAGTCAGTAAAGATTTCTTTACTACTACTACTAGGCTTAGCTAGGAGGAACTAAAGCCTCCTTTTCACGCTTCTCGTGGATATATTGTACCACGTATTCTATGTCCAAACAAGCTTCAGAGTTCAAACTTGTGTTTATTTCTTTTGTTATTAATCATAAAAGCCATGAACGGGGATTCACCAACGTGAGCGCGTGCACAGCGAGATTTTAGTTCAGTATCATCAGTAGAGTACCGCTGAAAAGCCTGCTGGAAGTTAGCACGCGCATCTGCTGCAGAGAGGCGGCGCCAGCTCAGTGTGTATTCCCGCGCTTCCGCGTGCAGCGCGGCCCAGTCGCGCTGTCGTCGGGGCGCAGGTGCACGCGGCGTCGGCGGCGCGAAACAACGCGCACCCGTTAGCCTTGACCAGGGCATCGCGCCGCCGTTCTTCCTTGGGCCGGGTGGTCGACCCCGCGAGACAACACAAACGAACGCGCCCGGCGAACAGGACGCCCTTCACCCGCCTTTTCTGCTCCCCGGCGAAGTAGACAACGCGCTGTTTGTGTCCGTCAAGGCGAGCGCACCGCCAGTCATCGCTGTGCAAAGAACCGCCGCTGCGCCTGGAACCTCCGGCAGGCGCGCTCGTGTTTGACTGGCACGAGACGACGTGCAGCGCTCAGGGCATACGCGCTGGCGTCTGGCTCGAATGCGAGCCGCAACTCAGGTTTGACGCGGGGCAAATGGAAAGCCGTTACGAAGCGCCGTTGGCACGCCTGTAAAGACGGCGGTATTATGCGAATGTTACGCTCGAGACGAGTCTGAAACGTGTGTTGCGAGCACGAGTAATCAATCTGTCACATTCACATCACCGGCCGCCTCAAAATTCAACTTAGGTTCACTTAAAGCAGGCGGAGATTAACGTAAACCGTTGGTTTGGCACACAGGTCAGGGCTTTACACGCGCGCCTAGCTCGTCACATGATCAAGTTTTTTTTCTTTTACCCAAAAAAATTGTGATTGGATAGCCTTGCACTCTTCGTCTGGCATTCAGGGCAGGCTGAATTCCTGCATTTTCTCTATACTGACATCGCTCAACAGGCTTACTGTTTCATCCACAGAAACAACGAACGGTGGTACTCGGACTGCAGGCGGCATTGCATGCCCTGTTTAAATGAGAATGGTATTGGTAAGTATTAAATATAAGGACTGCTTGCAGCAGCTGGTAGCGCAGCGCTGTATCCTAATCGTTGAGTATCCGCCTCGCACGCGAGAGGTGCGGGGTTCGATCCCCAGTGTCGCCGGAGTCTTGTACAATGGGTACAAGCTTTCCCCTCGCTTGGCGCTCGGCTTTTTTGGGGTGCAATGCTCGGGAAATGAATGGGTCCCCACCTCTAGTAGCAGAAGATTTTCCTGTGTCTTGGCGATCTTCGTCCGCAGATGCCCTTGCGCCATCAAAATTCATCGTCAACATCAGCAGCGGTGCAACTCGTCGATAGCCAGGAAGAAGGCACGAGGGAAACAATAAGAATAAGTTCTTCCTGCGGTAGGACTTCGAGAAGCAAGAACTTTGTGCAGGGCACTGCTGGTGGTTTCATGGTTTGCGCTGGGTGCACTAAGCAAATCAAAAAGTAAGGCTGTTGTGAGAACAAAGGCATGCGTTTGACTTCGTTCTATTCTCAGCTTATAGCATCGTGAGTTAAACAGTGTAAATCGAGTTTTAACTTTTCCTCAGAGAAAGAGAAGCTATAACAACAGTGGTGTGTGATTGTTTTCTTACCCAGGAGGAAAAGCGCACACAAGAGTGCCCAGCCTCACAGTCATGATACACAAACTATAGTCTTCGGCGAACTTACAACCTGCGCAATCATAACGACGCGAAGTGCTACCTAGGCCCATTGCAATAAAGACTAAAAGCTTCAATACTCAATGAAATGCAATGACGCGAGAAAACAAGGGTGAAGAGACAAAACAGACAGGATTTCCCAGATCCCTCAATTTCTATTTATGAGGCGCTTGAGATAAACCTTGGTGACTTTTTCTGTTTGGATCTGCACCAAACCCTGGCCAATCCCCCACAGTGGTTATGTGCCATCGCTTCGGAGGCAACAACAACGACACCAAACAACCAACTCTCGTCCGTTTTGGTCGTCATCAGCTATGTTACCTCAAAGTAAAAGTCTTGACGGAATACTCATCCTTGATTAATCGGCGCCTGATCGCTGGCCTGACACCTGCGATTAGCTACGTGATTACGGCTCCGGATTTGAAGGCATGGGCTCTGACTCTCTTTCAGAACGCTGCATGGTCTCGCGTCTTGTTCATACCAAGCCACCGCAATAGGCAAGGTATGGGCGTGTTCGAGGAACTGTCCCACATTCGGCGCCCTTTGTTGGAGCCGCATCTCGCGTTGTTGGCTCCCCCTGGACAGTAGTCAATAATCTTCGCTTCGATGTCGGCCCATCGCTGTCACCTCATGCCTCAATCTTCGTTCCGTGAAGAGCTGCAAGTGATTGCCGCTGAGCCCGCACATGCTAATTTACCGAAAAAAAAAAGCATTGTTATTCTCTTCTCTTCTACCCAGCCTGCAGTTAGCATAAAAGCTGGGGAAGACAGTGACTGAAAGGTCTTTTTTCGCGCACACTTTCCAAGGGGGTACAATGCGGTACGCGACACCACCCTTGCACGCACCACGATCGAGGACAAACGTTCCAGAAGATCAGAAAAAAATACACGAAGGGGGAGATTGCAGAGAAGAGAACGCACTTCAGATCAATTGTGAAGGTACGTGAAAGGGCACTCCTTTGGAAACCAACGAGTGCCGCATTTGGCGCTGACGTCTTCCTCGTCTTTCACGCCCCTTACGTACAAACACGCCGGTGCGAACGCCTGACGCCATCGCATCCACAGCTCGCAGCAGAGCCGGTAACGCTGCTGGGGCCTCGCGTTTCGCATGAGAATACTCCATCATCTCCAAGTCACGTCCCCGAAAACACCTACGTACGTACGCGAATACGAAGGCACTGTATAATTTTTTTTCCCTTATTCGCCTTTCTGGCATATAGCGAGATGGAAAAAGGTGGCTTCTTTCTTGATTACTTCCGACCTGTGCACACCTCTTCTTTCTACGCACGTTTGACGAAAAGGTCACGCCACGCCTCCCTGCAACATCCAAGCTGCTTCATATTCTTTCCTTTACTTGACCTTGAGTGACAACCTGCTGCCATCGGCGTTTCCCCCCGACAACCAAGACGACGAATTCAAAGTCGAATAGCACGTAGTCCGATAAACCTAACTTCTGTTTGTGTAATCTCGATCAGAGTAATTGGATATGCCAGCAAATGTAGAGTGGCCAGGATGCCTCCAGCAGAGTGTAAGCATTGAAGATAAGGTAAGAATTTGTAAAAGAGTGGGGCAAACATAGCGGAAAACAGGGGCATATTTATTGAGGGGGGGGGGGGGGGGGGAGGGTCAGCGGAGGGGGGGGGGGGGGTGTTGAGAATGAGAATACTGAAATTTGCACCAACTTTTTTTTAACCAAGACAGTTCAAGAAATACATGATGGAGATAGGCAAATAGGACTCCCCTCACGAGTGGCCTGTATATCCGCGGTCCTGTCGTATGTGTGTCTTTTTCGTCCCCGTTTTTTCGTGCTGCTTCGTTTTCTCAAGATGGATCACTACCAACTGGCCCAAACTTCGGTGCTTTTGCCTGGTGGGAAGCCGTTAGCTTTTCGACTAACTTGCGCGCCATATGATCGAATGTCTCACGGTCGCCACACGTTGCGTCCTTGAACAAGTTGTATGACGTCATTGGTGCGACTTCCGGTGCAGCTAAATGATGATAAGTCCCGACTCAGAAAACGCGATCAACATTTAAGTTTCATTTGCCCGAATGTGCTTCAAACTGCTGCATCAAGTTTCGAGACATCCGCTAGACATCGCGGCATCTAGCATCTACCGAAATTGTTTCCAAGCAAAACGTAGAATAGTGTCTGTACCTTGCTGGGCTTGCATCGCGAACTTAAAACATTAACTCACGGTCATCAACGTTAAGTGACTGACTAACATACACTGGTTGACTTGACATTGAGCGCATTTATCTTGTATTACTCTCCGCGTGCCTAGCTAGGTCACACCACAGACTAGGGTAATAAGTGCTTTTTCAAAGCGTGAATTGGGTATGACAATTAGGTTCTGTCTTCCCAGAGAAGGCCTATACAGATGCACGTCCGTGCGCAAACAATGAAGCGCTGGTGGCGCGACCAGCAAGTAGCCGTACGCCCTATTTTTCGCCTTCTTAGTATCATGCAAACGGGGCTTCAGAAGAACAGCGTTGCAGCAGCAGCAGCAGCAGCAGCAGCAGCAGCAGCAGCAGCAACGGCGCCAGCAATAACCTGCTTGGGATTCAGTGCACAGGGAGAATAAAGCGCAGCCTTCAGCGCAGCACTCGGCGTCCTTTAATTTCATTATACGCGCGCAGCTGACCCGGTCGAGTCACGCACTCCGAGGCACCGAGGAGGAGGCCCGGTGCCTCGCTACACTCTGCTGATCCCATCTGCAAGGACTGAGCCCTTGGGGGGAAAAAAAGTAAAAATAACTGAAATCAGCAAGGAGTTCGGGTGCCCAGCGCGGGCTGCTTACTGTTCTGAGTAAAATGTGCCCCAAGCTCATTGTCCTCCTACGCCGGCTGTTTTCCCGTCTTGAGGAGCAACCCACTGGAGAATATAGCGGAGAATATCGCTCTTTTTTTTTTCGCTTCCTGCAATTTACGAACTCACGCTTCGTAGGCGGTGTTTAGCCTCTGCTTATCTGCGACAGCGCTCCAGCAGCATATAGTTTCCCGAGGGGAAGCATCGTGTGATTACAGGGTGGGGATTTTCAAGAAAAATGGAGCCGTAAGATTGAGAGTACTTCGTTTGCAACATGAAGTGTTCGGATTAACGACCATTCCTCCTGAAAACTTACGCTCTGTGTGCAAACGTTCCTGCAAGAGGAGCAGCAGCGCCTGGCATGCGAAAGTTCTCAAGTGCAGTACAGCAGGCTTTCGCATTATGGTGTACGCATTGAGGCAAAGCTGGCTAACAGTATTCACGTGTTTCCGGTTGCCTTAATTCTTGATATCAGCATGGAAGCTTTTCGTGCGAGTGCAGTTCCGTTCCTGACCAAAAAACTATTGCATGTCCTGATTCGCAAACTACGTCTTAACCACAGTATACTGTTCGTACAGTATACTGAACGTGTAGTTGGATGAAACGAGGCTAGAGTTGAGCCGGAAGTCCGCGACCTCATCAAAGTAGTCGCATTCGACACCAATTAAGGCTGCGCAAAACAAAGCATCTGAAAACGCGTATCTTCCGATGTGTTCTTAGAAAAGCGTTGATCGCCAACCAGTCCTCAGGGTGATTGCGGCCTCAGGCTCTGTTTTCAGAAACACGAATCGAGGTCAGGCTCTTAGCAGCAGAGAGAGGGGGGTGCCCTAATGGTTATGCAGAGGTCAGTCCTGGACTTGGCAGTGCTCGCTGCTTCGGATGGAAATCACAAACACGAAGTGAAAAGAAAAGCGGCAGAAGACAATAACGCTGTCCAATAGCGGACCACTGAAGCAGTCGGGAGCCTAAGGCATGGCCGAAACAACTTATCTTCGCCGAGCAATCTTTTGTCTGGCCCCGTAACGCTGCAATTCCCTCTTCCAAGAGACGGCCTTCCATGCCTGTAGTGCAGTGCCGCGCGTGCCGAGATTTGCTTACGTCTCTGCCTTCTTCCAGTGGTGCTGGCAGACAAGACGTCCAGCTCACGCTATTAAACGATCACGCGTTGGCTGTTGCCCTCTAGCCTCCAAGCACCACACAGTGGCCCCGTTCGGGAATGCTCGCTTAAGACGGAGCTCGGGCGAACACACGTTACGGAGCGCTGATGGCGTTATTAACCGCTACTTGTTAGTGCCTCGTCTTGCGCGATGCAACATGACTCGCATATTCTCGGCCTCCGCGTCGTTCCGGTGTATGCCGCACTGAAGGCAGCCCGCAACGCGAAGAGGAACGCTCGCTCCGAGTCGTGAAACAGGCGAGCTTGTCAGCCGCAAGACGCTCATGACGAATGTTAATTACATGGTGCGGTGCGCGAACTACCGCTGGCAGCCGACGCAGTGCTTCTCATTCCCCTGGCTCTGTAATGGCCGACCACGGATCGGGCTCGCCGCGAGTGCGGACGTTAGCCTTGAGTGCCCAGCCCGGTCACACTAGATATGCGCGCGCTCTCGGCCGCGGTCGGCACGAGCAGCCAGCTGGTTAATTGCATTACCGTGGGCGTCGACACGGCCGTAAATTTCAGCGCAACCAGCCTGTCGGGTGGGTGCTCACGGAAAAGGCGGAAGTGGACACCGTAAGAACTCATTCACACCGGGGCTCGTGTAAACGTCGGAGAGCAGGGACGGAGCAGCGTGTACCGGTTTTATTCCAATTCTGGTCAGTATTTTTTATTATTATTTTCGCATTCTATTGTTGGTTGAAATGACACGCTTCAGATACCGCCACCATTAGGCGGTCGATGCAGCGGATGGCAAGAATAGAATAAAATTGAAGAAAGAATTGCCAATTGTCGTTTTGCCGACATCAGGCTAGAGCCACGAAAGGAATGCGCGTCTGATCTATATGCACCGTTTTTCAATGACAACGGGTTTTAAAGTAGCTGTATTCTATTATTTCTTCATCGCCGGAGGACTGCTATACATTAAAGCAAAAAAAAAACACTTTATTCAGTACAAAAGAGCTGCCACCTTACCAAATACGCCCTCTGTTTCCTTTCCTTTTTTTTTTAAGGTACGGCAAAGGCGGATGGCCACACTGCAGTGCGGCCGCTCTATTTTCTCTGCAACAGTACAGATCCAAGATGGAACTGGCGCAGCTCGGCGACATTCCTCCGAGGACGACCAGGAGCCCTATTTTCAGGCTTTTAATCGACGCTTGCGTTTACCACGCGATCACCGTTTGTAACGACGCCAGTCCATCGGGGCTAAAGGTAGACAACCTACAGAGGATGCACCCGCGCTTTACCAATCGTGTTAGGCGAACAATGGGAACAGTTCATTCGCCACACACCAACCTATTATCTCGATAAACGCGCGTCGAGCGTTCTTAGGGCTCAGGTAATGCCGCCTGCCATCGGCTAGGGCTTCAATGCGGCCTATACCTTTTCCGCCCTCGTTCTTTTCCTCCAGGCACAGGATCAGAGGAGTCCAACTCCAGCGTGCTTCGACGAAACTAGCGGGTGCACACGACAGAGCGTCATGGTTTCGACGCCCTGCCATTTTCCCGCGAGGCCATTAAAATCCCATTCAGCGTGCGATGCGAGTGCACCATTCTCTTTCCGCGTTACGGTCCGTCGAGCTATACACCGCTTCTGCCAACGACCGATGATTTCGAGCAATCGCGCCTACAAGTCTAGGATACACGTGGACGCGTTGCATGGGAACCGCCCATATGGCTCGCAAAGAGCCGAGCATTTGTTACGGCCTAATCTGCCTTTGAAATAGCGTCTTTGCGCATTTAGTTCTTGCATCTTTGTTCAGTCTGTTGTAGAAGAGAGAAGCACTTTGAAATCTTGCTTGCTTTATTTCTGCTGCGACGAACAGCTTCTAAGTCGGCGCTCAATCGTATGTCTCTCCGTTGTGGCAGAACTCCTAACAATAGAGCATTGAAAGGTAGTAATTGGCCTCTGCAAGGATGCCTCGAGTCCGATAGTAGTCGTAAATAGTCGTACGGGATTGGGGCTCCAGTGGCGAAGAACGAGTGTAAGCATCTGCATTCACAAACTATACAGATAATGACAAGGTGATTATCTCGGCTGGAGATTATTTATAGCAGAAAGGCCCAAATGTGCGCCGCTTGACCATAAGCAACCAAACGTCCTTTCCTTGTCAAGCAACTCACGGAACCGTCTATGTAAAAAATGTAAAGCTATCTTTATCGAGTAAACCGAGGGGCAAAACTACAGGCGGATAGAAGCGCGGCCTAATTTCGCAAATTCTACACCGAAGAGACACCGATAAGACTGAAGAGAAAAATACAGCCTGAATATGAGAAAGTAAAAAAAAAAACTTGCCGATGATTACGGTACTCCCTAATGCGAAACTTGAGCGCAGCTTGATTTTGAGATATGTTGAGGCAGAAAACTTGGACGACGCTTAAGCTACCCTCAAGAGTGCAATCCTGTAGCCGGGGTGGGGGGTTTTAGTGTCAGAGCATCCCTCGAATTTCGAGTTTTCTAGTTTGTGTTTGTCTTAGCGTTAAGTACGGGGCGGTGCATAGTAGTCTGCTATACACAAGTGCAGTGACGAAGCACGCAGCAGCGATTTCGCCTCACTCAAGCTGGGTATGTTTTTATTCTAGAACACAAACTAAAGGGGTGTACTTTTACGACAGCGAGAAAAATACTGTAGTTTTCAATGAGAGGATTATTTGGCCTAATAAGCAGAACAAATCCGCAGGAAGCGTATTGCGAAACGTTGCCGACGCCTCGAGAATACCTGTTTTCATTAGGGCTCGATAAAAAGTCTTCTCATTCCAGCACCACACTGGGGCGCCATCTCTCGTTGTATATTTGAGATCGCTTTTTCTCCATCTTCCGACGCCCGTTTCTCAAAATACCCGCACACTGAAACTCGCCAAAGAAGCACATAATAGCTGCAGGAAGTTTGTCAGGAAAGCAGAATCGCGACAAAAAAAATGCAAAACAGATAGCATCCGCATCCACTGCTTTCCTTCCATTCGAGGGCGCTACAACAAAACAACAACCACGCGCTTCGCTGACCGCGTACGAGTTCTTGCTACTTTGTTACCCTTTCTTCTCGCCTACGCCATCTGGAGCAGGCTTTTGACCACTCGAAAACCGCTGCAGTGTGAAGGATCTCCGGCGCATCTTGAGGAAGGAGGGCCGCTACTGGCCAGCGAACCGAAACACCACTGGCTGTCCGCCCGCTTTTCCTGCTGCGGACCCCTTTCAAGTCGCGGTAATTGGTGATGCATGGCCGTTCGTTCGGCTCGGGCCTCAGTAGCGCCATGGTTCGGTCGTTTGGAGGCCTTCATTAGGCCCAAAGCGGGTGCGAATAGAGACGGTTCTCTCGTCTGTGGTAGGCGCTCAGTTCGGCCGCCGCGCGAGAGGATCGCTTTGTGGTCGCCCGGAGTGGAGCGGATGTCGAAAGAAACGGTTTCTGCTGACGTGAATGAAAGTTCAGACACCAAGCAGAAAGGGGAGCCTGTGGTTTAGAGACGGCTAAATCGAGGAACACGTGGACATTTAGAAATTTGCTGTGAAAATATTTATTCTGAAGAAATCAATTTTCACTAGCTTAGAGCCAGAATTTAAGTTGCTATCATAGACTAATAAAATACTAAACTGAATGAAAACAGGTTAATGAAGGTTGTGTTTTTTAATCTCATTAGAACAGCCATCAAGATTCAGGACTCAAGGAAAGTCTCTCAATAGCTGCATTTTCTTCGGCTAAGTTCGGATTTTTGAGTTAACTGAATTGAATTAGAAAACGGTCTTAATGAAATATTTTCGAAGTTTCACTTTTACTCAGCGCTCGAGCGGGTGTGTGGCTTCACCTATTGGTCATGGCGGTTTAAGCGGATATTAATACGGCTGCAGTCGACTGCCATAAAGCGCAGCGTTCGGGCCGTCATATACGAACCCTGCGAGCTTCGCCCAGAGCATTCACAGTGAGCATTGATTACACCATTGTCATTTGTTGGGACCCTTTTGTGTTTAACTTTTTCGTGAAAGTACATCTATGGGGAAGAAGGAGCAGACTGCTGCCTCCTGTAAAATGGCATGGACACTTCACCGCTGCTAGTGTTCTTGCTTTCTCTGACGCAATTCACGGCCGCTTTCGGCATTTTACTTCGTAAGCAGAGCTAGCGTCGCAATGGAAAAATGGCGGCGACCGTCTGTTGCCGCGGACAATGACCTGCACCCTCCAGAAGCACCACCCTCCAGCCACTTCCCCAACGTACGCTCCTAGCTAGAGGGGTGCCCCCCCCCCCACCCCCCCCCCCCCACCCCTTGACCCCCGAGGGCGCGATGGCCACGCAGCAGCCGCGACGAAAAACATTGGCAGGCGATTAAGATAGTCAGTAATGCGAAGTTTGAACGCAGCTCTTTATCCCTCGGAATCTACCCGTGGCAACCACCTTCCAGGGGTCGATTCCTCTGCGTTCGCCGCGGCAGGTGGCGTTTATCTCCGCTACTACCTGCCACCTGTCATCTGTTGACAGGTGACAGGGTGACCTGGGATCTTTCAGGTGGCCTGTTACGCCAACTGCGCCGACGCATAGTGGCATGGCAGGTGGCCCGCCACCCTCCGGGATCCTACCCTGGCAGCCCCCTTCCAATGTGCATGGCGTTTCGCTGCGCTGCTTGGACAACCAGTTAGGTCGACAACGCCGACGGCTACGACACAGAAGCCAGGAACGGGTGCATAAGAGCTGCGCTCTAAAAGCGACGACGAAATCGAATTAAAATGTCCAGTGGGAAAGCCAGCTGCCCTTTAAAAGGACCAACCACCTCCACACCCCACCTCCACTCTCCAGAACTGCCACCCACCTACTCCTTTGCCCACTTTCACTTTCCATAAAAATTTTAACGCGCTCATGTTTAGAGTAAAAGTGCTGATTACTTTAATTTATTTTCCCTTACCTTAAAAGGATCAAGCATTAATTCGAGTAAAAGCATCGAGGATATATCCAACAGTTTTTGCAGATTTGCTGCAACAGATTTCGGATTGCCCTGTAATGTTGTCCTACGCTTTCTTTATAAATTCCTTTTTCGTTTCGTGCTCATATTCCTGTCTTGTAATTTGAAGTAGCCTGAAGCTTCAAACGCTCAATTTTCCACCACACATTCGCTCTCAAAACTATAGACTTGTTCATCAAAGGCGACCGAAACGAGAAAACGATGTCGGACCCCGTCTATAATGTCGAGTTGAACGTTCGAGAAAAAAGAAAGACAGTTTTCATTTCCGCCCTTGTTAGTCTTCTACTTGACCAGAGATCGGCCGCTAAAATGCGGCAGCAGCACCGCGATATTGTTTTATTTCTGTTTTGTGTTTTTCGTATTTAAATTTTTAATGAAATTTGGGTCAGGAGGGGCCCACGTGTGTAAAAGCGTACAAAATTTAACCCATTTCTTGCAGACGCCGCTTGCACGAGTCCAGCTCAACTTTCTTTGCTCTGTCTGCAAGCGCCTCGGCTGCTGGCGGTGAGGGGGCGACATGTTGTTTACCTTGGCAGAGAAAGACGGGGGGAAAGAAAAGAAGTTTCCGGACCGTCTCCAAGACTCCGCTTCCGCCGGCGCACTTTGACGCGTCTTCTACGAGCGACGTCCTTCAGCGACTGCTTCCGATCTTTTTCTCTTCTTAGCGCTGAGCTTCTGAAAAGTTTGAATTGCAAACGAGCTCCAACCCGCGACTTCTCTTTCCTTCTTTTTTGCAGCTTGACATGCTATGCTTGGGTGATCGTGTCCTCGTGAAACCACAAGTGCGCGGCAAATTTATTTCCTGAAAAAAAAAAGTAGTTCATAATGAAATGTGAAGAAAGTGAGCGCATGTTTGCATTCTGTGAGTTGCGTGTGCTTTGACTAGAAGGTCACTCATTTTGTCACAGTGAGCTCAATCGCAACGTTTCTATAAGTAGGCAGGTTTGTTCCGAAGTTTTCTAGAAGGTTGTTCATTTTGTCACAGTGAGCTCAATCGCAACATTTCTATAAGCAAGCACGTTTGTCCCGAAGTTGTCTAGAAGGTCGCTCATTTTGTCACAGTGAGCTCAATCGCAACGTTTCTATAAGCAAGCACGTTTGTCCCGAAGTTGTCTAGAAGGTCGCTGATTTTGTCACAGTGAGCTCAATCGCAACATTTCTATAAGCAAGCACGTTTGTCCCGAAGTTGTTTAGAAGGTCGTTCATTTTGTCACAGTGCGCTCAGTCGCAACGTTTCTATAATAAGCACGTTTGTCCCGAAGTTGACTAGAAGGCCGTTCATTTAGTCACGGTGAGCTCAATCGCAACGTTTCTATATGTAAGCAGGTTTATCCTAATTCAGTTCAGCACAGATGAGTTTATCTCACAGACTATTAAATATTACAGGATTCCTCTAGAAACAACTGCTTATAGGCTTAATGCTTCGCACTTAATCTCATACATTGCGAACACACTGTTTCCGGAAATGAGTGGTAATGCAATACCTCAATCTTCTTAAGTATCGCGGCTTTAGCGCTGCATACTTCAATTGTGGCTCGAAAACAACCGCCCGGCATAGGCCAACTCCTCGCTAAAAAAAATATCAATAGAAGCGTTATTCACGTTACAACAGGCTTGAAACCAGCAGCAATGCGAGCTGTACTCCTGTGCGCCCTACAACATGCTACTCCTAATAGCTTTGTTTTTCTATTTTGCGGCGCCTCAGTTCACTGCAGAAACCAGTAGTGCTCCATAACGTAACCGAAAATACCCTCAGTTAGGCCAAGAATTCCATATTTCAGGCCTTTTTTCCCTCAAGCAGCTTGAAAACTTGGCCAATTTCGAGAAGGTGAGAATTTAGGTTCTTACAATTCCTTTCGTAATAATTCCCTTTTAACCCAGTTCAACCCCTCAAATTTAATTAAAAAGAGAAAGTCCCCCCAACAGAACATCGCTGTTAGAAAAGAGCCTGCTTGCTGTGTCGGAAAACTGGCAGTTAGAAATCATGTTCATGAACTCAAATTAAAACGAAATTTTATTTTTTTTCATATGGAACACAAGTTGTCGTTTATTGTTCAACCCAAGCACTAAGTGCTTGTTGGCTGTCCGGGCAGCCTGGTGAATCGCCGAATCGCACAAAATTTCTCCACAAAACGGTAAGGTACGATGCATATTATTCAAAATTATGCGCACATACTGAACACTAAGGAATACAAATTGGTGAAGAAATAAGGAAGCCATAACAGCTTGAAATGCGCCATATACCATTCACAGGATCCTTGCGTGAAAATAAAGCAAGGGCTCAAATAAGCAAAGCAACATTAAACACGCCAAATATGATCAGTGATACTTCTTCAAAGATACGCGCCATTTTCTTATTGATTTTGTCATTTTCCGTTTCGGTTTGACATTGCCAAGCTCTTCACCTATGTCATTAAATATTCGTGGCACATAACATCCCCTTGCCTTTTTGTTTGTTGTTTGCGAAGAAGCGTGCTTTAATGTGCTTTTCTGTCTTACTTCAGGAAACGCCACTTTTCCTAACAAATACTTTAAAGGCATTTGTAAAGCAGCAACACGGACCAGGTCATGTTGAGATAGTTCCCTGATACCGGACCTATTGTATTTTTCTCCTGGTTAACCTCCTGCAACATAATACAATAATTTAGGTTTACTATTCTTTAACTTATACCATTTATGTCTTCCTTTTTATAATCAGAACAAGTTATATATAATGTAATAGCGTATGTTACAATAGATTAGGACAATGTCTTGTATATGATTGAAGCGGATCGTAGGTTTTGCTCGCACGAGGGGTTTACTTCAGGGCCACGACCTTTATGGCTTAGAAAGCTTTTCTTGCAGTGTCGTGAACCATCACCGTCTTTCTGCCGTTCGCTGATGGTTACTAGTGAGGCCTTTGTCGTTGCAAGCCCTCACAGTCATGGACCTCCACTGCTAAGACAGCTCCAAAATAGCCGCCATTACTAAGTCAAAGTAGAAATAAAGCATCTACACATGATCGAAACATCATTTACGTTTCTTTATGCTTAGCTTATGACGCTGATGTATGAGGAAAGCTTCCGTTTCAAAACGCAGGTGCTGTCCTCGGGCGCGCTTTGCAATGCGGCTCTTTGCGTGCTTCCTGAAAGCTAAGGGACGTCCAAAAGCTCTGGCACGCTTTTGCGTTCGGCGTTACTTGTTCTTGGAGGTGGCTGCGCGGAGCAAAAAGCAAAAACGAGAAACGAACAGCAGTAACAGACTGCGAAGCTCTGTCGCCGTAACTCTGACGCCTGCCAAGTGTCAGTGCCTTGGCGAACATCTTCTTCCTTCGAGCCAAAACAGGCACCCACCCCTTCGCCTCCGCATCACTCCCAGATTGCGTTTCCTTTTGCGTTCGGCGCTCTCCTGCTTCAGCCAATGTCCTCGGCGAGGACCTCTTCCTCTCACCTTTTCTTTTTTTCTTACTTAGCCTACTAAATCATCCCCTCTCCCTCATCCACAGACTCTTCTCTCAACTCTCCCATTCCAGGCAAGGGTATGCTCGTTCCTTCTAGCCCCGGTGGGAGCTCTAGAAGAGCAAATTAAGCCCGGCCTTGCGAGAAACAAGGCCCGGCTGTAGCAGAGCGCGTTGTGAGGCGGTTAGGTTGCGTTTGCCGGCTTCTCCTCTGGCCGTGTTTGCGCGTTCAGCTCAGGGTCGCCACAGCCGCCCCGACGTGAGTCTTCGTCGTCGTCCCTTCGCTTTCGTTTTCTGGAACAGCATAACGGGCAGCAGTGCAACTGGACCTCCCCGGTTCTCTTCCAGGGTCGTCTGAATGGACGAGGTCTCTCTGGTCATTGTTTGGGCGCACGGCAACAGAAAAAAAAACACTAAGCAAACAAACGGTGTGCGTGTGTGCGTTCGTGCGTGACCGTAGGCGTGAAAGCTCTCCACGCTGCGAGGAGGTCCTCCGCGGATCAGCGCGCCTCCCAGAAGGAGGGGGGGGGGGGGGGAGCAGCGTATACGCCTCGCAGTGCCGTATAGCAACAGCAACGGTCCCCCAAATGACTCACTCACGCCGCAATCGTCCAGTTTTCGCGCTCGTCCAGCGAGGACGCCTTTCTTTCACGCTCCGCTTCTGAGAATGAGGTGTGGACGAGGACAAAGAAGGCAGCCGCGCTGTGAACGTGTGTGTGTCTGGACGGCGACAGTCCTCCGGAGCTCGATCTGTTTGCGCCACGGCTTAGTTTCTGTTTTCCTCTTGTCCTTAGCGCGTATGTTCCCCTTTTGTGCTCTCAATCTTTTTTTTTTTTGGTTTCGTCTTATTCTCTCCCTGTTATCGCTCTGTCCAAGGACGTGGAGCTTAAATCGATTCGGGCTACGCTGTGCTGGCGCGTTTGCATACTACCGGGGCAATGCCTCGCAATGTTTGAACAACCGCCTTGGCGGTTATAAAGAATTCTTTTGTGCGACGGTGACGAAGTCGTTTCTGTCTCGTAATCACGCTGTTATGGATTGGTGCTGCCGATGCGACGTGGAAATCAGTAACGTTGCCACGGAGTTTCAATTTCCTCTTTCCGTCACACAGGAGGTCAGTCACCGCCTTTCTCTTGCCTTCCGCTCATGCGTGACGACCATGCGGAAAGGTTTCACGAAGCGAGACAGTGACACTGCCAGGTCGAAAAAAGTAGTAAAAGGGTACAAATAAATTATAAATATGCAGCTGCACTCGCATGCTTTGGCACTCCAGAGAGGCATAATGCGACATTGTTTGAGCTTCTGTTGAATGCGTTTGCGTTTTGGCGCATTCTCAAGTAAATTGTTGCGCAGGAAAGAGCAGAGCCGGGAACATAGGGCAGTGGCATTGACATCCAATCCAATCCAATCCATGACTATTGTAGCATGGAGAGTGGGGCAAGGAGAGAACAAATGACAGTGATGATAGCAGGAAGATACATACTATAGACGACTGTGTGGACGTGCCCATTTATTCCTTATAAAATAACGCACCGTAAAAATCGGCCCGAATTAAGATTCTTACACCTTCCGATAGAAAAAAAAAGAAATGTTTTAATGGCAAATAAGTAGAGTCATCCGCTGTTGAGGATGGCTGTAGTTACGTCTGAAGTGCTCCGCTGCTTGCGTCGCCAGATAGGTCTACTACGCGAATCGGGTATGGGAAACCGAACTGAACAAAGCTCAGGCAACCACTGCTTCCTCGGGGGCTACCAAGGAAGGGGCTTCCACACACTTGTCTAGAGGGTTCGAACAGCGCACCGGATAGTACGCACGCGTCGTTTATGAGTGGTCTAGAGTTCGAAACATATTATCCCGCATTCCCACGGATCGTGTCTACTTCTGATGCTTCTAAAACGTCCATCTGGTCCGGCAGGCAATGAAGATTCTCACAAATGCAAAGACGGGTGCTCCGTTCGAGCGCTCTATAGACAGGTTTGTAGACGTCTGTACGTAGGACATACATCGGGTGTATGCGTGCAATCCTTTTTGAGACATGGATATCTGCTAAATGACGTCCCCTCACATGCCCGCTCTCCTGATGATGCCTTTCTTCAGGTGCAGATCTGCCACAAGCACTTTTTCATTGCTTCGGATACCTCGCTCCCTGTTGCTCATTCGCAAGGCTGTTCAGCATTACTTCAGTTTAGAGGCATTATAATATTACATGCGTTATTGGTACCCTGACGCTACATTAACTGCTGACACTTTCTATGAAGTGGCTATGAAATGAACGTTTTTAATCGCTCGCACAGACAGGGGGTAAGCTAGTTTCCTTTTAGGGGGTAGTTTATAGCCAACTAACTTTCAGTTAGTTAGTTAGTTAGTTAGTTAGTTAGTTAGTTAGTTAGTTAGTCAGTCAGTCAGTCAGTTAGTTAGTTAGTTAGTTAGTTAGTTAGTTAGTTAGTTAGTTAGTTAGTTAGTTAGTTAGTTAGTTAGTTAGTTAGTTAGTTAGTTAGTTAGTTAGTTAGTTAGTTAGTTAGTTAGTTAGTTAGTTAGTTAGTTAGTTAGTTAGTTAGTTAGTTAGTTTTTGCTATGGCATTTCAGCAGACCTACCATTAATAAATACCCAAAGCTGTTAGAAGTACAGGAGAACCAATTCTTCGCAAAGCGGGATGAAACAATCGATGTGGAAAGAAGCGAATTAAACGGCTGCGTTCTCAAAATGCTGCCTGCCATGGCGAGTCGTTTACTTCCAGCCCAGCCGAGTGGAACTACAACACTCGATGTCGACCGCTTCAACTTCACCTTCACGCTCTTCGCAAGCACAACCGAGGTGATGTTTTCACGCGAAACTTCCCTCGAGACCTTCGTGCAGAGAAACTACTCTTGAGGCCAGAGCACCCGAAGCGTAATTCCTGTAGCATGAAGGTGGCGTATAAAATTCGGTGCACCGGAAGGCCTCTTACATGAGTGATCGAAGTGGAGAGAACACTGTACGTTCCGAAATATTCTTGGCCTTGCTCTATGCCGAGAAGTGTTGTGAGATTTTCTGGGATGCCATACGTACGTATTTCATTTCCATTCCGGTCCGAATCACTAATAAGTTCATTCTGCAGGTTGCACGATTGAAACGGAAAAGTTTCGCTTTTAGGAACAACTGATGAAAAATTGGGTTCCGGTTACTGTGATGGGCTTCCATATCGGTGCCCTATTCCAACAAACGTCGGTTAACTCACACAGCTGTGGTACACGCAAAGGGCTCGGTAAGGTGACGATCAAGCTGCTGATGGTCTTAGTGGCAAGAGAACTGACAGGAGAGGAGTCGCAACGCACTTAAGGGACATGCGTCAAAAACTGCAGCCGCTTCCACTTGGCGACAAGACTAAACAAGCAAGATACGACCGTTAGAAGAATGGGAGCCAGCATTCTCGGCAGCCCGAATCCGGTAGTGGCTTTCGCCACCTTCGTCGTCGGACGCGCGTGAGACATGGCGAAGTGATTACGTAGCGTCACAATGTGCAGTGCGCATCTTTCTTTGTGTGTTTCTTCTTAGGCACTGCCTCCCAACGGTTCCACAAACGTCCTCGTACGACACGTCTGCCTCTTCCTCTCTCGGCAACAGGTTCGCGCAGGTAATAAATTTATGATCGCCCTGCATTGCAGTTGCAAAGATGTAGGTAACATGCGCGTGATAGTTACTACGTGTCCACGAGCCGTCCTGAACTGAGTCTAAACGACTATAAGGTAATAAGCAAAGATATTCTTGCTGCTTGAAGGTGCGCTTTGAAAAAGAAAATCGGTTAGAGCCTCTCGGTCCGCCGCTTAGAGCTCAGAAAAAAATGTCACGGCCTACTTTGTCCGTGTTATGTAATGGCACGTGCGGAGGCCGCTATCTTTTCAAACGCTCTCGAACAATCTCTTTAATTTTTCTCTGTCGCAAAAACTCCTGATGATTTGGACCAGATATAATCCCCACGGGACGGGTGGGCGGGCAGTGCGAAATTAAAATCCTCCTCTGTCGATTTTCTGCGAATTCTGAGGTTTTACGCGGCCAGCAGCGGAATGGATTGTGATGAAACTGGCTAGCGCTTTGTATCACTATACTGCCATCATTCATTTGTTCGTAAGTGTTCCATTATTGTATTTATTGTTTACACCGAGCTCCTTCGTGCACCTACGACTTGGAAGAAAGCAAACTACGCAAAAAGAACTCATTCGTGGCTGCTTCAGAAATGTTTCCTTTTCATTTTGCTTAACGCTGTAGCGCGTGCATGAAGTACAGCTGTATTGAGTGAATACTGCCAAGTACGGCATGTGTCATGCTTAGAACATGGTAACGGGTGGCCGCCACGTTTCACGAAGCGCTGCCGCCGACTGCCGGCGAGAATGCGCGGCACCAGGTGCATGCATGCGCGGAGGGAGCACCCCGGCGTGCCTACTGCACATTCGCCTCTGCAGCCGAGTCCCGCTGGCTGCCGGCAGCAGTGCTTCGCGATGCTTGGCAGCCACGCTTTGCCGTGTTCCCTCTTAATATGACACACTGTACATCAGTCACAACACGTAGGCGATGAAATTACTCTTTACCATTTTATATTTATTTCTACGCAGCATTGAAAGTGAGGCATTACTGATACCCTGCAACACCTCAACGAAGAACTACGGCAGAGAATTCCTGTGATAAGCAGTGCTGCAATACAAAAGTTTATTTCCTAACACAAATGCAGGGCGATGTTGCATGAAAAACTGGCGCAGCAGAGGAATGTTGCGAGGAGCCACTTTCGAAGTTTTGAAGAGCTCACCGAACGACGCTTGCATCTTTCTGATGAGTCAGCATTTGGATCGGCAGAATCAAAATATCGGTTTTAATTATTTATTTATTGTTATGATAAGCCCGGTAAATAATTAACTAGTAATTAAAAGCAACACTGAGGAAAAATGGCAGTTGCCCGTGTCGATAGGGCATTGTGTTATAATCACAAAGATACTATTCTGACCGAAAACAGAGGCTTCATAAGCTAGCAAAGCCCAATAAACTAAGCACAGGTGTTACCATCACCGCCCGATTTCGCAAATGAAATGCGAACGTCGACAAATGTGTTTTGTGCGTATCCAAGGGGCTGTACGCAGCACTGCTATTCACTTCAAAATGGTGGCAACCCGTCATTTTGGAGTTTTGATCGACTGGCGGGGAAGATTTTTAAATCCAATTTTCTTGGCGATATATGCTTCTTTTGCTACCGGACAGACGTCAAAACAGCCCCAGATAATACATTTTTGCTCAAAACGATGATTGGTTGGAGTTGCCTTCAGTGTACTTTTAACGGCTAATTACGTAAGGAAAAGAGCTAGCGCGGAAGGTTATCAGTGCTGCGATTCGGCTGGGCAACTCGGTGAACAGCACACTAGGATCCCTGCAAGCATTATGGGTGCTAACAGTAAGCAAATACCGCGGGCTTAAAAAAAATTAAAATGTGGGCTTCTCACTAATTCCTGGAGAGTAACCATGATCTGAATGCTCATAACGTGTTCCTTTTCATATTGCCGCTACGTGCACACCCACGCATACATCATCGGCTCGTTCAATAAGGGCTCTCATTGCCTCACTCGTAAACGCCCTCCTGTAAGAGAGTGGCCTGTAGCCCTGGTACACGTCGCGAGCTAAACAAAAATAGAAAAACTTTCCATGCCACTGCCATTTTTCTTTCTCTCTCCTAATCCCCGATCCTCCTGTGGCCAGTATAGCTTAGGTTGCGCAAGATGTCGTATCGAATATCGGCTTACGTCAGAACGCAACGCAGAGCACAAAGGTAGACTCGAAGCCAACGCCGGAGGTTCTTTTCAAGTCTCCACGTCGCCATAGTAACGCTCGATAGGTCTCAGCCGAACCACGTAGAGCGTCACAAGCGTCAATCGCGCCTCACTCTCGTCCGTAGCTAAGCTTAGCGTTACCGGGATCTGCCGCTGGTTGAAGTAAACGTCGGCCCACGCAGTGATTATAAGTTAGGTGAAAAGACAAGCCTTCTTCGAAATATGCAGAGCAGAATGAAAGGTGGCCACGTGCCTGAATAGTGCTCAAGCTCATTTCTTTGTATTTTGTTTTTCCATCGTCGCGGACGATTTAAGCAACTCGGGTTTCTAGAAAAGTTCGTGTTTCGTCGGCGAAACTCTGCTTTCTGAATTTCGCTTTTAGGGTCTTTCATTTTCTAGCTTGGCATTAGTTATGCTTCCACGAGAATATACCGAAGATGGCACGTCTCAGCGCGCACTTACCTCGTCAGTATAACTGAAAGTGATGCATCCGCGAACGGAGATTAATACGACGTTACTTCAGAGCCTCCATCACGAAAACAGGGTCTCTAAAACGTTAAGATCGCAAAGACCAAAATTTATTCTACCGTCAACCTATAGACAAACCACAGGCAAAGCGTCAGCTGACAGACACTTTGATAAACAGAAGCTGTTCATCTTCTGTTGTTTTTTTTAATGAAAGAGAAGAAAATAATTACTTTGAAGTGCATAACATGAACTGTTGCTTTAAAGGGGCTCTGAAACACCTTCCGAGGAGTGCATATCAACTCGCTCAATCACTGCATTGTGTCGTCATGAAAATCTGAGCCATATAATACACTTCTACACGCAGCAGAGAACCCACAGTCACGCGTGAAAGTTGGCGAGCACTTTCCAACGACCTGTTCATCTCCTGTTTTTTTTTTTTTTTAATGAAAGAGAAGAAAATAATTACTTTGAAGTGCATAACATGAACTGTTGCTTTAAAGGGGCTCTGAAACACCTTCCGAGGAGTGCATATCAACTCGCTCAATCACTGCACTGTGTCGTCATGAAAATCTGAGCCATATAGTACACTTCTACACGCAGCAGAGAACCCACAGTCACGCGCGAAAGTTGGCGAGCACTTTCCAACGACTTTTTCATGCTCGCACCCTCCTCCGTCGCTCCCACTTGCGTATACCAGTGCAGATACGGCTATTGGTTAGATTATTTCAGACGTCAGGCGGCTACCATGGCAGCGGCCAGTAAGCCGCGTAGCTCCGACGGGTCAGGAAACTCCGACCCCTGGTGTGGGGCCGGTGGAGGAGCGCCGGCCTTCCAGCCTGCAGAAAGTGACGAGAGGAGAGGGAAAAGCATGAAGGCGCTGAAATTCCAGTTTTTACTACGGATAACTCAGCTTCTACAAAGCGCATTAAAAAAAAATTCTTGCTGGAGGATGTGCGTGAAGTAGCGCCCTTCAACATCCCAGGCATACCGGGACTTTATGAGCGCCCCTTTCAGAGCCCCTTTAAGATCCCTCACATACGGTCGTTGTTGGGCAGGCAGGTAATCTGTAACTAATTGAACATTTAATTGTTTACTCTCCATTTCTAAAACTGAATCTCTCCATGAAATCACCTCTGCCTCTTTGCATTTACTTTTATGTATAGCCGTTTTTGCTGTAAAGAGGAAAGCAATTCAAGGAGTCTTTCCTGTGCTAACCATCAGTCGTTGCCGTATCGCTCGTATATTGTGTCCCTCTCGTTTCAAAACTGCCAGGTTTTTGCGACTGAATAACGTCCTTTGGCCTTGAAGGACGCCACTGTAGCGGGAGATGGGCTGATTTCAGCTGCTGGGGATTCTTTGCTTTTTTTACCGCGTGCCGAGGAACCCCAGATATTTACAGTTCGCTTGGATCGAGACGTGCTGAGTGTTGCCGAACGTTGTACTTGCGGCCTCGTGACCAGTGGCAGCCGCTAACCAACTGAAGCGTGCATTCGTGAGTTGTCTTTGCGCCATTCACGCCGACTTCTCATGCGTTTAAGTAGTGGCCTAATGGAGATTTTCACGTTTTATCTCTATCAACCAATACGGCGTAATAGGGTTGTAATTATCTTCTTTGCTCTTCTTCTGATTTTTGTAATTTTTTGTTTTTTTTTATTGCAGCAGTGGCAGTGTGACTTCCTATATTCGAGACACGGGACACATGAAGACGGCACCAGGACGGCATGCATGCCTATTCGTTTTCACTCACTCGCTCTTTCTATTTGTTTTTCCCGATGCGAGTGGCTGCGCATGGTGTGTAATGCGCTCCCACAAAGGGAGTAGGAAGCGGTGCGCATATAAAGAAAACAGAAAATGTTTCAAGGAAGAGTTTCGCACTGGCCTGCGTCGGGACGGTTACCTCGTGGGTGGGTCTGTTTGATCAGTCTCGAAGCGCACCCTTCGCCGAGTCAGGGGTCGGGCCGAGCACTCTGACAGCTCCTCACGGGCCTGATGCCGCAGCAGGCCGGGCGGGCACCAAGAAGACGAGGCACTCCTCACTCGATCTTCAGCGCCCGATTGCCACCCACATCTCGCCGTGCCAACATCGGCGAAACAGCGAAAAAAGAAGAATGCATTGGGCAAGCACTGAAGAAGGATTCGCATTTGCGGCTTCTTCTTTTTTTATTATATTTGGCTTGAGTATTCCCGAAGGTGCTCATTACGGCCTATTTCGCGTCCGAGACAGGCCCGAGGGAATCCTCCGGAAGTTGCGGCCTATGCAGTCGAATAGGCAACGAAGGCTGCCAGCCAGTTAGAATAAAAAGATGGCGCGGGCAGGGGCAGAGGGGGCGTGGTGTTTACTCGGTGAGAAATAATAGAACGAGCGGGCACGAAAGGTGGCAACGCAGCGCGATGAAGCGGCGAAGAAAAGACCAGTGGTCCGCTACCATGCGCCCGCCTGGCAACGGCTTCAAGGCTGGCACGACCCCCATGTGGAAGCCGGCGGCGGGTTATAGACAGCGGCCGTCTACCAGTGTTGTTTCTGCAGCGAGGGGGAAAGGGGATGAGTATCAGGGCACGCACCCCTGCAAATTCAGCATCGGTAACGCATGTTGCCGGGCTAGTTGGTTTAGCATTTTTTCAGCACCGGCCTAAGCCTTTTGGAAGGAAGTGGAATTAAGGTGTTAATACGAATTAAGTCCCCGCAGTTTGCCGTCCAAAGAACCAATGGATGCTCGAAAAAAAGTATGTGTGGGAGGATCAAGAATTTGATGCATGGAAGCGTGCTTTTTTCTTCCCTCCTTTCGTTTTTTTGCAATTTCCTTCCTTCCTTCCTTCCTTCCTTCCTTCCTTCCTTCCTTCCTTCCTTCCTTCCTTCCTTCCTTCCTTCCTTCCTTCCTTCCTTCCTTCCTTCCTTCCTTCCTTCCTTCCTTCCTTCCTTCCTTTCTTTCTTTCTTTCTTTCTTTCTTTTTCTTTTTGAGATGCGTTCGTCCAAAGCTGGGGAAGCCGGACACAGTGAGGGGGAGTCTTAGTGTGCGAATAAACATGTATGTGTGGTAGGGGAGGTAAGGCTTTAGATTCGCAGGTTTCCTAACTGTATTTCCTTGTGGGCATCTTTCTGTCCCCCTCTGGGGATGCAGTATAGTAAATAAATAAACAAATAAATAATAAAAATACTAAAAACAAACCTATCGTGCTTAGCTGAACAATGTCAGCATTAAGGAGGGACCTAATTGTTTGGGGGATGCCACGCCCAGGTTTTACGAACCTGCGTCGTTCTTAAACATCGTCATCATTCTTACCACTGCTAATTCCGTTTACTAAACAGGAGGAGGGGTATAGACAGCCTTTCTATCACAACTAATGAGGACAGTAAATGACGCTACCTGGAATGTGCAGCCTAGGCCAGACCAACTTTAACCCGGCTACTGTTCGCTTAGTACCCGGGTACATTTTCACCATTATACACACCCGCTGTATCTCATTGCCGCGTGTTTTGCAGTCAGAAGTTTCACCTGTAGGTGTATGAAAGGAGCGAGTTGTGCCTAAAGTCAGCGTGTTTCTTCCATGTGTACTACCAGCAATGTCAGGAGAATGAAAAGAACTCACAGATGTTTCTCTGATGAAGATTCTACCCGCTGCCTTCGCATCCAAAGTACACCTACAATTTCCATATTATCCCACAGCGTACAAGCATCCGGATCTAACGTATGGCTATGGGGCAGAAATGGGGGGGGGGGGGGGGGGGGGGGGGGCTAACGAAAAGGGTTGAACTTAAATTCAGGATAGCGCGGCGACCTATGGGAATGAGAATGATAAATGTAACGTTAACAGACAGGAAGAGAGCATAGCGGGTGAGGGAATAAAAGCGAGTTAATGACATCTTAGTCGAAATCAAGAGGAAGAAATGGGCTTGGGCAGGGCATGTAATGCGAAGGCAAGATAACCGCTGCTCCTTAAGGGTAACGGACTGTATTCTACGAGAAGGCAAGCGTAGCAGGGGCCATCAGAAAGCCAGCTGGGCTGATGTGCTTAGGAAATATTCGGGGATAATGTGGCCGCAGCTTGCACAAGACAATGTTAATTGGGGGATACGTCCTCCAGTGGGTGTAGTTAGACTGCTGCTAATGATGATGTACAAGCATCGTCCGTGTGTACTCTGAGAACATTGCGTACATAAATGTGCAGTTTCCTCAAAGAAAACATAACATCTCCCTGACGAACTATACGTGCTTACAGACTTGGATATGCGCGAAGGTTCCAAGCTTCGTCGAAGCGAAAATCGCTCCGTAAAGCGAATGAGGTCGTTTCTTTCCAAACGGGGGAAATTTTGATAGCGAAGGAATGAAGAGAAGAGTCACCTCAGCCTGTTTCATAAAAAAAAAAAAACTTCCTGAGTAGAATTGATTAAATGCTTACGGAGGCTTACTACTGAAGAGCACCAGCGCAAAAGATGCTGTTAAGTGAGTCCTTTCCCGGTTGTGTAGAGCCTTCCATCGAGCGGCCTCTGTTTCATTTCGAGCTTGTGAACAGAGCAAGTATAAGGAGAAGCCGGAAAATTTGTCCACGATAAAAGGTCGTTGTACCACGTTCTTGGCTAAACATGTTGTAGCCAATTGGGGTTGTTTAGCATCCGTTCTTTAAGCCCCTGCAAGAGTAAAAGAGCTCTAGCCTCACTGCTCGCCACACGGTTGTCGTTGAAGTGAAGAACGGAAGAGAGGTTTCTACAGCTTGGACCTTCCTTCACCTATATATCCAAAATATCAATGTGTGACATCCAATAAGAATGAATCATGTTTCGATCGCGTCTCTTGACAGCCAGATGCATCAAGGGAAGAAAACTGTGTATCAATGCCTGTTACCCCTCCTAACTGTGTGTTAGGCCTCCAACCCCCGCCGCTTCATTCTGGAGGAGCCTATAAGTGACCATCTGAACGGAGAAACAGCTACGGTATACGGCACAGTACGGCACGGTACGGTGTGGCATGGCATGGCATGGTACGGTAGGGTACGGTAGGGTACGGTTCGGTACGACACGATACATACGATACGACAGGATAGGGTATGGCATCATACATGGAAAAATTACTTTCGAAAATCAGTTAAATTCATATATAATTTCTTAAAATTATGCAAATGCAATAAATGGCATTGTAATGTTGCTCGCAAGCAGTAATCATACTGCATTACAATTGCTTCCAAAACATGATACATTTAATTGATTACGTTTTTTAGTTCTAACTTATACAAAGAAGTACGCTGGTCACAGCTCTAACAAGATACTCTAGGTTCCTCACTATATTGTAACTCAGGAACAACTGTGCTTCACGGTATAGCTACAAGAATTTTGCCGAGCGTTGCTAGAAAAAAGAAAAAAAAAGCTTTGACGACGGAAAGAGAAGTGGTGCTTTACTAATAAAAGTAATTTCGAAGATAATGAATTACTTGTGCTGAAGAATTGCTGCATTAAAAGCAATTTATTACTCATTTACTAGACCAGAAGAGGGTTTCATGACACTGCTATTTACCAGAAAAGGTAATCTCATTAAATTACTGTAATTGCATTCAGTACTTTCACTGCTGCCATGTCTGAATGGTATGTTACGGTATGTGGGTTTCAACGTCCCAAAATGACGCAATGGCTATGAGGGACACCCTAGTGGAAAGCTCCGGATTAATTTCGAATACCTGGGGCCGTAATATATGAGGTATTTATTTTCCATTGTCCATTTCGCGTCAGTTTGGTCCTCTGTCATTGGTCACTCAGATATACCCGCGTGTTTCAAGCGTATGTTGACTGCATATCGTAGCCGATGGCGGCCAATCGTGAGTTCCGCTCTCCATCGACCCAATGACCAGGTCGCTTCCCAGAGACGCTTAAAAGCTGTGGGTATATCTGAGTGACCAATGACAGGGAGCAAATGGATGCGAAATGGACAACCGAAAATGGACAGCTTATAGAATACGGCCCCTGGCGTTCTCTAACGTGTACTTACATCACACAGCAGCACACGGACTTTTTTGCCTTTATCCTCCGTCTAAATAGCGCGCGCAACGAGTTATGTGGAGGTCAGCCATGACTCGTTCTCGTTGGCTACGTCGCATGCAACCGTCGCCGCGTCGCTCTTGAAGACCGGAGCGCAGCGGCAAGTGTCAAGGAGGTGGTGTGGGCGTCTGTGGCTGCTTCGCCGGCCTTGCCGTTGCCAGCTGCGCCGCCGTGGGCGAGAGGCCGCGCAAGGCAGCCGCATCAAGGGCAGCCACAGCAAAGCTGCCCCGGGTCTTCATCGCGACTCGAGAAACTGACTGCTTACGCTGTGCGCCACAAGTTTGCAGTCCACAAGGTCTGCGACACCCCCGAACCTCAAAATCACTGTAGGAGGTAGGGAAAGTATCATTCTCGCCTCTGAAAATCTGGGTAACTTCAGAGAGATCTGAGCTTCTAGAATACTCTGTTGAAAAGCAGGCTTAAATTTGTGACCTGAGAAATTTTGACACACCCTGCATAAACAGATCTTTAGCTCCTACAAACGACGCCCTCGAAAAAGTGAAAATGAGCTAAGATAGCTCACAGCTTGAAAACGTTAAGGTAGTGCCGAACGGAGGAGGAGGACTTACGCTGGACAGGGGCTTTGGTTGCCTTGGCTGCATACGGTGTACATGTGCACAGGGCATATAATAGGACGCAGTCAGGCCCTACTGCTTCCTCTGTTTATTTTTTTTTTCTGAATTGCGACGCTCTCCTTGAAGATTTTGTACAGCGTTAAGTGCACTGAGCTACCACCGGAACGAATGACTTACTCTGAAAAGCCTCAGCGGAGTGTTGCACTGCTGCTTGCCTCTGCCCCTATTCGGAATTTTTAAAAAATGCGAATTACGGAGCAACTCCGCATTAGCCTTAATTTTTAAGGCGCGGTTACATAAGTTACTGCATATTAAGTATATAAAAAATAGAAACATTCTCCTATGTTCAACTCGGTTTCAGTCACTGTTGGCGTTCTTTAAAAGCGTGTGGCCTGATTAGGTTAAAATCTTCAAATTTTAACTTCTTTAGTTCATATTGACAGTGCATTACATGGTTGCAGGATGTCTTTCCAGCTGGAGGCCAAATAATAATAATTAATAATAATTGTTACAATGCTTGTAAGTGCGCCTGACATGCAGGAAAGTAAGCATATCGAATAGTTCTTTATCACCCTCTTATAACTATGGCTGCATGTTCTCCAATCATCTATTCCCCCGAAGTGCTACAAAAGGTGACCACGACGCCGACGAGCAGGACGCAATGGCGAAGCATGCAGTTTACAACGTGCGCTACAATTTTTGCATTTTGTTGCTGCTGTGCTACCTGAGCGCACGTGCTCCTGGAAGCACATCCGAGAGGCCCGCTTTCAAGCCTCGGGTGCTGCCATGCTGCTCTGTCCGCTCTACGTACCTAATAGATTTATTGACATCCCCTTTTAATCGGGGCGGTGGCTAGCGCTACCTTGCCTAGTAGATCTATACGGTGGTCTTATAAATTTCAGTTTTTTTTCCCTCCTATCCTGGGTCTTTGCCGCTGTAAGCTTTGAGCGGCCTTGCCAGCTGTAACTAACGCCCTAGTATGGACAGGGGCACTTTATTATAATCAATTAGTTTATGTCTGCCCCAACATAGCATTTGTGTGTGATAAACGTCCACTTACAAAATAGGGTCGCGCGATATCGGGCACGTCGCCGATGGCAGAGTGGAGACTGCTGGTGGAGTAAGTGAAGAGCGAAAGCACGGGGGGCACCGAAGAAAGCGGGAGGCAAAGCCTGGTTGGGCGGCGTTGGCTCCAGCGTCCCGAGGGGGCCGTCCTTCCGCGCCTCGTAGGAACAAAAGGCGCTCGCGCGCCGCCTCGGCTTCTCGGAAGGCAAACCACGGCCGTGCGCTCACGGCGCAGAGACAACGCGTTCGTAGGCGCGACGGCGCGCCGTAAATCACACCGGACGCCGAAGGAGGAGGACCGGGCACGCTTCGCCTTAGCGGCCGCCTCGCGTGCTCGAATGCCTGGAACGAACGAGGGTTTATAGCGCTCCATTTGAGGGCCGGCCGCCGCTGTACAGCTGTGGGTCTGCACCGAGCGGCCAGCCAACGGCACACAGACACTAACCGACATCGCCTCTCAGAGACAAACTGGTGATGTCGGTTGACGTAAAGTTACATGGGGGCATTTTTACTGTCTGTCGGCGCTGCCTGATGAAGAGAACAAGGGGGGTATGCTTGCACACAGGCGGACCTTCATATGCGGCGGAATGCGCATGACAAAATGTAAACATCATCACGCAGCATGAGAGTTGGCAAGTGACCTTTAATGTTAAGACCACGCCGCCATGTTTCTCTTGGTGCGCCCAATGCGAATGAACGAACCGAGTACTCGGACAGCGGTCGAATGGACCGCCCTGCAAACTGCGCGAAACAATGACGGCCATGTGAATTGACCCCAGCAATGCACCGGTGCTCATTGATGTTGCTGCTCCACGCGGTGTAAGTCACCTGTGAAGAACAGACAGAACTAGTCACGAAACGAAGGGACTCATCAAACGTTGGCGGCGGTCACTTTCGCCGCCGCCTCACCTCTCCCCCGCCATTGGTGACATTTACAGTGCCTCCGACCCCTGTAATCAAATATTGCGAGCCTGCAGTTTTGCAGTGACACAAACGTCAATGTGATGCGGGCGCGGAGCCCCCCATACTGCATTTCTACTCTGCCCCAACGACTGAACAACGCTGCTGTTCTTGTTTCGTTTATTTTCATCAGCTGCCTCTAAACCGGCAGTCGGCTCGGCAAGGGGCGGCCGCCATAATTTTTTTTTCGACCCGCCGATTTTCGCCCCTGGCATGGGAGGTTATTAAACCCAATCGTCGAGTTGCCGCGGGAGTGCTGTCGGCCCCCAACGCCGCGGCCCCGCACACGACCGGGCGGTGTTATACTCGGCGCGTGCACGCGAGAAGGCGCTTTGTTTCCCTCCCTTGCGCCACTCCCTCCTCGCCGCAGTGTGGCACATGGCGAATCTCCTTGAATTACCCGGTCACGGCGGAACGCTTTGGCTAATTGCCGCCGGCGGTCGGCCGGCCAAAGCGGCGTGCGAAGGCGGGGGGGGGGGGGGGGGGGGGGGGGGATCCGACTCCCTTGACAGCCGCGTCGAAGCGCGCCAGCGGCGGAAAGGCGCGCCCCCGCGACCTGCGAGCGAGGCGGCCGCAGGTTGACTCGAGCGGGCGTGGTGTAAGCGTTACGTGTCCAACGTCGAGCTCCGACTGTCACAGATGCCTCAGCCTAATAGTCTGACTTCGGAATGAGCTCAGGCGTGAAGGGCTGCGGCAGGGCAACTCGGGAAGGAACACTCATGTATGCACTGTTCAGGTCAGGTCAGCTCAAGAGCGGATGAGGCATTATATCAGAGGTGGGATTCCATAAAAACAGATCGAGAATCGTTGTATTTATTTATTTACTTACATATACCATGGGTAGAACTTAGCACCCAAATTGGTGTGGTGTCCCACAGCTTAGTGTGATAATGAAAAGAAAAGAAAAGAAACGCAATGCAGCAGTATACAATGCGACCAATTAAAGCGACATCGCTTGTGATTAAAAACACTCAGTTCGAAGAAATGAAACATTTCACGACTATCCACCTCTTACTATATTTAGACAGCTTGTCAAGTTCTCCTGACGCAAGCAAGAAAAAAAAGCACAGGCGATGATACGATGTCATACGACAAATCTTCGTTTCCAGTATTCGTTTCGCCTCAGTAATGGTCGCCTTCCCGTTGTGGCTTTGAATTGTGTATTTCGCGGTCGCTGATACGTTCCAGTGGTGCATGGGCTTCTCGTGGGTGGAGGCCTCTGGAGGGTGGAAGTGAGTGGATGGGTGGTGGGAATTAAGGCCCTTCAGGAGGGTGGAGGTGGATGGTATTTGGTGGGTGAAGCTTATGCAGGATGGAGGTTGATTGGTTGGTGGTGGACGGAGGATTCTAGAGCATACCTTTCAAATATATCGACAGCACAACAAAGACTCGGTGACTTCTGTACGAACTATGAAAGGCACTTAAACGCGTTAACTTAAACAGTTAGATTCAAAGCTGCTTGTTCGAGGCTTTAATCCTAGGTTTTGGAGTCACTGCGCCATAGGCAGCGTAGCTCATTTACGCTGTCTGAACGGGGCTGTACCTCTGCAGGTTACGTAAGGCTAAGTCCAGTTGGGAAAATAGACCATCACAGATGTATGGTTCTTGAAAAACGCACTGCGTAGAGAACCGCACCACCGCTGCTTGTGGAGATCGACCAGCAAAAAGAAACGCGTAAGCGTGGCTGATGGGGATAATTGGCAGTTCATGGCAGCAAACACGTAAAACAGCACAACTTTTTCGGCAAGCACTACAGGAAAATGACTTGTCGTAAAAGTTGTGCTGTTTTACGTCTTTGCTGTCAAAAGAAAACGAAAGAACTCCCATCATACGAGTATCTGGGCAATAGTCTTACTGTCGAGCCCCCTGTTAGCAGTGCTTTAAAGGGAGTTAGTTGGTCGTTGATCCATTAAAGGCGTGCCTTAAAGAAACAAGCCTGTACAATTTTCTTTAATTGATGCCAAAACGGAGAATATAGGAACTGCAAAAAAAATCTACGCATCATGTCAAGCCATCACTTTCCGCTGTTTCCCGGAACAAAGAACAGATAGCATCAGCTATACTTGTCCACCCTTCTTTCGACACCTATAGCTGGCACTCGCTCAGGCCCAGCCTCTCCGAGACAATAGGTCTCACGGATAACAAAGGTAATGTGTGCCCGCTGTAGAGGTCAGTAAAAACCGGTTGGGAGATTGGTGGCTTAAGAGCAGGGAAGTAACCCAGGGATACCGTTTTAGGAGTTAAGTTTGCTATTGCCTAAAGCTACTGGAATTTGTGCTGGAAAGGTGGGTTATAATTCCATGATAGGGCTTGTTGAGGTTAAGAAAATTGTTTAAAAATGCATACAAAAAATTCTAACCAAGACTGCACCGCGGTGGCTACATTTCAAAAGGCACCTCCATCCATCCATCCATCCATCCATCCATCCATCCATCCATCCATCCATCCATCCATCCATCCATCCATCCATCCATCCATCCATCCATCCATCCATCCATCCATCCATCCATCCATCCATCCATCCATCCATCCATCCATCCATCCATCCATCCATCCATCCATCCATCCATCCATCCATCCATCCATCCATCCATCCATCCATCCATCCATCCATCCATCCATCCATCCATCCATCCATCCATCCATCCATCCATCCATCCATCCATCCATCCATCCATCCATCCATCCATCCATCCATCCATCCATCCATCCATCCATCCATCCATCCATCCATCCATCCATCCATCCATCCATCCATACGACCAAAGATCGCTTCATTTTCATCCTTCGCAAACTGATTTACGCTCGTGATTCCTGAATGGTGACGTCAACGAGTTCGCGCTACACCCGAAGTTGATTACTCCACCTAAGATAACGACGAGGACAACATCTCGAAGCAGTTTAACACCTTGAAACCCAGGCTTGTCAACAAGGATTATCCGCACCCAATTGGGTCGTCCATTCGTACTGGAAAAAATTATAATCGCTTTAATCGCTTCCAATTTCATTTTTACTCTAGAAAAAGTATTAACCTTAATTCATTGACTTACCGGAGCACGGTTAAAGCTCCCAAAGTGAACACTGGCCGAAATAACGGAAATATAAGGTAGTCTCCGCTTGAAACCTCGAACATTGTATTTTTTTTTCTTTATCCTTGCGTCTGAAGCACGCTGTCGGGCGCTCGTTTCGCAATTTAAGCGCGGCATTGTGGTCCCAGTTTATCTCTAAAATGCATCAGTCCATCTTCCGCATGGTAAACGCCCTCCCCAAATTCTGAAAGCGAACATGCAGTGTAGTAAGACAGTCAAACAATGGGGATAATGATTTCCACTTCGTGGCGCTCGCAACCCACGTTAGCCAATCAGCCAAGCCAGTAGATATAGAGATTTTCTCCTCGGCCTCGTCTTAGAGCGTGTCCTGTCGCCTGCGCCAGTGCCGTCATCCTCGTTCGACGACCGTCAGCATGACAAAGGGACTCGGCACACTGTCGCGGTCTGCTTGCGTCACGATGCGTTTTCGTTTTCTTATCGGCGCACTGGCGAACTGGTTAGCTGCTGTGAAGCGCCGCCTAGCGGTGCTGTCTTCGCCCACTGAGGGACGGGTGGCGGAAGAAAATGCCTGGTTGCGTGACCACGGCGCTCTCACGCGCTCTTATCTTGCGTTAATGGACCCCTCATTCACGCGAACTCGACAAGCCATTGTTCTACGTCCAAGCTAACTAGATTCTATACGGTCGGCGCCACCGGTTTGGAGCAGCCGACGCGTCTTGTTTTTGTGTTGCTTTGCTTTCCTCGCAATCCGACTTGTGCAGCTCGTTCACCGAGGGTGGCGGGGACATGCTCGGGTGAACACTGTGATTACCGCTGCTAACAATAATGTACTCTTTTCACTCCGCTCGTTCGTGAAGTGGCGTGATTGCAGTGAGCGCCGTACCATTTGCTGTAGGCCTGCAGAGTGTTACATTGTTCTCTCAGCGCTGTGTTTGCGTTGGGCACAAACAGCCTTGCACTTCAAAGGATGCTGTCTGGGTAATTTAAATTTATGAAATGACGCTTCGGGCTGCTTTGCGTTATGGTTAGCGTTCTGTCGTGGGGCTTGTCATCCTCCTCTATGTGCGCTGCTTTCAACGCAAATAAGACGCCCACCATTACTATGACTATAATAAAATAGAATTTCAGCAGCAACCTTCTCTCGCGTGATGTACCGTAATACACCGAGTGTTTGCACACGTCTAATTCAAAGCACACATATTATTTGCGCGCCTCACGGACTAAGGAGGAAGGGAGGTAGACCGCGGTCCGCTGCTGCAGTGTGTGCCGATGCGCCATGCAATTTTGGACACTCTCGAACTAGCGAGCAGATAGATACAGGCAGCGCATGAGAAGGTCATGGTTCCTGCGCTTTTGATACGTGCACAATAAATGCGAATACCATTCTAGTGTAACGATCTACGGAGCTGCTACACCGTCATTCGCTCCTGCGCTCACGCTCGCAATAGATGGTTCCGTACAGTCACAGACGAAACTTTGTGCGATGTGGATTCGCAGTGAAAAATATTATTTCTGCGTAGCCTCATTAGTCACTTAGGTGGCATTGTTCCACAGGATACAGCACGCATGCTCCCCTTGTGGTTCAATACTTTTAAATGCACTGCTTTGCCTGATCGGTCAGAATTTTTTTTTTCCTTGAACCCGTATCCTGAAAACTTTTGCTGATGACTGCGCATCCATGAGCTAAAGGTACCCTATACCCTCTTCTCAGAGCAGCGATGGCTCCCCAGCTAACAAAGCTGTCACTTAACTTTCTTGGTAAGGTTGTAATTAACGGATTTAACCACGGGTTAAACAACGAGAAAAGAATCATCAAGACAGCAGCCGCGTCAGATATACCACTACAGCCATTCAATACATGTGGGTGAGTCCCCCTTTTTTTTTTCATGGTTGTATACCTTCAAGGTACGTTCTATTTAGGACTCGATAACGAACGCTTAGCGTCATTTTAATGCAGATAAGAGGCCCTGCAGATTTCTTTCATCGTCTAGCATTAAATGAGGCCGGACAGGGAACGCTGGCCTCTTAGGTACACACACACACATAGTGAACGAGTTGCATCTTCGTCAACAGAAGAGCTCTCCATGAGAGTGAGCGCGTACGTGCTCTTATAGTATGTACCTCGGCGTCATCAGTCTTTTGTCCGCACTGCGAACCACTGGCTGCAGGCGCACTCAGCGTCCGGACATGAGGGACCGCAGGCTCCATCAAAGTCGCTCTGAGCGCGCTTTGCCCGGGGCTCTTGCACAACAAAGGGCTCAGGAAGAAGGAGACGGGGAGAGACGAGGCACATAATAAGGGAGCCCGGCACTGGCGAGCCGTAATATCAGAGTGCGCGGCGCCAGGGTCCGTCGTGGCGGCTAATCTCTCCCCTTCCGAGGGCTGTCGTCGCAGAGTCCGTCGCCAAGATTGCCCGTCAGAAAAGGATAAGGGAGAGGACAGGCCCAGGTGGAGAGACGGGACGAAGCGAGGCTCATGCATGATTCGCGACCAGTCCAGAAAGAGCAGCGCATCGCATCCATCACTCGGGAAGTTGAAAGGAAGAATAGCGCGGGGGGATCTCTATTGCACAATTTTGATGATCGCCTCAGGTTCCAAAGCAAAAGACCTGGGTGATCCGTTAAAGGCACCCGATTAACGCCAGCGCCATGACGTCACTGCTTATAGGATGCACGCCTGGTTCGAAGAAAGAGCGCACGCCCCAGGCCCCTGTTTAATGGAGTTGGTTCTCATAATACCAAGGCATCATGATCGTGAGGGCTCCCGGCACAGCACGTGGCAGACACTTGAGGTGAACGCATTTTCGAAAGAAGACATGTGAGCTAGTTCTCTGAACCGCGCTGTACATCAGCTCCTTGATATTCGTGGAGTACGAACTTTGTACTATATGCTGAAATACAGTCTATAATGTATCGAGCTCGAATATATACCAAAATGTTCTGTACGGCTTTTGGAAAGCACTACATACGTCCTCGGTTGGATAGTCTTGGCATTGTGTCTTGACAAGAGCTTCGAGAAGTTTTAGCATGCCCCCAATGTAGCTGCGAAAGGTGTGTCGCAGCTCAGCAGCTCGGTGTGTGTGTGTGTGTGTGTGTGTGTGTGTGTGTGTGTGTGTGTGTGTGTGTGTGTGTGTGTGTGTGTGTGTGTGTGTGTGTGTGTGTGTGTGTGTGTGTGTGTGTGTGTGTGTGTGTGTGTGTGTGTGTGTGTGTGTGTGTGTGTGTGTGTGTGTGTGTGTGTGTGTGTGTGTGTGTGTGTGTGTGTGTGTGTGTGTGTGTGTGTGTGTGTGTGTGTGTGTGTGTGTGTGTGTGTGTGTGTGTGTGTGTGTGTGTGTGTGTGTGTGTGTGTGTGTGTGTGTGTGTGTGTGTGTGTGTGTGTGTGTGTGTGTGTGTGTGTGTGTGTGTGTGTGTGTGTGTGTGTGTGTGTGTGTGTGTGTGTGTGTGTGTGTGTGTGTGTGTGTGTGTGTGTGCGCGCGCGCGCGCGCGCTGTATGAGACGCGGAAAAAAAAGAAAAAAGCACAGTGACACGACTCAATTTTCTGTTTGAGAGTATACATCATCACATGACTGCTTTGCACTCAAATAACTGTCAGCAATCTGTATTTTCAACTCGTCGTGCAGCTCTTACCAGCATTTCACGAGGAGACCTGGAGGTTGTTGCACTCTGAGGGAAGGCGGTCGCGAGGTCAAAAATTTGCGATGACCCTGAATTACTTACATTCTGAAAAATGTGGCGAAAATAAAATGGCTTAGTAACAAAAAGGCTTGCAAGATGTTGACAGGGGACCAGTGGGGTGTTCAATATCTGTTCACAGGGTGTCAACCGCAATGCATGTATTTAGAGCGCGCTCCCGGAAGACGATAGCGGTTTTCGCCGTAATGGTACAATTCGGCACGCCTAGCCACGTCCGGAGAGCTTGCGCTTGCACACTTTGGCGAGTTCCAGTGTTCAAAATTTTATGTTCCTAAATACAGGGAAGCTGAATCACAGGAACCCCAACACTAATGAAAATGTAGAGTTGCGTCATCGCAGCAGAGGTTTCATAGTGTAGTATTAGGGCTTTTGATGGTAGCTGCCGCAGCTTCGCTGTAAATTGCACCAGAGCACATTTTTGTTACTCGTGGATCAGGAGGTTAAATGTCTACAGCGACAGTTTTTTTTATTTACTTAGAACGACTCGGTCGTACGCCAGTTGGTCGGACATCGCGAGGCATCGCGAGGAGCAAAACCGCAAAACAGGACGGGACTGAGGCAGGCGACAGCACAACACACCACCCTGTGTTGTAGCCTACCTCAATCCGCTCCTGTTTTGCGGTTTTGCTCCTCGCGACAGTTTTGCATGCGAAGTGCGCCTCACATCAACGCACTTTAGTATTAGCATGGAGGACCTTGTCCGGAAACCAAGCGTAAAGCAGCTCACGCCTAAAACTACTCACCAAAGGTTAATAAATAACTGTTGTCGTGAAATCTTTTCTTCTTTTTTGATATTCTCACCCTCCATCTCTTTCGTGCGTACCGGATAACAAGCAGATTTTTTTAAGGCTTTGTTCTCTATATTTCCCTCCCTGTCTGCTCTAGAGAGGATACTTGCTACACGCCCGTCGGCTTAATGCATATAATTTCTTACTACTAACTAGAGGGAAAGCTGGCGGTGCTGCACCTCAGCCACCAAGGACGCTCAGAGAATCATGAGCCGGTAAGCTACTACTTTGTGCGGGACAGTCGGAGTTTTCCGGGAACACAGAGTAGGGTTACTATTCTGTCCATGGCACGCCCAGCGCGGACGACTTTGGCGCGAACGTTGAATGTTAGGGCATTCTTGATTATCGAACAACGTTTATTTTTGCATTACTTTTTGGCCAGAAGTTGCGCTTCTGCAGTCGGTAGCTCTCCGTCCCATGATGCCTTGAGCTACCATAATGGCTCAGGTGGCCTCGAGGAAGCTCCATGCAAACTCCCATAGACGGGGCGCCAGCTTTCCCTCTGGGTAATAGTAATAAACTCTATATGAATGCTCCAATGCTCGCCGCCGATGAATATGAGTCACTTCGACCACTGTTCCCTCTTCCAACCTGTAGAAATCGCCGTTCGGGGGCCCGGTCGACGCGAAGCACAGCGTCCCTCGGCCGGAGGTCATCCGTGTCCACTCCGCGATCGGATCCAATGGTCAGCCACTGCGCTTGGCTGCTGCCCGAGAGTCGCGCTGGCCCCGCAGTGTACGGCGCCTGCGCTCCGGTAATTACAGGCCTGTCCCTGCATTCGTCACGGCGCGCCGTGGTCGCTCGCCCTCCTGCGCGCTGGCGACGAGTTCTGTCCCCCTCCCTGCGCCACGCTGCAGGCCCCGGAGTCGATCGGAACAGTTGACGCCCCGGGCGGCCTCGACTTCGTTGTGGCCGAGGAGGAGAAGAAGAATACGTTCGCTCGTTGTCGAGTCGAGCAGGCCGCTGTCTCGACGACTGTCTTCCCGTCTCAGTCGGAGTCCTTGTTCTGGCGAAATCGCAGTGCCCGCCCCGTTAATGTTGGGCCCGTTTCCGGCTGACCGGCCGGTGCGAGCAGTGCGTCTGCACGAGGGGGCGCTTGCACACCCGCCTCGCTAAACACACGACTCTTTCTCTCCTCGGACTTTTGCCGCTGTTTTCATTTTTGTTCCTGTAGCTTTGCCTCTGGAACAGTCGCGCGCGAGAGTCGGAGCCCCAAGGCAGACAGAAAAACTATTTCTGCAAGTGAGTTTTAGACCCTGCTGGGTCCCTGGGCCACTGCGCGGTCCCGCACTGCATCACATAGGTCATGTCGGGACATAACGTCGGCAGCACGAGTCACTGCCGGTAGGGTCTGCAGACGTGAGCAGGACCTCCCAGTGCTCCCAGCTAGAGATGGCGTGCTGTCCCTGGGGGGAGGGTCAGCAGGGCAGCCCAAAAGGATGTGGTAGAATGTGGCGTGGGGGTCACCGCATAGGAAACATGCAGGGGAAGTGCCACAGTAGTGGGATAACACTGAGGGGATGACAGAGGGCGGGTCTGGAGACGTCTGAAGAGGATCTGTTGGGAGTGGGTAAAAGAAGGGTAGGGAGGGGGTAAGTACGACTGTCCAAACGGGGTATTTGCGTGAGCTCCGCAAAGCTGTGCGCCCGCTCCCTCGAGAATCCTGTCCTCGAGAGACTGTCCTTAGCCCGGCAAATCAAACCTCGGGCCAATTTATCGGCAGCCTCATTTCCAGGGTTTCCAGAGTGAGCTGGCACCCACTGGAGCTCTACCCTGTGCGGTAAATTTTGGGTAGGGGTGTTAAACAGTTACCAGGCAGGGGTGTGAATCCTGCCCCTGGCAAAGTTGGATAGAGACGTTTTGGAGTCGCTGAAGATGTATTGGGCGTCCTAATGTGCAAGGGCTAGGGCGATGGCGGTCTCCTCTGCCTCCTCAGGCGTAGAGCCCGAGGGAAGACGGTTAGTTAGGGGGTGGGGTAGGGTTTGATTGAAGGCAACTGCTGCCGCTTCATGCGCTGTACATGCGGCGCCTACCCAAACGGCATCGTGGGCTTGCCCATAATACTTAAGTAGGACATTAGCGCGAGCTACGCGGCAAGGGATATGATATTGGAGATGGACGTTTCGAGGAAGGGGTTTCACAACGAGAGGTGCATGGATGTGTCGAGGGATGGCTAGGAGGATGGATGGAGGGATGGAGGGGAGGATGGACTGATTAGCGGGTATGCTGATGCAAAGGGAGGAAGAGTATACGGCGGCCAGTGGCGCCTAGCGTACTTGCTTCCGTAAGGCGCATTCGACCGGTGAAGAAAGCCTCAACCCTGAGTTCTTTTTCATTAAAACGAAAGGAGGGGCCGACATTTCACTCCGTTTTTGCCATCGTCGTCTTCTTCGCAATTCTTGCTGTTTTTGGTGTCGTCGTTGGCACGCAGGTCGGTGCAACTGAATGATCGCTAGAAGTGATCACAGAATTTTAAGGATGCTCTGTACACTCGAAAGACCTCTCCTCTCCTCACCGCCGCCCATGCACTGCATCGAGCATAATTTTTTCCACACCACTAAAGATACTGTGCTGGATAGATACCCTGAAAACACCCTTTCGTGCTGGGACTGCCACCGCGTTTAGACTAACCTCGCCTACTCCTTATCTCATATAGCAGATTAATACCACCCTTGCTCCGGGCTGAACTGGCTCACTCAACCGTCCCACCATCTCGGGACTTCGCGCTTAATGAAAGTCGTTGTTTTCTCTCCCGAACACCGTATCTCTCTCTGTCTCAAAAATTATCGCTGAAAACTTGCACGAAAAAAGCAAAATTTTCTCTTCAAACACACGCCCGCACCCACACGTAACGCATATACGAATAAAAACCGACACTCTAAGGTATTTACCGCACTATTTACATTGAGCAAGATAAAAGCACGAGACGATAATTTGTTTTTTAGACCTTTCAGACACGCATTATGTTCTACTATCAAGAAAAAAACTTTGAAAATTTCTGTGTGTATATTTGAACTCCCCGTTCCACAAAAACAGCATGGATGGCTCAAAACCTTTCGGAAATTCCACACTCGCGGCATTAAAGTAATTGTTTTATGAAACACGATTGTGCCTTATTGATTATTCTACTTACAATTCTAAGTTGTTTCCGCAGCGAAAAGTCAGTCGCTGTGTCCTTTACTAAACGTTTCCACCTTGTCGGAGAAGATCACCCACACGGCACTTCGTAGGCGCGGCGTAGAAATTCGCGACGTCGATGTTTATTTCTTGTTTGAGAAAAGCGTTCCTTTTTTCTTGACACAAAATGGACTCGCAAATGCGGGGATTTCAAATGCAGCCGGCATCACTGACTTCGTGAAAACAACTCAAAACAACTCAAGATGCCGGAAAGGGCTAGAGGGATATACAACCCTTGGGTCCTGTTACGCAAAAAAAAAAAAAACGCCAGAAGCGTCTTCGCGGCGGGAAACTGTAAGCCGCTGCTTTCACACAAGCCTCAGTAACGCGATTCCAGAAGAGATGGAGGCATATTAGGAAGAGTAGCGCACTAAGCGGGAATAATTTTTTTTTGTTTTTGGCTGTCTGCAAGCATAATATAGAATAGTGAAAGAAACGTAAGAGATATGGACGTATACGTGGGATCAAAATTTATGCTATGAAGTCTTATTTGACGATGGTGGTACTGGTTGCAAGTTAGCGTTGTTCCCGCCCTTCCTTCGTCGTTCTGTTTTTGCTCACTGAGCCAGTATGTCAAGTGGTAGCAGTGGTTCGTGTGAAGAAAAAGGAGATGGAACTTTCAGCTTTCACTATGGCCAGCTGAACTATGGCAGGCGTAAATAGAACAGATAGAAAAGGAGACAAGCAGTATGAAGACAAAGATATATTGGTTTGGTTTATGGGGGTTTAACGTCCCAAAGCGACTCAGGCTATGAGGGACGCCGTAGTGAAGGGCTCCGGAAATTTCGACCACCTGGGGTTCTTTTACGTGCACTGACATCGCACAGTACACGGGCCTCTAGAATTTCGCCTCCGTCGAAATTCGACCGCCGCGGTCGGGATCGAACCCGCGTCTTTCGGGCCGGCAGCCGAAAGCCATAACCACTCAGCCACCGCGGCAGCTTGACAAAAGATAGAGAAATAGGAACTCTTTAGATGGTAATATAAAGAAATGACATGTACACAAAAGCACATACACGCACGCAAGTAAAAGTAAGCAAACTGATGCATATAAGTGTCCTATCCCTGCCCCATACACGCTAGTTCACGGCGAAAATTTGTACACAATATGTACATGCACACACGCGCATATTCTACACACGCTGGAACATTTTTCAAGGGCTTTGAGCCGGTTTGCTTCGAATGTCGGTGGCCGCGTGTGCCCTCTCAAGCGGCTGGCCGTCACACAGACACACACAGACAAACAGCGGGCCTGGCCTCGCGCACTTGGTCGAGCGACGAAGGCAGCGCAGAGTGAGCGCGGGCCGCGTTTTGGGTCAAGGAGACGCGACGACGCCGCCGCCACATGTCACGCCACGAGGTCCTCCCGCGAGTAGCTTGTCTTCTCGCGCGTCTGGCTTGGATCATCGCTTCCACCCCCCCCCCCCCCCCCCCCGGCTTCTTCTGTTGGTGGTGGCGGGGACGAATGCGAATTTCTTCTCGCAGGAGCCACTGACACTTCTTCTTCACCGCCTTGTTGAGGGTCGATCCCGGCGCGTCAATACGTAGTACACACAAGCGCCTGGAAGAGAGCAGCGCGCGGAGGCGTGAGTGCGTGCGGAAGGTCGCCGGGCTCGCATCTCGACCGCCTTTGCGGTGCCCCCTTCCCACCCGACGACGTCGTCGACGGCCGAGCGGTCGCGTGTGGCGCCGTTGCTCTCTTTGGGTGCCCACGGCCATTGTTTTGCTTTTTTTTTTCGAGTGTGAGGAACGAAATTTCTCCATTCGCGTGATTTGAGCACCAACAGTCTCTTTTCTTAATTTATTATTTACATGAACGCATAAAGAGGGATTGGCACTTGACATTGGCAGCGGCTGCTCCTTTTCGTAAAGAGGAAAAAATCGCACAGTAACTGACAACGTAATGCACGACGTAGCGAAGTTACAATGCACAGTACACAATGTGATTTGCACCAGAAGTCAGTAACGTTAACAGAGATTGGTAGAAGATGACTCTGAACAGGATAGTGAACACCCATACGCAAAATTCTATACGAGCATTTTTTTTCAATGGGAAGTTGTTTATCAACGAAATTTTTGACATATCGTAAGATTCTGCGATAAAAATCAATATAACCGCAGATCCCTCATTGACACGCTTGCAATTTTTTTATATTTATTGTTAAAAACGCGCCACATTCGTTTCTATGGGAGTCTTAACTACGCGATGCGAACGCGGAACAAACTTTAAAAGCATTACTTTGCTCGGCATCGGAAAGGCAGACCATTCCCAACAATATTTTACAACAATATTACAGTATCTTCAATATTTCGTAGTTGCCTCACAATTAAAAGTGATGTATAAGAAAGCTGCATGAAAAAAGAAATACCAAGGAAATAAACAGGCTTTTCTAAGCGATGAATAATCACATTTGCCGACATATAAAGTCAATGCTGGTAATAAAAAAATAGCATTGAGAAAATACACCAGCAGAGCAAATATGAACATTAGGGTTTTCAAGGCTGGTATTCCCTGTGGTAAAACATAGGGTGCATGAATCTACAGTGAATCTAGAACACAGCTCAGCAGAGCGAGCGTTTTTCAATGCACTTGATTCTCGTGCAGTTGTTCAATAACTCAGCCTATCTTATTGAAGTTTGCTATTATAGGCACCCTGGCGATCAATAAATACAGATCTAAACGACAAAAGGGAAGAACAAGTCTAAGAAGTTAGTCGACTTAGCAAAAAACACCGAGCAAATGATTTACCATTAACACGCAGCTGTTCCCGTTCACGCTGCAAGGCAGTACGCATTTTGGAGATTACCAAAGCCGCATCTGTTCTTCCACTCGTAAAAAAAAAGCATAAAAAATGGCTGAGAACATATACGTGATTCGACTGGCTGTTCTGGGGCTTCCTTGTTGAGGTTGAAATAATGGGGCAAGACAACTCAGTGTCACGCAAGGCGAGATTACGTTCCCAATGAGACGACGTCGTCCAACTCTCAATGCTTCAAGGACACGATGTTGTCGTTGTTTAAAAATTCAGTTGCTAAGGCGGTTTTGTCGACCTTGGCGAAATTTCTGACGTGCACGAAAAAGTTACTGGTTCTTTTCCACTCCTATCGGTTGCCGAGGATCGCTGACGAGTTGACGACCCCAGATTGGAGTGTGTGTTTTTTCTTTTCGTAGCATGCACTGTGATAATGTTGCTTGCTGTACAATGGACAGACAGCAAGAAAACGAAACAAACAATGGTTGGCGGTGCAGCGGTATTTTCGCCGAGTTTGTCTATGCACCACACTCGCCAAGCAAACACCGGTGATGCAGTGCGAGGGTTGCTATGCGAGTGCACATATATTCAATAGAGATATGCAAATGGTAGTTTCCTTAACCGAATCGAATTCGAATAGGATAGCTTTGCTACCGAATCAAATACGTACAGTGTAGCCTAAAACCAAATGGAATACGATTCGATTATTTTTGTGATTAGTACTACTTATGCTAATATTCGTACAGGACAAATGTCTTCTGACTGGAAATTAGCCAATGTAGTGCCGGCGTACAAATCTGGCCCTCACAACGTCATTTCTAACTATCGTCCTGACCCTTTGACAGGTATTGCTTGTAAAGTTTTAGAGCATATGTTATTTACTAGTATTATTAACCATATGAATACGCATTCCTTATTAAATAAACAGCAGCATGGTTTTCGTAAAGGGTTCATCTGTGTAACACGTTGACTGAATAAATGCGTCATCTGACAAGCGCACTCGATGAAGGATTTCTTACAGATTGTGTTTTTTTTTTAGATTTTAAGAAGGTATTTGATGTTGTCCCCCATTATCGTCTGCTGCAGAAATTCTCTTGGTATAACATTAATAAGAAAATTATTGACTTGGTAAACAGCTCCTTCCATTTGAATGGTAAGTTATCATTTCAATGGTAAGTTATCAAGAAAATATGTTATATGAGCCCTAAGACCGTTATATTTGTTTTATTTTTATCAATTACATTTGCTTTGGTACTACCTCTAAGATTTGTCTAATTGCGGATGATTGTGTGTTCTACAGGGAACACAATTTTATTCGCTATCAGAGTACAAATAACCCGGCGAATACATAACGTCTAATCCATGTTGGCGACGACATGTCGACTATGCAACTGGAAAAGCTTGTCGCGTTCTGATTTTTTTTTTTTTTTTGAGGCGTAACACTAAATAGTTTCCTTCAGAGGCAGAAGAGCTACTTTTCAAAACTAACGCTCGCTCAGTTCTACAATGTGCTTGCTCAGTATGGGACCCTTGGCATAAAACAGATTAACTGCAGAGGGTGCAATGTCTGGGTGTGAGATATGTCTCTAATAATTACAACAGGAACTTTAGCGTTTGATTTGCAAAAATCTCTTTGGGATGGCAGTCGCTGGAAAAACGCAGGTATTCTCTGCGATTAAAATTTCTTAAATTAAATTCTTTTTTCATAGTTTCTGCAAAACAGGCATAAACCGAAACTTGTATATTCATGATCCTAACTATGCTTCGTTACAGCTTGACCATCCACTTAAGGTAAATTATCTGTAGATATAAAATCTATAAGTACGCTTTTTTTTTTCAAGGTCTATAAGAGATTGGAATAGGATCTGAAGGGGTAGTTTGATCTTGTCCCGTAATTCGTTCGATTCATCCCTGTAAATGTTTTCTACTTGCATTGAACCGGTGACGTGTCACGGTTGCGTTGTTTGTATAGGGAGTATTCACTGACATCACAGCGGCCGTCACTTTGTTTATGGAGCATTGTGATAGGCCACCGGCGTGTCAAAAGGGATTATCGCCTCCTTCGGCTTGCACTGCTGAAGCTACGGTGCTTGTGACGTCACGTGGATACCACCAGTTTGTTGCCAGTTTTCATTCGTATGATGATTCCCCTCCACTGTAAAGCCGTTCACTTCCAAACGCTGATCACGGAGTCCTTTTCGGTGTAGAAGTCACCGGTTTGAATCGAACGGCGGGAAAATGTTTAAACGCAATTTCCTCAGAAATAAATGTGTTTTTGCTGCCGGACAAACAGCGCTACACCCAAACGATGATGATGACGGTGATGATGGTGGTGTTGATGATGTTGATTTTAATGCTTGGCGGAATGGAAGCTTTGTCCAGAGAGCGTCATGGCACGACGTGTTTTTTTTTTCTTTTGCACAAAGTGGGGTCATAGAGCCGTTTTCCAACCATTTTACCCCAGGTAAGCAGAACACTAGCGGAGGCTAACGAAAAGGGTTCAGCTTATGTTAAGGACAACGCAGCGAGCCATGGAAATAAAAATGATAGGTGTAACGTTAAGAGACCGGAAGCGAGCAGAGTGGGTGAGGGAACAAACGCGGGTTAATGACATCCTAGTCAAAATCAAGAGTAAGGAATGGGCTTGGGCAGGGCATGTAATGCGAAGGCAATATAACCGCTGGTTCTTATGGGTCACGGGGTGGATTCCAAGAGAAGGCAAGCGTAGCAGGGGGCGGCAGAAAGATAGGTGGGCGGATGAGATTAAGTTTGCATGGATACGGTGGCCGCAGCTGGCAAAGGACAAGGTTAATTGGAGAGGCATGGGAGAGGTCTTTGCTCTGCAGTGAGCGTAGACAGGCTGATGACGAAGCAGAACACCAGGCCAGGGGAGCGCTTGTACCCATTGTATGACCGGTGGGCACCCGGTGGCACTGGGGTTCGAACCTCGCCCCTCCCGCATGCGAGGCGGATGCTGAAAAAAACGCTAGGCCACCGCTGCGGAGTGTGCCCAGAAAGAATCATAGAAAAAATCTTTACTAAGAACAAAAACTGGACGAAGTTGTACTCAGTGTCCCTTAAAGACCAACCGTATTCATCCCCTTTAGTCTTGCATGCGTATTCTGCATAATGGTGAACTCATCACCGTTCCCTTATGAAGCAGACAAGAATAGTGAAGTATTGTGGAACTATTGAAATATATAAAAGAAAGCATTTTGGTTGTTCACGATGGAAGAATGCGCTAAAGCGCAACAAATGAGGCCGGTTACTTTCCGTGTAAGCTACTCCGGCGCTGATGTCGCGGATACAGAAGCAGAGTTAGGCGAGGAATGGAGTGTTTCCGTGAGTATTCCTTGCTCTAATGCTGCTCATCCTTAATCGTTACAGGTGCTCTTATGTTTTCTACCACGAAGAACTTAGCCATGTCAAGTGAAAGAATAGTTTTTAAGGACTGGCAGCAGGATACGCACGTACTGCGAGCTCCCCCATCGCAGACCTAAATTTCATAGGGAACTTTGATCGCAATGCACGGATACAGTATAGTCTCGCTACAACAAATGTAAATAAATGCACCACTGCGCTGATATCATTCCTGGCGGTCACTGGTACGGGTGCCATGTGCCACACGGGTGCCACAGACGTATAGTTCCGGATGCCAGTAAGCTAGATTTCTTCAGAAAGATAATGAATATGTCAATTTGTGTCGCACTGGACAAAACTGCATGCGGGCGACGCCTGACGTTTGACCCGGTTCGGCACTTGCTCGCAGGGGTCTCTTAATTTGTCTCACGAAAGTACGTATACCTCCGTGTGTATGTATGTGCGATACATATTCGGCATGTATGTATGGAACTGCACGTATTGCTGTGCCTGTGTAGCTGATAGGGGTACCAGAAGCAGATACTGCTATTTCAATAAATCGGCTCAGCAGAAGAGATCTTGCCGCCCAGACGGTTTTACGACAATCGTCGGACAGATGACCCCGCAAGAAAAGCCGCCTGAATCCGAATTTTTTGGGCTGTACAGCGACGCATAGTTTTTTCTCTCGTTCTTTTATGCTTCTTTCTCCTTACAAGTTCTGGCCCCTTGTCACGCAATCGCGCGCAAACTGTTCTTTTCCACGAAACGCAAGAAAGCGGGACGCGCGTACAGACAGCGAAGCGGCGCGACGGTCCTTATCGAGCGAATGCCGCGTACGTCGGCTCGCGGTCGCGCCGAGACATTGTTTCTCTCCAAAGGGAGGAGCCGGCGTCGGGAACGATACGCTGTATCGGACGGCACCGGACCGAAACGGGCCGCAGGAGGAAGTTCTCCTTGACGCCGTGCTGCGCCGGTTCGCATGCGACCGCGATACCACATTCCCTGGAATTTCGTGGACGGTCCAGGGCTTTGTTTCGGCCGCCTTATGGCGAGGAACTGCGGCCCAGACGCGATAGACGAGTGACATGCATCACGACAGGCATCGCCACTGTTCTGCCCGCCCTCTCACGTTTCTTTTTTTTTCCCAGTCCCAGCATCTGTTCGCCTGTCTGCCGTGTGTCCCATGCATCTGCACCACGATCCCTTACGCACAGAAGCCGAACGTTGATATTTTTATTTTTTTTGTGTGTTTGTTTGGCCGATGGAAAAGAAATTCAAGAAGCCCCTCTACTGCGCACTGTCAGCGCACTTTAAATGGACAGCGAGGACAACCCCATGCACTTATTGAAGCGGAAAGCTTCACTACGCTAGGTTAAGCAGTCTTCAAGTAAACAGCACAGCGACCTTGAACCTTCAGCCCAACCAAGGATAGCCGTGTATGATCATATGTGGTACAGTTAAGATTTGGAACCCTTTACCTTTGACCTTGTCCCATGACCTTTAGTTGAACTTTCACATCACATTGGGTGACCTTTGACCTTAGAAACATCCGATGGGGTGATGTGAAGCGACGTGATGACACCCCATGGGGGTGTCGTAAGACCATGTTATACCACGGCGTAGCCACGTGGTCGTGTGGGTATAATAGAACGGCTGTCGCTAGCGTGTAGCGGAGCTGCCACGGACGAGCCTCAGAAGCGTAGCAAGCGTCCTTGCTTTTCGCTGAATTCCAGGGTTAGCCAAGTTAAGCCACTTCCATTTTTTTGTTCTTATTAAAAATTTATTCTCCAATTCTGTTGGCTTTGTTGACTTTTATCGCCTAATTTATCACCAAGAAAATTGTATTTAAAGATCTTCCTGCCAGTCGAGTCAAACTCATGGCTTCCTTACCGAAAAGGACGGGCTGCCACCATTGTCAAGTGAATGGCGACGTTGCGTTTAGCTTCTTGGATCCGCGCTTTAAAATTGATGTCTACGCACGCATTTTACCTGCGAAATAAGCCTGTGCTGGCGACGACTGTATTCCGTTTTTTGGCCTTTCTGTCGCTTATAAACGCTCCTTTTTCGGTAAGAGAGGACTACTTTGGATGAAAACGCGGTACCTTGGCGATAGAGGCCAAATTCAATTTTTCCTTGGCGTCCCTTTAAAGAACCCCAGGACGTCGAAAATAGCCCGAAGCCATTCAATACTGCGTCCCTCCGCATGTGTCATTGTCGGACGTTAAAACCATACCATACACGGTGCACCATACCATACCATACAATACCATATACCACACCATACCATGCCATACCATACCATACCATACCATACCATACCATACCATACCATACCATACCATGTTCGTGTTTTCTGTCGTTTGCTCTTCCTGAGTTCACGCCGAAACTAGGGCGCTTTACATTCAATACTGCGTCCCTCCGCATGTGTCATTGTCGGACGTTAAAACCATACCATACACGGTGCACCATACCATACCATACAATACCATATACCACACCATACCATGCCATACCATACCATACCATGTTCGTGTTTTCTGTCGTTTGCTCTTCCTGAGTTCACGCCGAAACTAGGGCGCTTTACTTCTCAGAGCAGTGCGAGGTGCCAGAGAAGGATTCCATAGTGGAGAGGTGCGAAGTAATTGTTTATTTTGGAATGGCATTATCTCGTCGATGCTGTCTCGCGATAGCCTAGCAGTATCTCACCGTAAATAAATGTGCGTGGCTTAAGTAAAGCATGCATGTGCCGCATTTTGTGACTATTCTGTTCCAGATCCATCTATCGATCCTCTATCATCTCTCTCTACCGCCTGTGACGTCACTGTTGATGTAAACAAACCATATAAGTACGTCGCCGATCCAAGTGCTAACAAAAGGGAAAACGAAAGAAGAATGGACCTGGTAAAAATATTTATAAAATAGGGTCCATCAAGTGCATCAGATACAGCCTATTCCGATGTGAACCTCCTGAAAGTATTTTTTTTTTCAGTTCATTCCCGGTTTTCCCGGTCAACGTTTTATATTGTAAGATTAAAGGACGCCGGCCACATTTAAGTAGTTCTTTTCACATAGCGCTTTATGGATAAAAAGCGGCGTTACCAATTTCGGAAATATGCTGAAACATGAATGGGGGGATCTTCATAATCGGATGGGATAGGAGTTCTGCATTACAATGTTGCGCGGAAAGTGACACTCCCGTATAGAATAAATCAGTCAGGAACGGCATCACAGAGGAGGACTACAGATTAGTTTTCATTGCTTGAAATTCAATAAGGTGACGAAAATTTTGTATACGTTTTATATTACCGACATTTTGCGCTCCGTCCAGCCCTGAAACGCAGTCAAAACCACCCCAGCACCGACTAAAGGCTTACATGTTCGCTCGAATAAGTATCAGGAAGGATTAACCGGAAAATAGCTACGTAGACCGTCGTTTCTTAACCCGGGAGGTCGATCGACCGTCAGAGTGCGCTGCTTCAGCTTCACGTTGTGGACGGACTTCGCTCGAGTCAAGCGCTTATTTGAGCTTCTGAAGTTTCGTTGCACTCTTGTGCCCAGCGTTCTGGGAAAAAGCTGGGAGCACTTGAAGCTACTCAGACGGCCGCGCGTGTCTCAGCGAAAACAGTGAAGCGGGATTTCTCGTCTGGAAGCAGCTCCACTGTGTTCGTGACTTTGGCCTCGTCTGCGAGACGGCGATATCGACGCGTCGAGGTGTGGCAGGCAAAGGAACAGTAGCGCCCGTCGGCGTCGCATCCGTGTTTACCAGAACGCCTCGGCTATCCGCAACGCCGATAGCAGGAGACGGGGGGAGGTAGGGCCGATATTGTTTAAACCGTTGTCCCGTCCTGGGGTGGGCCACGGTCAGTCAGTCAGTTTCCTCCTGAGTGTTTCGACCCGGAGTCGAACAGAAGCATAAAATAAAACTAAAGGTCTGTTCGCGGACAGAGCGTCTGCTCTGAATCATTTCAGCGCTCCTTTTTTTTTTTTTTTACAGCGATAGCCGTTAGGCGCGCGTCCCTGGCTTTCTCGTCGCCGTCAATGTCGGCGTGACCGGTGGGTGCATTAATGTCATGGTCACGTGACCTTATCTCCCGGTCAACCTGGGTGGCATAAGCCTACGGGCGGCTCCGCTTAGAACAGCCGTCTGCCAGTGCAGGGGTGCATCACTTGACCGCTACGCCAGTACGCTAGGAAAATGTACCCAAAATTAACGCCTAAACAGCTATCGCTGAACATCGCGTTACACAGTCGCAACCATTCTGTGAGTTTTTTGGCTGTGAGTTAGAGCCTCCAATCTCCTCTCACTTTCAACTACATCATAGCTGTTTTTTTCTCGTTTTTTTTAAACAATTAATGAATGTTCGTGATCTAGAACAGCCTCCCGCCTCTAAAGGTAGCCTTGACAGAGGATTTCGGCCCCATTTAGCCAACTTTTGATTGCATCTCGGGAGTTATTGTTGTATCGCGCTTAGCTTATGTGTGACATTGCGTAGGCGCCCCTCCTTTCCATTCATGATATTGTGAAATGAAGCGAAACCGTCGTCTTCCTTCTGTACTGCCATTACTTAGCCCGTTGTGCCTTAGGCGGTGCCGGGCTGAGCAACATTATTGTTCTTTCTTTTTCTCTGCTCACGCTAATATATGTACTGCCATTATCTCAAGGAGTCGAGAGCTTCTGGACCGCTGTCGCCACAGCTTTTTGTCCCGACTCCTTCCTTGTAACAAAGGAAATAAAACCTGAACTTGAACTGACTGTCATTTGTGTGCACTGGAAGCTCAGTACATGATCTTACTTCCGCAGTCAGTAAAACATCTGGAATGCCTCTATCAGCTGCCGAACGTAATGAACGCCCCCCGCGGCACTTCAGCCGCCAATGCGTTCAGCTGCATAGTGTACGAGACCGCGGCGTTCAAACCGTCAATTCCTGAACACCATTTGCACCGAGCTACCACAATGGATGACCGCTGCTAGTAGTGAGGAAATCTTTCTCTGCAGTTCTCGTGTCAGGTGGCGATTAATTTTATGCATGTCTCGCGCAGTGAAGACGTTTGCTTGAAAATATTTTTAAAAAATGAAACGCCTTCAAATCGAAAACTCCTCAAACTCGCATCAAGAAACGTCAGATGTGCACCACTAAAATTAGTTACGTTGGGCTTTGCGGTGCATAAGCAACGAAGTTTATAACGCGCCCACTCCAGACTTCATCGGGAAACGCCGTGATGAGTGGAACTACGCGTACGTGCTCGATGGCCGCGTGATAATACGTGGGTAGCAGGTGGCGTGCACGTGAACCCCTTCAGCTCGTCCCGTGGCGCCATCGTTGCGACACCATTTACATCACTCGCACGAAGTCCTGGTTAATTGGTGACATACCGAAAAATTCCGAGCATCCATAAACCATCAACCTGGTCATACCGGCCTCTCCATGGCTAACAACAACGGCTTCTGGTTAGACGAACTCGCGTAAGCGAACACGACGAAAATTTCGTGCCACTACGCAAACAGTTCAAGCGTGCAGCACTTGGCATCGTGAGAGACTTTCTTCGTTTCTGCTTTCTGTTAATAACTCACAGCTCTGAAGCCCTACTAGGTAGTTTATTATGTCTCACACAGATTAGTCTACGATGCATAGATACATTCTAAATTTATATTATTAATATCAGGTGAATAACAACGCGATATCCCCGTATTATGAACACTATAGATTTTATTACAGGCTGAATACGAAATAAGACGAGAGTGCTTATGTAAGAAGCAAGCGTTTTGATTTAATGCCGCTAGCGATAGCGAAAGCATCCGAATTTTAGGAAGCGAAGCACCATCTCATGAGGAGCCATATGCTTTAAGTCATTCTAAGTATTTATCGCAAAGCTCAATAAACCTTTGATTACGTGCGTACCCAAATGTTTCCACCCAAGGAAGGAGAAGAAAAAAGGGAGGGGAGAGAATTGGGGGAGGGGGCTGGCTGTGTCGTGACAGATTGAAATGGAACACCCGGGGAAATACGCAGCAACTCATGGGGGATACAGATGTGCGTTGTGTAGACGTGTGGGAAGGGGACACGTGGAACACACCGTCCGCATGGACCGCAAAAAAAAAAAGAAACATGGTAACTGGCGCAGAAAAGCTCGGGCCAGCGTGCCAGCCAGCGACCACAAAAGCTCGTCGACCGGAGCGCGCACAGGCGCAGCACGCTAGCCGGCAATCCTTCACGCACCGTGGGTCGGTCGACCTGGGAAACCAGAGCCGCCCATACGGGCTCACGCTCTCAGGCGCCCCTCCTGTGTCTTTCTTGTGTGTGTGTCTGTATGCACGAGGAACCAGGAAACAATCCGTCGTCGCCTTCACCTCCCCCCTATACTTTTGCCTGCACACGAGAGCGCAGAGCCGTAGAAATCTCCACCTCCTTGTCCCTCTAATGCGTCGGTGTTATGCTTCCATGTCTCTGCTTTCTTTCTCATTGTGCTGCTAGGAGTGTTTTCAGCGCACTTCAAGAACAGTGTTCCGTTCTAATCAGTGCTTTCTTTTTTTTATTTATGTCTCTCTTCGTCCGGGTGCCTTGCCAGTGGAAGCAAGGAAGAAGCCAGCTTCGTATGCAAGAACGACCAAGTGTATATGCCTGATACGCCGCAAGCAACTTCTACACGCTCGGCGGCTTCGCGGAGTGATAAGGTGCACCTTGATTCGAATCTGCCGTGTCCCCTGCGAGGTGCACCCGCAACTCTGTTAGCGCAGTCTGTCTCTCAACGAGGCGACCAGGCTCATCACGAGCGCGAGTCGAGGACGCGATGAGATGGGAGAACGTCTGGGAAACAACAAGACGAGCGTAAGCCTAAAAGGCAGTGCATCTCGTTGAAAGGCGCGAGGCGAGGCCGCGTCCGCACATCACCGCCAGAGACGGCAGAGCGCGTCGAGACTCGCGCGGCTTGCTTTCTTTCTTCTTTCCGCGGTGAACAATAATCGCAATGGAAGCGTAGAGAGGTCCTCGTAATTCTTCTCGACGCTCTGTCAAGCTGCCTGTGCGAGCTTTGTTCTCGACTAAATGCATAGTTGAATGGCATAGAACTCAGAGAGGCGAGCAAGCTGTCCATCACCTGCGTTATCTTGTGAAATTTGCCAATCTAGACTGCATCCGGTTTCCGCCCAGGAGATGAAATTATGACGCAGAAGAAATATTAAATAAGGAACGACAGACTGGTCATTCCTCTCCCGGCACAAATAAGCGCCCACCTTTTCATCTTCACTGCAATTATTATTTAGTCACGTGGCATCGTAAAAAATTATAAGGCTAATAAACCATCGCATCTGCGGTACCGAGTGCAATGTGGATTTAAATAATAGACAATAAGTGATCTGCAATGAAGCGCAAGTTTAAAACAAAAACCTCTTTTTGTTACCTGATCTCTGCTCAATCGGCGAACAAAACTGGATTGAAAATAATCATGTGGCTCGGTTAGGGATGCTACTGTAAAGCACTGTTTCCGTTTCACAACAGTGCCTAATTTATATTCAATATAACGGCCGTAATTACTTCAACAACAGCAATCGGCATTGTTGCCGGGAGCCGCCGGTGCGAACCGAAGTGTATTTGATAAGACGATTTGGTTAACCGGCGTATCCTCAGCGACCGATTACTGTTGCCGAACATAAAGTAGGGTGTCTTCTTCTCTATTTTTTTTCTGAGGCGAAACATATTATTCTTAATTATCTTCCTTTCCATGAAACTTAAAAAAGGTTTTTACAGACCGCTTCAAAGCGGATGGAGCTTTGAAGGTGTAAGATTGCTGTTCGGCCGAGTTGGTACGACATGAACATTTTTAAACCTGCAAAGATACAAGGAAACAAGGAAGAGATGAGATAAATACGAACGCATTATGCGTCTCATGTTTTTCTAGTCTGCCTGCTTGTTGCTGAGCTTTGAAAGCTACTTAGCCTCTTCGTGCTAATTCTTCATGGGAGCATCTGCGAGACTCGACAGTGTGTGCATGTTCTGTTTTCTTATCAGTACTGCGACAGCAAAGACACACGATGGAGAACCTGGGCGTTACGACTCTTAAAACCGAGCTCATTCTATCAGCGACTGCGTTCTGGAAAGAATAGTCGCTTCCAGACTGCACGGCAAGCAGAGTTAACGTTTCTGAACGGATCGGGCGGTCGTGCAGATCGACTGGAGCGGGGGGCGACGTCTTCCTGCAGTCTCGCTGCGTTCACATCGATCGAGCTGAGAGCGCAGGTTGGAATGCTTCGCTAAGTGGATTTTGCTGCCTACCACTCTCTGTTCGGGTCAGCAGGCTTACAAAGCCCAGGTGATGTGGGCCATTCAACATTCACATTTCAACGCGGACAGCAAGAAGCTGAAAAGACAAGCACTTGAGTTGTTGTTGTTGTTGTTGTTGTTGTTTTTTTTGGGGGGGGGGTATTCAGTTTTGGGCACTTTTATCACGTACTATTGCAAATGTATTTCCAAGAAGTAAACGCTTATATAGGGCAAGCAGATTAGAGCGAAAGCGAAGACTGAAACACACGTCGCGATCAACAGTCGGCAGTGTGCTGATCGCGTGGAGAGAATTACTGTAGTCCCTATCATAAGGGGTGGGGGGTGGGGGGGCGCTGTCCACGCAGTATGAGATTATGGCGTTGCATAACTCCATCCACAAGGCTCTCAGTGTTGTTGCTGCGTTGTTGAATGGCTCGCCCACTTTAGTTAGTCTTTTATTGAACGCCTTGAAACAGATATTACGACAAACAGCGCGCAGGATCGGTCTCCGACTGGTCGAAGCCTCGCGTATCCCGACTTGAAGCGTTGGTGGCTCAGTGGTTAGGGCGCTCGACTACTGATCCGGAGTTCCCGGGTTCGAACCCGACCGCGGCGGCTGCGTTTTTATGGAGGAAAAACGCTAAGGCGCCCGTGTGCTGTGCGATGTCAGTGCACGTTAAAGATCCCCAGGTGGTCGAAATTATTCCGGAGCCCTCCACTACGGCACCTCTTCTTCGTTTCTTCTTTCACTCCCTCCTTTGTCCCTTCCCTTAAGGCGCGGTTCAGGTGTCCAACGATATATGAGACAGATACTGCGCCATTTCCTTTCCCCCCAAAACCAATTATTATTATCATTAACTCAGCGTCTGATGTGGCCAAGAACACTAAAGATCACTGAAAGCAAGAAAATGATTCCGTTTTATTCGGTCGAGACAAAACAGCCCGTGGCTAATCAAAGGCGAATTTACGGGTAATCCTCAAAGGGGTAGTTCTTTTCGGACAGTGCATTTCCACAATTTCTTTTTTTAATAGCGTATCCCAATGCGCCTTTTTCTCGCTTGGGGTATGGGTAGTGAGTCCTTAAATCCGCACCTGTGACTTATTCGTCGGTGAATCGTTGTTCTTCGCCACCATGGAGTTCCGCTAACGACGAGAAGCCGCTGCGTGCCCGCTGACACGGACGCAAGTGCGGCGAATGTAGGCTCCGTTTCTTCGAAACAGCCGTCAGGCAGCGTACTTACATGCTCGCTGAAACCTGGACGGACTCAAGACGACATCAATAACGCGTACTACACGCAAGCACACTCGCATAGTCGTGCCCTAGCCTGTTCTCTCAGCCAATTAGACGTAATTATTGGCAACGCGTAGGCGCCCAAGGCCTCGCGAGGCTCTTGCACGGTTTCTTTCTTCCTCGCGTGCTGGGACGAGGGCACAAAAGCATGCAGAGGAGGGCGAACCTAGCGCACTTGAGAAAGTAGCGTTTGCTCATACAGCAGTGGAGGGCGAGTCGACCATGACTCTCACGTATGCGCGCGTACCCCGACTTGGCACCAGCAGCGATCGGACGGGCTTCGGTTTCGTCCGTGGCTATTTTTGTGGCCGGACCATAATGTTGCGAGCGTGAGCGTAAATGTGTGGCTTGCAACGGCGTCTTTGTGTTTCTCGCCTCGTTTCCGCGATGCTTATCTTTCTTTCTTTCTTTCTTTCTTTCTTTCTTTCTTTCTTTCTTTCTTTCTTTCTTTCTTTCTTCCTTTCTTTCTTTCTTCCCTTCTTTCTTTCTTTCTTTCTTTCTTTCTTGCTTTCTTTCTTTCTTTCTTCCTTTCTTTCTTCCTTTCTTTCTTTCTTCCCTTCTTTCTTTCTTGCTTTCTTTCTTTCTTTCTTCCTTTCTTTCTTCCTTTCTTTCTTTCTTCCCTTCTTTCTTTCTTTCTTTCTTTCTTTCTTTCTTTCTTTCTTTCTTTCTTTCTTTCTTTCTTTCTGCTCTGGCCCTTGCGTACCGTTTACAAAGAATTCCGACGTTCTCAGTTACTTTATGAGGCCGGGGGACCACTCGCGTCTGTGCTCGTGACCACAAGAAGGCCGCGCTGTTATTTTGCTTTTTTTTTTGAAGCATCCTGTTTGCTCATGACTCAAGGTTCGCCTACTACTGCGGCCTATCAACGGGAATGACGTACGCTACTGTTTTGGGCGTGTTCATTAGGCCGTCGTGAGCAGTTCGGTAATTATTTCTGTCCCTGTATCACTCGAATTAATGCAACGCTTTGTATTTTTTTCTTAAGTGCATGTAACATTTTCGTGAAGGTTGTTTGAGTCATTGCGGCTGTCATATGCTGCGAGATAGCGGAGAAAAATCCCGCAACGCAATTTAAAGGCAGCTGCCAAGTTTCGCAACGCTAACCAGCTGCGTTTAAGTCGATTTCGACCTTGCTTCAATTAGCCCCATCACGACAAGACTAAGTTCCTGCCTCTTTCTTATTCTTCTCTTGCTTATGTTCCTCAGAAATGCGAACACACAAATGATACGAAGGTGGTAAGGGTGCACTTACTTTCGACAAAAACACAACGTCCCCACCTTCTCCCTTTTAATATATCAAGTTTCTCACTCTAGCCGCAGTTAATGCGCACAGTTAAGCCTTTTTACATTGGGCAGTGTTGTACTTGTTCGACGCTATCGGTACTGTCATCTTTTACAGAGTTAGCTCTTAATAGAGACTTTCAGCAGAGCCGTACGGCTAGTGCGGCCAGCACGGTAGCACGTTGCCGTTGCTATCTTTGCTGAGTTTGACCACCCGAATATGTCGAATGGTAGTAGTTACCGCACTTAATGCATTTACCGTACAATGGTGCTAAACCTCTGTAATGGACGTAATCCGTTAATAAACGTAATAGATGAAGGCGTATGTATTCCATAAATGAACTACGCACCCCCTCCCCCCCCCCCCTCTTTTTTTGAAGCTTCCAAATTCACCCCTCTAATATGAGACTCTGGATACATGCGTAAAATCAACTCGATGGTAGCCGAGCTGTTATGCGCCCCTCGACACAGATTGGAGGCAGTGTGCCGGAGCCACTGCCGTTATCTTTGGTAGCCCAGGCTGCCGCAAACTCTCTCCACTCCTACACATGCATAAACACTCCCCGGTGAGGACGCGGTGGGTGAAAATCCCATGCGTATACCCAAGAATGAATTTGTGCGCTTAATGTGCACTATGGACCACTCGAACAGAGTCGAAGGCTTTGTACGTGGAATCGTTAACAACTTCCGTCGGCAAAACAATTGTGCTGACACCGAAGTCTGGTTTTAGCGAGACTCCCGGAGAGCGGCGACACAACGGTCATACATGTGCACATCGATGCTGCTTTAAAGAACATCCATCGCCGACGGCTCGTGCGCACTGCTTTACGGCATCCCACAACCGTGTAAACAACAACAGTAGATCATGCGCCCGCGCAGATGCCGACAATGGCGCAGTTGAAAGGGCACCCCACGAAAAACCTTCCTTTTTCTTTTTTTTGACCGCGACATCCCGCTTTTCGTTATAGAGACAAGTTTTGTCTCCCCGAATGCTATTTTATTATACCCTCAGGTCACCTGAAGTGCGTTTTTTGTTATTATGCCCATAAGATACTTGATAGGCGAGCGAGCGGTGCTGTTTACTACAAGAGTGGGCCTCGCAACCAGCTGCCGCCAATTACCTAGTGCAGTAAAAGACACCGGCGGCGCCCCCGTGTTTCAAAACATCCCAGTGCTTCACGTTTCCGTGCCTTGTCAGACATGCTCCAATACAAAAACCACGTCCTTCTACACCTGCAACAGTGGGTGTATGTAGCGCTGAAGAGCCCCTCTTATATGCACATAGCCTTGCCCCGCTAACAGCTGCTGATTGCGCTACCACACACTAGAGGTGTCAGTAAGGCATTTAGATGAACCCCTAGCCGACTTTTTTTTTTTTCGTAGATGGTATCAAAATGGTCATCTGGACCCGTGCTGCCGTCTGTCGGCAAACCGTGAAAAAAAAAATGCTTTGGAGTTTCGGAAACCTACTAGCCTAAACCGGACACAGAGTGCCAGAAAACACAGGACAAGCTGTACGCGTCAGAAGCCAGAAATGACAGTCGGCTTATGACAAGCCTGGCTCGTCCAAGTCTACTAGTTGTTAAAAAGCAGAAAACAGCAATGAAATAACTGTTACTATAACTATGACGAGGCGGTCTTGGAGTCAACCTTCAATGTCTGCGGCACTTATGGAAGCCACTCGAAGTTGATAATGTCATTGAGGATATGAGACATCTGCTCACGGGCATGACTGGCAAGATGAAGTGCGGACCCATCAAGGAGTGATGTAAAGGAGTCGCGCCGCAGGTGAGATAAGAGACCAGCGTAATGGGAGACAAGTTCTTAAGATAGAGACGTGGGCTGGAGGCCAAGCGATTGCATGCCCCGCTGTTTGGTAGCGAAATAAGGGGGAGAGAGAAAAGTGCCGCGCCAAGCGCGGCGCTGGAAAACATCGTAAAAGAAGACGGCACGCCGGCGCGTGTTCTATATTCGCAGTATTTTATGGCGAGCCGCGGCGAGCTTTTCGAGTGGTCTGCGCCCGCGAGGGGAACGTTGGTTTCTCCGGCGAAGGTCAGAAGCGCGATCGTTAATATGTCGTTGCTGCGGAAACAGCCTGAAGCTCTCATCCTGTTGCTTTCACCCGAGACAGAATAATAAGAGCAGGCGCGTTCTGTATGAGCGTCATGGACAACTCACGCCGACATTCCGGTGCAGCAGAGTAGGAAGGCGGCAAAACAGCGTGCCGAAGTCATTTAAAAAAGTTATAACTAGCAGCAATGCTTTGTTTCAGACAGGAGCGGCGGTATACCCATGGCAGGGTGGCGCGGAAGGCGGTGGTCCTGTTGGTGGGGGAGGGAGGGGGGACGGAAGATGCAGCGTGGAGCAAAATCTAGGGCCGTCATGATGCCTGCGAGGGATTCGCCCTCGTAAAGATCGACGAGAGCCGCGACAGAATGTGCTGACCAAGCAGCTTAAGACACTTATTGGCAAATAAAATTACCTCATCGGCGAATGAAGGAGGCGCCCGGTAGAGTTGTGCATGGGGTGAGGTTCTCCACCCCTCGCCTGCCCTTGGCGCCCTCGCCACTGGCACCAGGACAATGACATTAAATCATCATCATCATCATCAGCCTTACTACACCCACTGCAGGGCAAAGGCCTCTCCCATGTCTCTCCAATTAACCCTATCCTTTGCCAGCTGCATCCACCCTTTGCCTGCAAACTTCTTAATCTCATCCGCCCACCTAACCTTCTGCCGCCCCCTGCTACGCTTACTTTCTCTTGGAACCCACTCCGTTACCCTTACAGACCAGCGGTTATCCTGCCTTCGCATTACATGCCCTGCCCAAGCCCATTTCTTTCTCTTGATTTCGACCAGGATGTCATTAACCCGTGTTTGTTCCCTCACCCACTCTGCCCGCTTCCGATCTCTTAACGTTACACCTATCATTTTTCTTTCCATGGCTCGCTGCGTTGTCCTTAACTTAAGCTGAACTCTTTTCGTTAGCCTCCACGTTTCTGCCCCGTAGGTGAGTACCGGTAAGATTATGCTGTTGTACACTTTCCTCTTCAGGGAAATTGGTAAACTGCCAATCATGATCTGCGAGAATTTGCCATATGCGCTCCACCCCATTCTTATCCTTCTAGTTATCTCCCTCTCATGATCCGGATCAGCTGTCACTACCTGCCCTAAGTAGACGTATTCCGGCACAATTTCTAGGCTCTCGCTGCCAATTGTGAACTGTTGTTCCCTTGCTAGGCTGTTGAACATTACCTTGGTTTTCTGCATGTTAATGTTTAGACCCATCGATCTGCTCTGCCTGTCTAACTCGTTGATCATGATTTGCAGTTCACCTCCTGTGTGACTCAGCAAGGCAATGTCATCAGCAAATCGCAGATTATTTAGATATTCTCCATTTATTCTTATTCCCAACTTTTCCCAATTCAGGCCTCGAAAAACCTCCTGCAAACATGCGGTGAACAGCATTGGCGAGATCGTGTCTCCTTGCCTGACGCCCTTTCTTATTGGAATTTTATTGCTGACTTTATGGAGGACTATAGTAGCTGTGCAGTTGCTATATATATCTTCCAGTATTTTGACATAAGGCTCTTCTACCCCCTGATTACGCAATGCCTGTATGACTGCTGAGGTTTCCACTGAGTCGAATGCTTTCTCGTAATCAATGAAAGCTATATAGAGAGGTAGGTTATATTCTGCGCATTTCTCTATCACCTGATTGATGGTGTGAATATGATCTATTGTGGAATATCCTTTACGAAAGCCTGCCTGATCTTTTGGTTGATTAAAGTCTAACGTTGCCCTGACTCTATTAGCGATTACCTTAGTAAATACTTTGTAGGCAACGGATAGTAAGCTGATCGGCCTGTAATTTTTCAAGTCCTTGGCGTCTCCCTTCTTATGAATTAAGATAATGTTTGCATTTTTCCAAGCTTCTGGTACAGTCGAGGTCATAAGGCATTGCGTATACAGGGTGGCTAGTTTTTCTAGCACGATGTCCCCTCCATCCTTCAACAGATCTGCTGTTACCTGATCCTCCCCAGCTGCTTTTCCCCTTTTCATTGCTTCTAAGGCTTTCTTTACTTCATCTTTCGTTACTGGCGGGATGACGCATTGCTGTGCACTGCTGTCTTTCTCATTAGCGCTCTGATTACATTGGCTACTGTACAGGTCTGTGTAGAACTCTTCGGCTACGTTAACTATCTTATCCATATTGCTAATGACATTGCCCTGCTTGTCTCTTAATGCATACATCTGGTTTTTACCTATGCCTAGTTTCCTTTTCACTGTTTTTAGGCTACCTCCGTTCTTTATAGCATACTCGATTCTCTCTATATTAAACTTCCTTATGTCGGCTACCTTGCGCTTATTTATTAACTTTGATAGCTCCGTTAGCTCTATTCTATCGGTAGTGTTAGATGCCTTCATGTTTTGGCGCTTCTTAATCAGATCTTTCGTCACCTGAGATAGCTTCCCGGTATCTTTTCGAACTGTCCTACCGCCTACTTCTACTGCGCACTCCGTAATTATTGATGTCAGGTTATCGTGCATTGAATGAACATCAAGATCATCTTCCTCAGTTAAAGCCGAATATCTGTTTTGCAGCGCTATCCTAAACTCCTGTGCTTTCCCTCTTACGGCTAACTCGTTAATGGTCTTCTTCTTCGCTAGCTTCTTCCGTTCCCTCTTCAGGTCTAAGCTAATTCTAGACCTTACCATTCTATGGTCGCTGCAACGCACCCTTCCGAGGACGGCCACATCCTGAATGATGCCAGGTTTAGCGCACAGTATGAAGTCGATTTCATTTTTAATCTCTGGAATCTGAACCTGGCAACGTTTAACGCTAGAACTTTAGCTAGTGAGGCTAGCCTAGCAGTGCTGTTTGAGGAAATAGCGGGAATTAAATGGGATGTGATAGGGCTTAGCGAAGTTAGGAGGACAGGTGAGGCGTATACAGTACTAAAGGACGGACACATATTGTGCTATCGCGGGTTAGAGGATAGACGAGAACTAGGTGTGGGTTTCCTCATTAATAAGGATATAGCCGGCAACGTAGAGGAGTTCTACAGTGTTAACGAGAGGGTAGCAGCTATAGTAATTAGGCTGAATAGGAGGTACAAGCTGAAAGTGGTGCAGGCCTACGCACCCACATCCAGCCATGATGACCAGACCGTTGAAAGCTTCTATGAGGACGTAGAATCAGCAATGAATAGAGTAAAATCGCAGTACACTGTACTGATGGGCGACTTCAATGCGAAGGTGGGCAAGAAGCAGGCTGACGACCACGCGGTAGGTGACTATGGGATTGGCTCTAGAAATAGCAGGGGAGAGTTATTAGTCGAATTCGCGGATAGAAATAATTTACGGATCATGAATACCTTCTTCTGCAAACGAGAAAACAGGAAGTGGACCTGGAAGAGCCCCAATGACATTAAATAAATTACATCAAATTTGAGCAGTAGGATCTACCATTATGGATCACGAATGAATTTCCCGGAAGCACTGATTGGCTAAATTGCTAAGTCATGGGAACTAGCTGAGAACTTGAACCACAAGAGTATCAGGGATGGTTCAGCAGCAACATTAATGTGGAGTTGCGCTGCAGTTGAAACTGAATGGTTCTTTTTTATTGCGCAACCATAACAACAGCCTTTAACCTTGTTTATTTCCCCGGCTGCTGTGGTAGGTTCTGGGCCTCCATTATGCTAGACGAAAATGGCAATCAAAGTTTGTTTTTTTCTACAGAAACCAGGAAGAAACGGGGCATTGTAGAGTCGTAAAATCCTTTCAGGCTAAGCATTTGCCTAAAATATTGAAATCGCTGGGACAAACAAAGGCTACCACTGAAATGGTACCGAAGATTACACCCATGCACAACATACAGGCACTCAAGCTAACGCCAACTGCAGCCGTAACATTGAACGGTGATCGCTGCGCTCCATGTTGCGTCCGCACGGAACGGTAGATGCAAAAGATTATTCATTCTTACAAATTATCGTGGTCATTAGCTTATTCAAGGGACACTGCGACGCATTCCATCTTGCATGTCACTGAACGCTATACGTCATACACAAACAAACCGCATTGCCTTTTACTGAAATAAAAACAAACGCCAACGCAGCATTCACTCTAGGTAAGCATGACATTTCTCGATGAAGAAATGCAAAGAAAATGTAGAGTATTGGCTAACGATAGAATTTTAACAATGTGATGATTACAGACAAACATCGATAAGGCTTAGCCAGCTAAGCAGAGATGACGACTGCAGGGAGAGGCGCACGACGAGCAAAAGAGTAGTGCCTAGAGAGAAAACCAGACGCATTACTAAGTACTAAGCCGCACTATTAGCGTCGGTGAGCAGTTACGGAGAATGAAACTCAGGGCCATTAACTCGCACACCATGACGCAGGCTACGTTACGCGTCGCGTCACATTTCACAGCTTTCCGCTACGCAATGAAGCAGTGCAACTTTATGATTTATTGTGTTACGTGGCTTCGGCTCCTCCGGTTCAGTAACGCAAAGGGTTTCAATTCTATGCGGGCTGTAAAAGACGCAGGGCTCTATCCAGATATTTACGCGTGAATTCCGTCAGTTCGTCAACGCGAATAACAGAGTCGCTACTAGATCTGCAGCTTCTAGAATCACCGTTGCAAGTACGCCCCCTATCTGTGATTACATGGGTTGATAAATTGGATAAATTATTTATTTTCATGCGTGGCTCTTGCTATGCATGCCTGGGTATGAGTCGAACTGTTTGTTTACTTGTCTCTCTTAGTTTAGCGCAACAGTGCGACGAGCCGCGAATGCGCTCCTCCCCCTCCTCCCTCTCTCTCGTTCTTTCTCTTTACCCAGCGTCGTCGTAGGATGCCTCCAAGTCTCTTTTAGGAGCGTTAGCTCTCATTCACCACGTTTCTCGTTTTCTTAGGGTCTGCTACCACCCCCCTTCGGCGTGAAATTTTCCAAGTCCGAGGAATTCAAGATAGCGGCCCCCATAGTAAATCGATATAGCAACCCAATTAGTGATTGATTGTTGACGTCTTTCGTATATCGAATTAGTGATTGACTGGTGACGTCACTGATATATCAAATTGGTGACTGATTGGGGACGTCACTTACACATCTAATATGTCGGCCAATAATGATAATTAACTGATGACCTTATTAATTAATCCCAGATGACGGCAGCTAACGCTCGTTACTTCAACGTCTTCCAGACGGTGGCGGCATCTTTTTTTTTTCATTTGATTCTGTTGCTGATGCCCATTGAGACACATTTCTATCTCGCGCTGTCCTTGGCGCGAAGTGTGAATGTACCACTTCGATTTACTTTGCAAGGCTGATATGCGAACGCGTCCCGTGCAGCTGCCCAATTAAATGCGCTACTACTCTGATCATTTAAACACCGCTGTTGTTCCAGCTGCAGTCGACTTCGCGCCTTCATTTTACAAATGGTACAACAGTCGGTCTGTGTAATCGCCAGGCCTCTTTCCATCTGCGCTTAATTATTGTACGCTTTCTTTTCCCTCCTCCTTTCGCTAACCTCCATAGCAAGCGACCACACAAATCCAGAGCAGTCCTCATCTGTATTCAAGTTTGCATATATCGTGTATTAACAGCGCGTATTACACGCCTGATGCGTGTGTGGCGTACATAATGCACGTAGCGCACATTCCGACCACATTTGCATGAGTAGCAGCGTTCGGGAATCAAACTTTCCGTCACGAGCTCAGCAGCCGCCCGCCTTAAGCAGTGGGGCGTCGCGGCGGGCCTCTTCAAGAAGGCCGCTTCAATTTGGGGCAGCCCTTGACAAGTTGCTCCAACACGTTCATTGTGGGGCAGTCCAGAGCTGAATATTAATATACAGTACGCCCTGCCGCTTGCGGAAAATTCACTGCACTGCTCTAAGGCAGCTGCCGGCAACAATGTTATTGGAGAGCTGATCCGGATTCCGGGCGTAACTAAGAGAATAAGAACGGACTGAGTGAGTTTTACAGGTACTATCAGATCATGAATATCAACTTACGTGGTATGTCGTTCACATTTTGTTTCCTTGCGGAAACAAAACTGTCATGCCTTCTTCGGTGACTTTGTTATCTTGGGCTTAAACAGTGCTGACAAATTTTGCACCACTGATCCTCTCGCGTGAGTTAATAGTTACCTCTCTCTATATAGCCTTCCTCTCCCCCTTAAAAATGGTCTATAGACAGTCTATAGACCTCTGATTTACTATATTGCCTTCCTAAAGACATTACTTTTTGTCTATTCATAGTGTATAGACTGTCTACGGACAAAAGTCTACTAAAAGTGTATGGCCATAAATCTATAGATTGGCTATAGACTCTCTATAGAATTTATATGGCCTATAAACTGTTCTCTAGGGTTTGTCTATAGAAAGTGCATAGAATTTATATACAGAAGTCTATGGACAGTCTATAGACTGTCTAACTAAATTTTTGTAAGGGCTGTCTCCCTATCTCTCTGTTCGACACACCCCACTGCCGTTCCTATTCCTAACCAAACAGGTTGTCCTGGAAGAGGAATAGTACAAATGTGACTAGAGCGCGCCGGACTGGTCGCGATTCTCTTTATATAAGTTTACCGTCAATAAAGGCCGAAATCATAGTCGTCATCATCCTCTCTCTCTTTGGTCCAGGCTTCGTCCATGGGGCCACTGTACCACGTACTGTTGCTACGAGCGGTGCCGCCGCCTAGACAGAGGCTGTACGGCTCCGTCCTTGCACGTGCCAGCACGTGTCGGCGGGCGCCGGTGGGCTGACCGTGTGCGATGCGCGAAGAAAGAGGGAACATAGCAGCGGGGCCGGCGGTCGCTATCTGGCGGCGTTCTTTCAGCCGCCCCGGCGAGGACACCTTGGAAGACGACGCCGAGTCGCGGGACGCTCTCGAATCGAGTTGCGGCTGGACGCCGCGGCGGCATCGCCGTGCAAAGAAAGACGCGCGCGCAGCCGCCGCCGGTGGTGCGGCTGTGTTGTGTTCGCGGATCGTATTTGCCGCGGCGCCGCGAATAGAATGGACTGGCGGCTACGAGAAACACGAGATGCGAGCGCGGCTGGGAAGCTCGTGCGTCACGCGATGTGAGGGGGGCTGCGAAGGGCTTGCCTGCTGTGAAACAAGGCCTCGATGTTCTGCGCGAACCAGCGCTGCGTAGGTGCGGGAGTGACGGTAGTTAACTTGATCGCGTTCGAACAAAAACAAAGGTGCGGTACGTGTCAGGTGCTGCTGCAGTATAACGACAATAGAAAGGTAAAAGAGGGATCCGGCTCTCGTTTAGGCGCCGAACACCGTGTTTATGTAAGCAAAATGACCGATGTTATACCAAACACTTCGGAGCCACGTAACAGCTAAGTACGAGAGGAAAACTTTTTTTTTTTTTCATGCGCAACATTTATACGTCTAACCTTATGAGCTTTTATGATCTCCGATGTAGACTCGATAAAATAGAATTTTATAGAGGTGTCCAAAGAAGTACTATAAACACACCTTGTGGGGGCCTAACTTAGGAAGGTGACTTCAGCAAACAAAGATTTATCATAGCGGAGATGTATGTACTAGCGTAGACATGTGCCGGAGTGCAGGACACCAAATACGCACGTGCAGTGGCAGAGGCAGCTGCAGCCGCTCTTCATGCAGAGCCGGCGCACGGTAATCCAGTATACGTCTGCGTTACTTCGTCTTAACTATGCTTAATCTCCCTGATATAAAGTCTCAGGTACGAGCCAGTGCTTTAAAGTACAGGGTACGTCAAAGGTTCCCAGCCTCACTGTCTGCTTTTGAGCCGTGTAATGAAAGGTTTAGCAGTGCTATGGCTCCATGGAGAACAGCCGGCGATTGCTTAGGTTTGTCCTTGTGGGCTTTCCACCAGGCCGAATTCTCAAGTTATAACTAAATAGTGTCCATTCTTCAGCATCAATGCGTCTGAAACGCGCATGCGACACGCAAGAACACTATGTATTCCACAGCTTCTCTTTGAGTGCAGCGACCATCTCTAGCTAGCTAATAAAAGCGGTGGCTGCTCGCACACGAAGACTGGGCTGCTTGCACGCTTGTTAGGGGCCCAACCACACCGTCCCATTGTCGTCTAGCGACAACAACTTTCATCGCCTTCAAATGGTTCACCTTTGACTAACCACACTCCTTTATTTCTCCAAACGTAATGGATACGCATTTAGATCTTCTTTTTCGTTCCCCGCAAGCTATTTACTGACAGACACCCATCTGACAAGCAGTCATATACAGCTCGCCTAACTGCAGCAACTCCTATGCGATAGCTGAAAAGTTTGTTTGGCTATGATAGAACGACGCCACACAAGCGACGTCATCGTCCGCTAAAGGTATCCCATCCGTTTCGGACGAATAGATTACGTCAGAAATAGTGGCCGTAAACAGCCAATCTTTTCGCAAACAACGACCTCTCGTCGATAGCGGTCGTTACCCCGCTTTCCTCATTCACCTGCTCCTGTTGAGTTCAGGGGTTGCAGGCCAGCACCGACATTGAGCAGAGGTTTTCACACCGACACAAAGACCTTTTCTGTTCCCCGTAGCAACCCATTGGCAGTATACTTAAGCGCACCCACTTCACACCTGTATGCCCCTTGTACGATATCCTGCGATTTAGCGAGGCCTTCTCGATTGGGCGGAAATAAAAACACATCTATTACTCTCCCGCTCGATCTGTTCGGCTCGGCAAATGAATACAGCAAGGTGGAGCTGTCAGCACATTACTGTTAATAACAAGAACTGCTATCTGCTTATCGTCCTCTCAAGGCATCGTATGTGCCACTAATGATGTTACTAGCTGTTAGAAGACATTACCGCAGGAATGCATATAACGGCTAAATTCTCACCTCTCGCTGTCCGCAGATTTTGTCCGACCGCCCTGTGTCCGTCCAGCCACACCACACACACAAAAAAACGACTGTCTCAAATTGTGCCATAACTTTCGCGTGTCGACAAGAGGAAGTTGAAAGAAATTAACACAGAAGAAAAGATTGAATGGATGGGCGCATCGCAGCAACCATGTCGCCTAATCGATTACTGCAACAACAGATACCCCAAATACCCCCCCTCCCCCCCACCCTATGCATTCCCCAGACCTACCTCAGCTTGAACGCGTGACAAAACGAAAAGTAAATGAAATTAAAAAATTCTAAGGACGATTACGATTCTCCCTAATTCGAAATTTTAGCACATCTCTGTCGATGTCTCAAGCTGTGTGGGCTCATTGCTTTACTTTGCGATATTACGAAACTAGTTCGACAGCAGTATTAGTTGACGAAGACAGACCATGTGAAATGCACAGCGCGAGAGACTGTTGCAGTTTAACACGAGGCGTGTTCGGCTGCGACGACAGCCTAATGCTCTCGTGCTGTGGCGCCGAAGCTAATCTGTTCGCGCCGTCGTGGGTTGCAGTCCCGGCCGCGGCAGTGTTTATTTATTTATGCTTTGGCTCGATTATACCGACTGCAGCGACGCGGCTCAACCCAACGAACGGGCGCTTAAGAGCTGCGCTCTAAAACAGATGGTGGCACCGAGACACCGATGACAGGACAAGATTCTAAGCAGCCATGTCGTACACGCTACGTCATCGCTGAGTGCTTACACGTCACTTAACGAGTGCATAAAGTTCCTTCTTCGTGTTGTTTCTCGTCCATGCATGAGTTGAAAACATTCAGCACGCGTGGGTGTTGAGATTACTTCTTCAGTAGAGTAATCTAGGCGTTGCACAGATTAGATCGTTAATTTTTCCTTCCATTAACCAGCTCGCAGCTTGATCATACTGCGTCCAGCCCGCAGGATGTTAGTTTGACACTCCACATCCACCGCCACACTTAAATACGATGCTGCTTAGTGCTCCCAGTGCAGGCCCAACCACAGTGCAAGCAGGCGCTAGCCCATCATTGCTGAGAACTCCTCAGCGTTGATGTTTGCCTGGTTTTTAATCGGCCACTTAGAATATCTTATCAACGATGACATTAATTCCTGCACACAGCCACAGATGATGAAAGGCACCGCACTTGACTACGGTCAGGGTTTGGTCGTGTTTGATCTTGCACTTTCATAAAGTGCAAACAGTGATTCTCCTTGTTCATCTTTCTTTGAAAAAGTTTCTCATCGGTGTCAATAGTGACCTGCTCTTTCACAGCGAAATGAAAGCTGCGTGACAAGGGTTAAACGAAGACAGAAGGGTTATTTGCATATGGGACACAATGAAATCGACGGCAGTCCTTTCGCTTCACTGATCACTGTGAGAGCCCGTCAAGTGCAGTCGAGAGGACCGATGTTTGTGGTAGAATCTGCGTTCTTAGCTTTTTTTTTTACTAGCCGCGAAACTAGTGCAGTCATCTTGTGGCGGCGACAATCCGAGGTTATTTCTGGCAACTCCTTGAAAGATACGCGCGCTGCTCCAGAGAACAGGCGATCTACTGTATACCCCGTCGAACCATGCCGATAAGGTTTGAAGAGGTGGGAATGATATTCCGTTTGCTCTGTCTGAGGTCGTGTTCTGCGGTGCGCTTGGCGGCTATTAGCCTCCCTTGCGCAACGGCGCCCGTCGCGCCGGCGCCTTCCAGAGCACTTTGCACGTTTAACCCCCCCCCTTCCCGCTGTACCACTCGGTTTCTATAGTTTATCGCTGCTTCACGAAGAGGTAAATATTTTTTTTTTAAGTCAGAAACGATGGAAAGCATAGCTGCAAACACAGTCTGCACTCATGCGGTATCCAACATGTTGCATTCACAGGGTGGAGTGCCGTGTACACATGCCTCTATTCTTCGCCTTTGCGAGAACGAGTGCAGGGTTTAGGCGTTGCATGCTTCTTCTGTTTAGCTTTGTGATGGCACCCTAAAGGAGAAAACAGAGACCGGAGGCAATAAGCAAAATTCAGTGAGTCGCAGCTGCTGGTGCGGGCGCGCGTAGCAATCAGTGTCTGGAGTTGTGGAGTGGAATGTGCAGAAAGCTGCATTATTCGACAACATAGAAGTCCCACCGGAGCAAAAAGCCGGCGGTGACCGTCCGGCGTTTTCCAAAAAAAAATCTTGTTTGTCTGGTGTGCAGTGACGTAATCAGTGACGTCACCAGAGCGGAGAGATCTCATTGGCTGGAGGGACGTGATGTCACCAGACCGGAGAATGCCCATTAGCTGGAGAGAAGTGACGGCACCAGAGCAGGTTTGTCTGTGTGAAGCCACCAGAGGTGGTGTACGAGAAGAGCTCGGGAAGACCACTACTCGAGAAGATCAACCTGTGTCCCACAAGCCCCAGCACTCATTTCCGGCAAAGGCATCAACAGCTTCGTATCTTTTCGCATTGCCAACTCTACACAGGGGCTGAACGAGAGAACGAGTAGATGTGGAGGAAAGGCAGGCAGGTTAACCGGAAGGGTGCTCCGGTTGGCTACCCTGCACGGGAGGAAAGGGAGCAGGGTTGTAAAAGGGAAAGATAGAAAAGGGAAATGCGGTCTGAAGCAGCCCGCCATACTGAAATGCGAGGGCTGAAAGTCGGACCACCGCAGCAGAGGCCTGCAAACCATGAGGGCTGCCGATCGCTGCGACATCAGTACAGAGCAGCGTTCGTCCTTCACCGCCAAACACAAGGCTGTCACACAGCGCACACTTTCCACATGAAGCAAGGCGATTTTGCTATAGATAAGCGGAACAGGAAAAACTACCATGCACAGTGGTAGCAAACGCGAAAAGGTAACAGGCACGTTTCCAACTTGTGTCAGTCTCGTCAGGCGAATGAAAGTCGCCCTTAAAAAAAACGCTGCCACCGTCTGGAAGACGTTGAAGTAACGACCGTTAGCTTTATTGGCCACGCGTAAAACGAGTCTTTCCGCATCCAGCGGGGCCAGTGAAGAACACCCTGAGAGGTTCGGAATATAACATAACTTTTCCATCTAGCGGAGCGATCGACTCCTAGCCGGGGGGGAGGGCACAACGAATTTTAATAGCCACCATCTTGGATTCGAGAAACCGAAACTATGCCGCCATTTCATCCCCTGACGTCATGCTGGGAAAAGGGGGAAGGGATGGGAGGGAACAACCAATTTTAATGGCCGCCATCTTGGATTCGACAAAATCGAAACTATGCTGCCATTTCGTCCCCTGATGTCATACTCACATAGTTCTATCTCCATCCACCACATTGGACCGTGACGCCATCATTGGCACGCGGCAGGTGGTTGTTTCTACAATGCTATTGTAGATGGCGCTACAAGTCTCAATGCGAGATTTACTGTTTCCAGTTGCTGCCACAGATGGCGCTGTGATCTCAGGGTGGTAGCAGACCCCAGGAAATCTCCAAACGTGATGAGTAAGAGCCACCGTGGTAAGAGCTAATGCTCTTAAAACGAACTTCGAATTCGTGGCGCTGTGAAATGTGCATGAAATTCATCCTGTCTTCACTGCCTTTTATTCGACGGATTTGTTTGTTCTGTAACCAGCCAGAAGTGCACCCGCTGATACTTCTGTGCCAGTCATCATCATCATCCTATTTTATTTTCATCATGCTATACATGTACTACTGGAGACAAAAGTTTCCGGGAGGTGAGTTCTAGAGAAAACGCTTATTGTATCCGGGAGGCGAGTTTAAGAAAAACGCTTATTGTAGCTCCACCTCGCTACCCAGTCACCTGATATTGTATGAAGGCATTAAAGGCCTAAATGCTCCTTCCTCTCTTCACATCAGGCGACTGGTTAGCGAATTAGAGCTGCAATAAACGTTTTTCCTAGAACTCGCGTCCCGGAAACTTTTGTCACCTCTAGTACATTCATACATGGATTTCAGTATTACAGGAGGAGGTCCCCAAGTAAACACTTTCCGATGGAACTCCTGTGAGAAAAGGCTTGGTTAACTTACAAGGCAGTTAAATAACAGAGGAACAATCAGGAGTACAAAGCCGGAAACTTATAATACAGTGCTAACAAGAAGAGAGCATAGTAAAAATACAAAACACACAAACAACAACAAACCGAAAAAAAGGCCAGAAAAAATACACTAGCAGGTGTAGCAAAACATAGCAGAAAATAAGTAAGCCTTCGATGAATGGTGAAATGAGTGCAGAGTGTGCGATCTGATTTCTGATCACAATGAATTCCACACTGAAAGGCCTGTGAAGTATGTAGTTTTGTTTTCCATAATTAGTCTTGGCCTTTGGTAAAAGCAGGTTATGTTGTTAAACATCTTTAAAGACTCAAAACAACTAAGGACTATATGATTATCACGTACTGTAAAGATAACTGATGCCGACATAAGATGAAGATGCAGCGATAATGGTAGCATGTTAAGAGTGCAATACAAATTAAGCGCAGGTGCGCGGTAATGGATGAAGGTAATTATACAAAGGGCTTGATTTTTAAGCTGGCGAATGCATGAAAAATGTGTGTTGTACGTGTTGCCCCCAAGACGATATTAAATACGTTAGTTGGATATGCATGAAGGAAAAATACATCTGAAGGGTAGGTAGGACAAAATAATTCCTGGCTTTATTTATCACTTGAATACCAAAAACAGTTTTAGACTTAATTAGTTTGCTTTAATGATAAAATGTTAATTGATTATCTAAAACGACACCAAGAAATGTGTAATCCGACTGGTATATAATGTGCGTGCCTAAGTACAACTGAGGGGCAGAAATTAGTTATTTGTTGCGGGAACGAAAAACCATAAAGGCGGTTTGTTTTGGGTTAATTTGTAGATAATTGTTTTGACAGGAATTGTGGATATTCAGTAGTTCGGTGTATAAATTGGCAGTCAGCGTAAATAGATCGCTACCGGAAGCAAAAATGGTGGTGTCGTCTGCATAAAAAATTGCATTCGACATGTGTACAACACATCTGTACATATGCTCTTCACGCAATGCGCTATAAAGTGAATATAAATGAGCGCCGTGAACGTTTTCTTCGAGTTCAGAGCCCAGCTTTCGGCAGCGCAGCAAAATTTACTACCCCAATGGATAGATGGCGCTTTTGTCTTAGAGGCCGCATAGGCTAACTGCGCTGTCTCAGGGCGCGACACGTATGGAGTATCTAATCATTCTCGGCCTAGCATCAGTGTAATAAGTTCAAACAAAGTAAAGAAAACATTCATACTGACAACGCTAAAGGGCAGCCTTTCACTGCACTTGCACTGCCACTCAGGGAATGATGTAAAGTACATGGATCTAAGGTGGCTTCGAACGGCCTCGGGCCTTCTTTGTGATCTAATAGATTTCACCGTGTTTTACCACCACAGGGTTTGTCTAAAGGGACCAGCAAAATGACGAGGAAACACCTTATTAGCATCCAGGCTACGATTACTTCCAAAATCTGAGCAAAAAGCGCGATTTCAGTTCTGTATTTGCTTTGTGAGCGCAGCGATTTGTTACTGCACCCACTGTGCCCCCCCCCCCCCCCCCCTTCGTCCTGCTTTCTACTTTCATCGTTCTATCTATATTACCAGAGAGGCGGCCACAGACTGAAGTGATAGTAGGTTTCAGTGCAAATAAATCTCGACCGCTTAATTTTTTTGCATATATCCGGATAACCGGACGTCTGATGTGAAGCTATGAAACACCATGAACTGAATTTTTGAAGCCTATAGGTCTGTCTCCGCCGAGCATACACGAGGCCGTATACTTGCAACGATGCAGGCATTGCACTGCATATAGCTAAGATCGCATTGCAATTCCATTGAACAACCAACCCAAACTATGCTAGCCGTTTTCCGTTCTATTGAACAACTTTCCCATTACTCCGATATCACTGTGGTTTCACAGCGGATGAAAGACAGCAACTGAAACTGTCGAATCGGTAGGGACGCCACGATAGCAAGTACTCCGTGCGACTCCCCCTGAACTGTGGGCTTTTGCCGCAGTGCAAAACAACTGCATTTCCTTGACTAACATAACCCTCTGGTCACCGCTGTAACCGTGGTCTTGCAGCGTATCGGCGTTTCTCTGGCGCCGTTACCAGCATGGAAACAGAAGTCGTCTTGGCCACCGTGGAATAATATTCACCCGAGAATTCCTCGCCGGAGTGCGTCGTGAAGAAAGCTGGTTTTACATTTGCATCGGGAGTCTACTTCTTGAGGGGTAAACTCATAGAGGAAAACATATATTCCTTCACTCCCTGCTTTTAAGGCTTAATAACGTTCTACGTTCTAATGTCACAAGACAATTTGTCTTTGACCTGAAGGCGAGGTTTTTCTCGAGCGGTCAATTGCTTTTTCGGCCTACACTTGGCGAATTCGTAGCAAATGACTTCGAATGTTTCGTCCCCTCAACACATTATCTAGAAAAGCGTGCACTGGCACTAGTGTCAGCGACCCGACCATGCTAGATATATAAACTACTATCTGTTTATCTGCTTCTGCAGCACGACCCCATTTCCCGCGCCCTGATTTCGTACGCACCATGCCAGGCTTGATGCGCTGCTCTCTGGTCCGGCGTTTGACTTGGTACGCTTCAACGAAAACACTTCACTGGTATCTTCAACCCCGCTGTTAACGCTGCCTCAACTCCGAGGCTTGACAAGTGCACCAAGGCGAGTGCATTCGCCCCTTAGAACAGAAAGCCAGAGCCCCTGTCGTACTGTCTAATGGATGAAGGTTATGCATTAAATTAATAAATTTTAGTCCGCAGACACACTGCCGCCAGTGCCGACTGGTGCATTGCGTCTCACACGCTTTTTTTGTTTTCAATGACATAGGCTGCCTTCCTTTTTTTCTTGTTTTTACCATCGTTGTCGCCGTGGTTGCTGTGTTATTGCCGATTTTATTGTTCTCAAAGAATTGCTTGCATCAAGGAACGTGCAGACCAGCACAGGGACGGTATGATTCCTCAGACTGGCTGGTCTCCACTGTCTGGGGAGGGGGCAACGCTTGGGGTGACGATGAAGAGCCGCAAGAATAAAAATGAAAGAAAATTCTACCACTGCTATGTTATCCCCGGCCAAACTGGCGCAGGATTTTGTAATTCGTGTTTCGGTGGTCCATTGTCTTTCCTTTGACGTTCCTTGAAAAAGAGACTGCTCGCGGTTCTAAAACCCGCTGTACGGCCTATAGCACAACGGAGGAAACGCATACCACCGTCTATCTTTTGTCTGTTTCGCGCAGCAGCAGGGATAGCACGGATACCACACCTTACTGTTTCCGGATGACTGGCTTTGAGACTAAAAGCAGATTTATATCAAAAAATGCCACCAACGTTCCTCACCGCATATATAGATAGCCTTGTTTGCAACGCAGCCGGATGGCGTTGAAGCATTACTCGCTCCGTCACCACGAATGTTGCATCTCGGTGCTGTCGACCAGTGCGGTGAAATTGTGCAGCCATGCGCAACTGGGCAAGAAATAAACTACGAGGCACACGACATAAGCTCTAATCTCTGCCGAACGTATTTCTCGTGAACTGGAAGTACGTGTGTACGTGTAGCGTATAGCAAGAACCCACAAGCGCCAGTGCTAAAACTTGCCGATAGTGTGCACCTGAAATCAATGTCGCTTCTTATTATCTGTGCGCTCGCCCTGTCAATTCTACATTGTGAATCGTCATTCGTCGCGTTATCGCCCGCAATCCTCAGGCTTGCCCCCGTAAAAAGCGCTCCAATTGAGAGATCTGCCCTGCATGAATGCGGGTGAATCCGCGTGACCAGAGCGCGGACGTTGTTCGCTCGCACTATCGGTCGCTGCCCATTGTTCCTCGCTGGTCAAGATGCTCGCACGGAGACAAAAGGAACGAGCGCCTCTATCTGCCGAGTACACGCATTTCACCCCAATAAAAGCGTGCAGTGCTATCGATGACGCAGCCGGCACAACAGCCAATCAGAAGCCGCGTTTGTAATACGTTTGCAAGTAACAGCGACCTATGATTGGACAGCGTCAGTGAACTGACCGACCAATCACGACAGCCAATATATCATTACCCCCCAGCGGAAAAAAGAAGTATAAATGCACCGACATATCGAGAATGGCACTGGCAGGCGAGTACACTGTGGAGGCTTCTGTGGAGGCTTTTTAACGCTGCACGCAATTTAGCGACGCAGGGAGTATCCGCCCTGCTGACGCTATCATTTCCTGACAAAAATTTCTAGGAAGCAATGTAACGGTCGCCCCGACCTCCAGCTGCAGTAAGAGATAGCGCCTTATCTTAGACTTGTTTGTCGGCGTCACTAAGTTGCCGAGCATACAACGACGAGGATAAGATTTGCGGCAGCATACCCGCGGCATTAGTCCCGGCTGTTGTCTGCACTCGTGGCAACCAAGCTGCGTGGGACGCGAGCTCATCGATTTATTTATTTGTTTATTTATTATCATGCGGTCTCCCTGCAGCTGAAGTGAATGGCGGGAACCATTGCCGAAGGCGGGTTCCCTGTGCAACAAGCATGAGATCGCGGAAAAATATTTTGATCGGTGTGCGACGGCCCTGCGGCGAGATGCGCAAGAAATGTGTTCGTGAAGGCATAACGGAAGGGCAAGTATGTAGTGAAGAATTTGGAGCGAAGCTAATGGCTGCCGCTATTTATACTTTGTGTGAGAACATTTCTGCGCACGCTGCGATTATATTTGTGCCCACCGGCTGATCCCACAGCCCCCAAAATGAACAATGCGTATTTGTTTTATTGCTGCTGCGGCTTTGATAATCGTTTCCATGCATTCAGAGTCACAACCTATTTTAATAGGTTAATTTTCTTACATAACATTTATATAAAGGATCAAATCCCGTTATTGAAGTCCGGAAGGGGACCTCCTCTATATGGTGAGTTGAAAAATGAACAGCAGCTGTAAACAAGATTATACAAGACAACCAGCTGGCAGTAAGAACCCCAAAATGGATTGAGCAATCGCAAGCTCTAAAAATCAGCAAAATGTTCCAGTTAAGGGGCACCCCCTTGCAGGTATCAACGAAATGTTGCAGTAGATATACGAAAGTATGCAAACCATAATAGCGTAATGATAATGCATCACGGTAATGAAATTAAAGCAATAATAATATAGTGGCGATATTGCCCTATTCAACATTTCAAGACGAAATGAGCAACACCGTTAATTTTTTCTAATTTCATTAAATTTTGATTTCCTAAGAGTAGGTTGAAACGTACTGCAGAATGAAACGTATGAGAAGCGACCGGCTGTTTTCACAGCGTGTATTGCAAGCATGCCTCCCGCTATGAGAGAGCAAGCAATCTTCTCCCGGGTCACACGTTCCAGATAGGGTTGCTTGTCGCCAAGTGGCAACAAGTTTTTCCTCGTCCTGTCTGCATCAACCTACGGAGCGAGTGCTGCGCTCGTGGCCGCGCTTACAAGTTCTGTGTCATCAGCCTAAGTCGCATTTAGACCCCGCTAAATGGACGAAATTCGATAAATACGAAACACTTATGACAGCGAACAGTTTTGCGTAGAACACGGCGGGCGAACACAGCTTGCGGCCGGATGTGAGACACTGTGGGTGCCGCAGGCGTCGTCGCCACGGGACTTTTCTTCTTTTTCTGGCGCCTACGAAGTCACTTTACCGTTTAGGAAATAGGAGTCGTTTCGCCAGCGAAGCATTATAATAAATAAAGGCAGAAATAAACAAATAAATGACAAAAAACGAGCCGCTCACTTCCGTGACTGCACTTGTGATAATGTGAGACTGTCTGCCGTTCTTTGCGGCGGGGTCCGCGAATTTATATGGTATCCCGTACACAGTGGCTCGGAAATGTATCACAACTGTGTCACGTTCCACCAGAAGCGTCTACTGCGCACAGTCAGAAATAAGAAAGTCGCAGGCTGGTCACTGTGAACGTCGGCAATAGTCATGTTGGTCCGCAGCAATCTTTGGTCAATTACATGGCTTCGCCGACAAAAATAAATTGTAGCGCGAAAGGTGAGGCACGTGCGCGGTTTAGAACCTGGTTTCACACAAACACTCGCTCTCTCTCTCTTGGTGAAACACTAAACACGACATCAACGTCAGCTCGAGTTTTGTTTTGTTGCTATTCGAAAAAGTTGTCGTTCGTGGGAAAACCCGCTCTTCTAGCCTTCTTTGTGTCTGAGTCAATAAAGCAGCAAATCTCGGCTGTCTTCAGCGAAAGTTAAGTGTATCACTTGTCAGAGGACTGGCCGAATTTCGCAGTGATGTATACAATTCCTTTCATTTTATCTAGTATTACTGTCGTTTTGGCATTACTGTAGTAGTTAAGTCCGCAATGGCACTAAGATTGCGCTGCTCTGAATGTGAATTATATATATATATATATATATATATATATATATGATCATCTTGGGAAGGCAAGCTCTTCAGATTATTTAGAAGACTGCGCCGGATTTGATAGTCTTTTTTTACAGTTTCTGAACGTTCTAGAAAATGTTTAGACGTTTTTGTTTTTTTCGCAGGTTGCATCGTTGTTATGTTACAGGGAAATTATGATACTGAATTCAGTAATGTTGCGTGAACAGTCGCGTTGTTGCTACAGAGTAAACGAAGCGCTAAAACTCGAATGCGCGTTGTTCAATCAGGACAGCTGTTGTTCATTAATTACGGCAGCCTTCGGATGTTTTCGCCCCATTAGCCCTCGCGCAATCGCCTTCGAATCAGGTGCAAAAGTAGTAGGTCACACGCTATCGCTCATACCATTCATGCATTCGCCGCGAAACGCAGACAGCGCGCGTTCGTTAATTAACTCGAACGTCGAAGCGCGGACAGGCGATGCGAAACCCCGCGCAGCGAGCGACAAAAATTCGTTGCACCCGGGGGCGAAATTAAACGCCCGTCGCGTGTCTTCGGAGGGCGCGTCGGCGTGCACTAATTGCCCCGGCGCGCGAAACAGCAGGCATCTTTCCGGAGAACTTTCGTCAGCGCCCAAAGGCCGGAGAAAGTTTTCCACGCGGCGAAGCGACGCATTCCTCGGCGACGGCCCTAATCGCGAGAACCGATGCAGTCAACAGTGTAGCGCCGCTTGCACTAAAGCCGGTCTTGATTCGTCCCCTTTCTAGATCACTGTCCATTGCGCAGTCGCAGATATCCGCCCTGCTGTGCGGCCTGGCTGAAGCGAGGAAAAACAAACACTCCGGCACTTGATCGATAGAGTGCTCTGCCGCAGGCGGTAGTGAGAGTTAATGCACAATTTGGTCATTCACTGTGGCATAGGTGGAGCACTGTCTCCTTCTTTTGTTAATGACGCGCCTGAGGTTCGGAAGAGTGCCGATCGGTTTCTCGTTTTCAGCCAGCTCTTGTGTTCATTCTGAATCCAGGTTGAACGATGATGTCACCTTCGCTTGAAAAACGGTTCGTTAGTACAACGCGTAGCTGTCTCTGAACGTTGGGCAGTAGTGAGTTATCAAGCGAGATGCTCGTAGAGCCACCTCTTGCACAATAGGCTCGTGGATTGCTTTTTCCCTGAAGCCCATTTAGTGAGTTACTGAGGCACAGCTGACGGTCGAACATATTAATCAGAACTGCTTACTTCATCAAAACACGCGGAGCAAGTTTCCCATAGTAACGAAGGCTTTCGCGGGGCGCAGTAATTTCGCGCGAGAGGTGTTCGAGAGCGCCGAAGCGTTAGATATACGTAGAATCTTGCGCGTGTTGCATGACCTCAGGGACGTGTGTCATCGCTCCGAGCAGTGGGTGGCGCCGCTTTACGTGACGTCACCAATCGCGTGAACGCCCATGACACGCACGAATGAAAACGAGCACAAAAGCGCTGCTTCAGTTGGATGCTGCACGACTTCTTCAGTGTGCCACAGCGCCATGTGCCCTGAACGCTGTGGAGCGGCGTGCGTTATGCGGGCAGCAAGAAGTAGGCCGCAATAGACACTCGGAACGACTCTCTCAGATGGACTCTGAGGACAAACAAGGCTTCGCCTGTATCGACAGGGTGACTGCGCTTTCTAATCACGAAGATATAACCATGATATGATATCACGCTCACCGAAACTGAGATTTTATAAGCTAGAAAAAGCTACGAAGCTAAATACAGGAGTCGCCACCATCGTTCGATATCGCGAGTAAAATGTGTACGTCGGCACCCATTTTAGAGCTAATCCCAGACGCTTCGCTACAACACTACTCACTTCAAAATGATGGCAAACCGTCCTTTTGAGTGAGGACGCCACGAATTTGAATCGACTTGTAGGGAAGACTATTAAATTTTAATTTCTCGCCTGTAGCTGGGCCTTTTGCTGTCGAATAAACGTCAACATAGCCAGATAATCATTATTTACTAAGAGCAATAATAGGCGGCGATGTCCTCAATTACATCTGTCCATGGAGTCTTGCGCAAGTAAATTAAATTAGTGCAAAAAAGCTCCGAAGAATACTTCCTTGCAGTTGAATCATTTTCCCAAAGTGTGTACTGCACTGCGTGCAATGTGCATAACTGCGTGCATAACTTTTGATAAGGTCGTCATCTGGTTTCTGCTGACGCAGCTGCAATCAAGCCGGAGCGCCCTGACTATCCATTTTTTCGAGTGCTCGGTCCGCTTAGCGTCCACCCTCATCAACTGCCCGAAACTGTAGGGAGTACTGGACATAATTAAAGGACAACATAATCATCATCAGCCTGACTACGCTCACTGAAGGGCAAAGACCTCCCTCATGTCTCTCCAATTAACCCTGTCCTTTTCCAGCTGCGGCCACCGTGTCCCGGCAAACTTCTTAATCTCATCCACGCACCTAACTTTCTGCCGCCCCCTGTTATGTATACGCTTGCCTTCTCTTGGAATCCACTCCGTTACCCTTAAGGACCAGCGGTTATCTTGCCTTCGCATTACACGCCCTGTCCAAGACCATTTCTTCCGCATGCTTTAGAATGGGATGTCATTAACCTGTTTTGTTCCCTCACCCACTGTGCCCACTTCCGGTCTCTTAACGTTACACATTTTTTTTTTCATAGATCGCTGCGTTGTCCTTAACTTAAGCTGAATCCTTTTCGTTAGCCTCCACGTTTCTGCCCCATAGGTGAGTACAGGGAAGATACGACTGTTGTATAGTTTTCTATTGAAGTGTACCATAATTAAATAACAACAAATCTCTGCTCGCTGCGGCTGACCAAATAAAGATGACGCTTGCCGTTCCTTCTAGTTTTTACGTAGCAGTGCTTTCCTGATTTCTCACACTGTTGAGGAAAAAAATGAGCGGCTGATCGGAAATAACGATAGGATGACTTCCGCCGCTTCTTTGCGCCCAAATCGCGTCCCAATCTGGCACTGCTCTCGGGGTCTTCGCTCAGAGAAACCCCCGACTGGTGCAGCGCCGTCAAAAACAAATTGCACGCTGGTCGGCAATCCGGGTCACTCCGTGTGTACACGCTGGCTTTATTCACAGCGCCGCTTGCTCTGGCGCGTTTCCCGCTGTCTACGCCGTCCTCTCGAGAGCGTTATCGCGAATACGCACAGGCACTCGGGTGCGCTGGCAACAGCGGTGCGAACAGCCGTCGTGGCAGCCCGGGGGCACTCGGCGCTAATCGCAGATCTTCGTGGGTCGAACGCCGCGTATCGGAAGCCCCGATTAACCGGCACCCAGTATACGTGTAACCGAAGGTGGCAATTAAGACGAGTGCGGCGCGAGATCAGCGCGGCCCGAGCGCGCATATTACGAGATCATTGGCTGCCGAGAAGCGCACGATCTGGCAGCCCCGGTCATTCTTCCTTTCCCCTAGGTTGCTGTCTATTGATTCTTTCTTTTCTTTGGTTTTCTTTTTCTTTATTTCTAACCCCGTCGTGGCACATACCGCACTTATTCGAGCATAGGCCGACACCTCTTCACGGCGGGTACTCAAGAATTAATCGCAGCCGACACCGCTGAGTGAGGCACAGTGAAAGGGTACTAGAGACCCTGCCGCAGGAACCTGTATCCCTCGCGACCGTCCACTGTGTGTCGCCCTGCATTTGCCACTACTCCGCCGCTACATACTCGAAGTCACATTCAGTATATTGTACTCACGACCGCAAGCAATTGCACTGCAAGCCACTGGTTCTCTTTGTGCGGGGTAATTCGACGTCGGTGTAGAGCTAGGTTCAATGTGATAACCTAGAATTCCAGCAGAACTTCAGGCGTTTCAGAACACCTCCAGTAGCACTGAATTCTCTCATAGCTCTTGCAGCCCCAGTCAAGAAACTACAGAGTGAAACGAGAAGCGCGTTTTGAAAAATAAAAGTCGAAAAAAAAACGTAATCTCAGTCGGCAATGGCATCGAATAACTAGAGTTTAAAACATTTCTTCCCTTCCCGTCCCCCTGGTCACAACCCGTATCCCGCTCCCCTTTTGTTTCCCCAGCCCGCCACCCTCACAAACAGCTTCGAAAGTATTTTTAACCGCATCGCAGTTGCGTCAGATTGTGATTAATCTCGCCAACCAATCGGTTAATCGCTCATTAATGATTAACAAACTCCGCGGCTCATTAACACAGAACCTGATAATAGAAATTGCGACTGGTAAGCTCGACGAGTTTGTCGGTTGCTATTCAATTTCAGATGCACAAGTGTTGCCGCTAATCAGTGACTGGTTGGAACACAGATGCCCTGGGCTTCCCGCGCACTGCAGCCCTTAATATCCGTGAACAACTCTTCCTGCCTTCAGATTTTTAATCGCTCTGGACTCGTTCCGTCTACGCGCGGCATATCGTACTTGCGTACGTTTGTCATTGCTTTCCGTTTTAAGTGTTAAAGCACAACCATGTTGAAAGTCAGGAATTATTTATGCATCAGCGCGAAAATATAAAGCATAGCTTGATTTTTTAGTTCCTAGAATATGTACCACGACGACTTTTGCACATGCACGGACAGTGTGTGCGGAAGGCGCATACAAAACTGTTCAAAGGGTTCTTTCTGGTTAAAGAAGAAGCGCTTTCAGGCAGAAAGCTTATAAGAAGTATGGACTTTCACCAACAAGCCCCGTTCACCACGCTTGTGCCAAAAGAGAGCTGGTTCTTGTAATGATCAGACGCGTTGCCGGGCTTGTTGCTTATGAATCATAATGATGTGAACAGCGCAATCAGAGACACGTGCACAGCGGGACGAAGATTGAGAACGAGCACAGCGCTCATTATTCGTCCGACTGTGCGTGTGTCTCAGACTGCGCTGTTCACTTCATGATACTGCACATAACGAATTCTGCATGCGGATGCAATGGCGAATGCATGTCTCACAAGCAAATTACAGAGGTCCTGTTATTTCACGTAAAATTTTAGCGTGCTGTTATTAACTGGTTTCATATAGAGCACGCGCGCGTTTGGGGCACGTTTGTTAAGTATTTTGTCCCACTGCGTTTACCGGCGCACTTGCACTGTCTTCTGTACTTTGCCGGTGCAGTGCTGCTTGTTGGAGTGAAGACATTCGCAGATAAACGCTACAAAGTGCGTGTCTCGGTCATTAGTAATCTTAAGAAGTTATACGTGGCGACTTCTGTATAGAAACAATTACAGCTCTATGTTCAGATTCGAAAGTGACTGGACGTTCATTATTGGGACGAATGTCGAAATATGTCGACTTACACGCGGATAAATACGGTACATACATGTGCCGTCCGCGCAAGTACACGCAAGTTCCTCCTCCGCAACACGACACGCAGAAAGGGTACGCACATGTGTACAAGTTCTCGAGACAGGCAGCCAAGTCGGGCGAGGAGGCCGCAGGCTGTGTGGGAGAGACGAGATAATTTGTGCCAGTTGCTCTAATATTGCATTAGCGAACGCCCCGTACGTGGCACTCGCCGTGTGAGGCCCGGAGAGTGAAGCGTGATCCTACAGATCCCGCCGTGCACACGCCAAGGCTGAAGCGGCGCACGCGAATCGTGAAATCATTAGATATATCACGCCAAAGAGCGGCTTTCCCCGAGGCAAGAGGTTATCGTGCCAACACAGACAGCCTGCTTTTCTGCCGGACGCCCTGCGCGTTACCGAGCGAACGCTGTCGAATGCCGTGCATGGTGATATCGGGCTGCTCGGTGCTGGAGTCTTATTAGGAAATAGGTTTTTCTTTGCAGCGTACGCACAGGCGGCCCGTATTTTTTCAACTAAGGAAACGAGCTTACGTATTCATCCATTTGTTCTCATTGGTGCTGATTTTATTCCGAAGCTGCTGAGAACTTACTTTGCGCAAACGTAATCTGTTTGATTTATGGGTGTTTAACGTCCCAAAGCGACCCAGGCTATGAGGGACGCCGTAGTGAAGGGCTCCGGAAAGTTCGACCCCCTGGAGTTCTTTTGCGTGCACTGACATCGCGCAGCACACGGGCCTCTAGAATTTCGTCTCCATCGAAATTCGACCGCCGCGGCCAAGATCGAACCCGCGTCTTTCGGGTCCTTCTGATTTAATTATTCATAAATTTGTTTTATGCTTCTTTCTGTTGTGTGCTATACTCATGGATGCCTTGTTTATAGTCTGGAAGTCTCCTTTAGCATTGTTCACTTTTTCTGTTGTGTCGTTGTGCCTGCTGCTGTCGAGAAATGTGGTTTCTTAGGCCTTGGTCAAGCTGTTTGTAGAGCTTTTAGCCCAGGGAAGCATCCTGGGAAATAAAATTTGATTTGATTTAATCTGATTCACTTCAACCTCATCTTCTTTCTGCTCTCCATCTCCTTTCTACTGAATGAGATTTACTCTTGACATTTCTCCACCAAAATATCCCTCAGTCCTTGATGTCTAAGAAACGCGAACGATGAAAGCTTATGCTTTTCTCGCTCAAATCACCAAAGATCCTGTCACCAGTGCATCTATTTCACGATTAAGAATTGTCTGTCTCAGGTTGTTGCGAAAAGAGCACAAGCACCTGGTTTCGCTACTGAAGATCTAAGTAACAGCTTTTTTTTTTTTTTCAGATCATGCGATTATATTACATTTCGTGATAACGATTACGCTCGGATTTTATCTAACATACCCAACTCGTATAGTGGTTTGAGTAAAGCGCAGCTTAGGCCGCTAGTGTTCCGCGTCCTGTTGGCTTCCCGGAGATATAAATAACTTCCGTGACGGGTCTTAACCGTTCGCTCCACCTCTTATAACGCGGCGATGTTTTTGCGCATGCGCCAAGGTTGAGCTGCCAACGCGCACTGACGGCGTTCATCTTACTTGTCCTTCTCGTCGTATCCTTGGTGCTCGCAGGCGTAATCGTGAGATACGCCAAGGCTGACCTCGCCACAGTATAACTACTTCAACTAATACCATAGTGTCGTACAAGCGTTCTCATGCTCAGAAACGTCAAAAACAAACGGGAAAGTTAATAAGAGGCCTGTACAGCCGCATACGCTCTGTCGATGCGAACAGAAAAATTTCATTGAGAGGAAAATATAGCCAGTGAAATAGCAATAAAACCATGACAGCAGCAAATCACGTATACTCACTACCCCGCTCCACCTTGCTCCACCCCCCGCCCCCTCAACATGGTACTCAACTCCATGCTCATCCCAATCGCAACGTTGTCCACTGGTCAGTCTTCCTAGGCGTTGACAAAGCGTGCTTTCCCAATTGTTGCATCAGTAATGTTATCACGAATTTGGGACAGCTCTCATAGCAAGCGTCGTTAAGCCTTGCGGCCTATATGGCGCTTCGATGGAGACCTTGCTTTTTGATATAATTAATCGTACAGATAACGAACTCAGTTTGTCTACAGGATTTAGGTTCTACGTGGCCACCCGCACACAACAAAGGCAGCGCTGTCTCGGTGCCTCGCCTGACATTTGTTTTAAAGGAATTCAGATTCTAATCACTAGGCGTCTATGGATACGGCGAAAATTTGAAGCCCTTTCGGGAGACAACAAAGCGATTCCTAAGTAACCTACAGACCCTATCATTTTTTCTAGCTTTTCAACAAGAACGGGGACTGGGATTTCCATTCTTCAATGACGTGTTCATCGAAAGAAACGGGAAAAATTCCCCCATTTGACGATTTCGCGTCACGGAAGCCCCCCTATCACGTTGTAAGGCTGTGAGCCAATGCGTCCATATGTACTTGCACGCAGCTCCATAGCCGAGTGGTACAACGTGCAACCGACAACGAAGGGGTTCTCAAATCAAACCTTCCCTACCACCGCGTGCTTCTTCTTTTCGTGAAAACATACAGTTAGACTCTTGTAAAGTGCCACGTGGTGGAAAAACAAGACACTTGAGCGCTGTCCCGAACCTGGTAACGACCGGGCAATCTTTTAGGAAAGAATCCGGTGAAGTGACAACACGTTTAATTGCGTCGGCTAAGACAATTAATACGCACTAAGGACGACACTTAGATGCCTCATTGGCATGTGTCAAAACTTTCCATGTTACCTTCTATGCCTACGAAACATTAAACCATTGCTGCGGGGCTGATAATGCTTTGGCTACAGTAATCACGAAAGCATAGAAACCATGAAAATTCATGGCAGGCGTTATCAAAAGGTGAAATAGAAAGTGTGACGGAAACGGTCAGACAGTCCGTATGATGTCAACCCCAAATAGGGTTTGGCATACAATGTTCTAAAAGAGCCAGAAAGAGGGCAGTAAATTCCGCTCAACCGCATCGACACCGTCTGCAGAAGCAGCTCGCTTCGTCTTCACTAGCAGGCGGCAGCGGCCTTGTGATACTTTGCGCTCGGCGGAATGACGGCCATCCTTATAGCGCCAAAGGACACCGCTCTGTTTGGTTGTGTACAGCGATCGTAGGAGGAGGAGGAGGAGGCACACAGCTCGGAAGAGCAGAAGAAAAGTATGGCGAGACAAGGCGGCCAGCAGTCAGGACAAGCTCAGAAAGCCGATGCTGGTTCGATGGCTGTCGCTTGAGAACGCGCAGGATTGCCTGGGATCTCGCTCTGACCCTGTCAGACGTCTCTGATTTAGGTAATCGAAAGCTGCAGAGATGGGGCAAAGGGGGAGTGTGTGTACTGGCGTATGCTTTTCGAGAAATATTGCTGGGGTGGGGTCAAGGATTTATCGAATCAACATTAGATAAAAGCGGGAGTGTAAAATTGGGCACTTATTCTTTTGTGAGGATTCCCACTGATCGGTGCTGCGCCTAGAATGACCGTTACTGACACCGTTTTACCGGAACCGATTTCCTTCGTCTCGACTCTTATATGCTGGGCATAGGCTGTGCCAAACAACAGCATAATGAGTAGATGCCCTTCTCATTGCCACCTAGACGTATAAAAAGTTTAAAAGTGATGTAATAGCAGTGGCTCACGTATCGGCAACCTTTACTTCAGCTGTAACTTCATTATGCTTCGGCGTCTCTCTACTGCATTGGGAAATACGACTGTTAAATAAATTTTGGTGAGTGCAGAAAGATCCTTATCGCGCAGTGCGAAGAACACTGGCTCCTGCCGAAGCATTTCAGCAACAATGCAATGCAGGGCCTTGGAATTATTCCATTCCTAGTACTGGCCCCCTTTATTGCTGGTTTGGCGCATGGTTTCCGCAGTAAATAACAATAACTGCTCTACGAAATCTGACTTTTTTGCGATTTTCGCAATTCGATTTCAACCAATAACGCTGTTCAGTGAAAACAAATGCGCTAAGCAATAAGCGTAAAATACGACACAGAAGCTATGTATCGACAAATGCAGCGCGGAAGAGCTGGCCGCATCTTGACACACCCTCTCTCCGTCACAGGGAATTGCAGAAAAGGGCGTCACTGCATGGCCCAAATATTTGCTTCGCCTCTATTGTACACCCGCAAGAACCTGCTCACTGAACTTCCTCCCGGAGTCTATGTTCCTTCCTTACTTTTGGTCTCGCAGCACTGCTGATTGGTGAAAGCAAAAGCGAAAAAAAAATAGGCAAAACAGCACTCAGGAGCGAACCGAGGAAGCTCAACCTTCCCAATTCACAGCGAGCACTCGCCAAGCCAACGCGAAATGGGCGACCACGTCTGCTCCCTCACATGGACGCCTAAACGAGAAAGCACACATTCGCTCGTCTTTCTTTCTTTTTTGTCCTTTTTTTATTTTCGCAGCCTTTCATACACAGGCTCATCATTTCTCTTCTTTGCAATCCTCTCTTTCTCATTCCCCGCCCCTCTCGCGAAGAAGGCTAATGACCGCAATGGGCGAACTTTCCCTCTCGGATCGCGGCGACAGTGGCAGCGTTGTCGGCAGCGCGCGCGGCCTGCTGGGTCAACAGCACACCCTCGGCGACGCGCGCCTGCGACTCCTGTCGGGAGCAAAAAGCATCGGCGGCGCTGCAGCGGGAAATAAACGAGTGCAAGCGAGGAACGAGTGACAAAAGGCAGAAAAGGAGGTGTGTCCTCTCGTCGCGGTCGCCTACTCATCACATCGCATCAACCGCTTCTGTTTTACTTCGCCAGCTTTCGAGCGCCGCTGTCACTTGCATCGCCCCGGTTCCGCGAACCTAGTACGCGCTTTCTTGTCTGATTTGTTCGCCAAAGCTGAGTCGACCTTCTCCCACCTCGGTGCATACGCTAGCAGGTCTCGGGTTCACTCTGTTTCGCTAGTTTATTTCGTCGACGTCTGTGCAAGGCAGGCAGGCGCCCGCCCTTTTGCTGATATTGCTTATGTGCTCGAGTCCGGATTCAGCCTTGCAGGCATCCTTTGTTGTTGCAGGCCAGGAGAGAACATGGAGACGTTCCACGCTGTAAACTTACCTGAAGTTTCATTCTCGTCTTTTGCTCTCTCTCTGTCCCCTTCCCCTCGTGTGTAGGGTGTAGCAAATCAGGCGTTGTCTGGTTAACACCCCTGTCTTCCCTTTCTTCTATCGATCTATCTCTCTGCATGTGCGTGCACTTGCATTTACAGCTGCGCTGACCATCCAGATACTCTCTGTTGCCATCGTCTTGCTTCAAGCGAAAATGTTTAAATTTATTTCGCGCCCTGAGTGTAACTTCGCTCCAGAAACGGCAGGGTAAAAATTTTTGCGAAAAAAATGTTTTCCAAGGAAATTATCAAATATTAGAAGCTCTTACTACTTTTAATTTGGAAAAAAAAAATGGGTTCAGTTTACCACACCCTCCCGAATGACGTAACTATGCCGCAGGGTCGTCAACTAACTGTGAGTGATTTTGGCGACAGGAATGAACACATGCCACTTGCGCATGTTGAGGGTGTAGAAAGCTTGGAGGAGATCAAAGAGAGATCTGTCGCTCTGACTCTCAATTGCCTCGCAAACTTTCTAGTACAATGGCATTAGCTTGGTATGGGTACGTTGACGATATTATATGCGTTATTAGTACGTGCATGCGTAGTTTTATAGCTCATAGTTTCAACATACCGCCAGCCATGCTCAGGCAAAACTCTTCCTATGAATTGAAATCCTGACCTCTTCTTCATTCCTGAGACCAAGACGTAAATATTGGAGGGCGAGCCTTGAAGCTATGTGGACATCGCTTTGCCGCAACATTCAGAATAAACTTTACTGCACTGCAAGTCAGAAGAAAAGAAAAGAAAGTCCTGTTCCGATAGGGTCTGTAACATCTAGACTGGACTCCTCAGTTTCTCAAACAGGTTCCTTCGCGCCATACACATCGCGAGCAATAACTATGGTCTTAGCCAGCTAGTCTGGCCACCATGTCCTTCACGTCATAACGAAATACAAAAAAAGCAGAATACTGATAAACAACCTGTGATAGGACTAGAAATGTATGGTTGGAAGTTCGTCAGGGTGAAATTACATAAGTTGGCGAAAGAACGAAGGCTGAGGAGGAGGTGAGGGGTATTACAGAGTTTGTTTCATAGGGACACACAAGCGTAGCCCAGAACGAAACTTTGTAACCCGGCAATCTGCGTTCTCATGTTTTACCGGCGTTGTGTTTTCATTTATTTCGTTTGATTTTTTTTTTTCTGCTTCGTGCAATTCTTTTCTGGCGCTCTCGTTTATTCGTGCGTTTCGCGCGCTTCTCAGCCGCCCAAGAAGAAGACAGAGAGGCGGCCACAAAGGCCCCTTTGTTGTCGCTCCGACGAAGATGCCCGTCCCGAGGCCCTCATTACTCTGCGTCGCGCGCTTCCTTCAAGAAGGCGTTTCCGGTGTTCGGCTTCGCAAGAAGCCCCCGCTTTGCATCCCGAGCATCGCCCGCCTTTGTTCGTGCGGAGCGGGAGATAACGTCAGAAGCACGAACAAGCTTTACCAGCACTGCAACGTGCCGTCAAGGTGCGACCCAGTTTGTACTTACCCGAGACACGTGCTCTCTAGTTTTCATTTTCTACTGGCCCTATATCCGAACGTCGAGAAAATGTCAGTGCGCCGTAATGAATGTTGTCCAACAAGCAAGGCTTCCCGCAGATGCCTAGCTCATTACGATAATGAACGGAAGCACGCGTAGGAAAACAGAGTTCGTTTCATTAGCGAAACCGGCTAGAGCGATTTTGAGCGAAATGTGCACCTGCGAAGTTCCTGCATGGGATATCCACTACATGGTAGCAGAATATTGTTGCGGGGAAGGCCGCCCGTATTTCCTTATTTATTTTCGTCAGCGACGAGAGAAAACATTAAAGATCGAAAAAAACGTTAGAGATCACTGCGCCTACCAGCATTGGAGGAATGCGAAAGCATTGACGCCTCCTCGAAACTCGTCGCCTCTTTGCCCTCTTTGATTCCATTGACGTTTGCTTCTAATTAATTATCTAATTAATATATGTCAATCAGGCTTTTTATTCGATTAATTATCACCCATCAAACTTATTTCAATCAATTTCAAACTTTATTTTTACTTATTTGCCTATTTTTCCACTATTTTTCCATCCATGGCTGTTTTCCCGTCCACTCACTATATCGACGTCCGCGCTATTTCAACGTTTGTGACATTATTGGCTATAATTAATTAACTAGTCACCCTATTGACATCAATTTTTTTTCCATCATCCTCACATTGTCCTCTATCGATCACAGCCATTCGTTTGATGCTATCTATTCTGAGAACGTCACAATCGCTGCGGACACGTTTTGGTGATACGTTTTGGTGACAAGACCCCGTCGACATAGCCTAGAAATGCTTTCGCATTAATAATGTGCAGCGCTTCAAACTGATGTGTAACATGTGCGCCACGCCCGCTGAGGAAGGATATTGCCCGGTATGCGGTGCTTGTCCATTTCTTGCGCATCAGAACATCCACCATCTCTTGACAAAGAAGGGCTCTGAGCTGCGCTCTGGCAGACCCTTATGCTCCACCTTGTGACAGACTCGAAGTGCAGTAGAAACTAGAGACGACGGCATCCACAGGAGCGCTACCACGCGTTCACCACCCAACCACATACGGCTGGCAGCCATCTCTTTCTGCTCGTAACTTTCACTCCACTTTTCGTTTGTCTTCTAGCTGCTTGCACTATCAGGTATAGCGAAGCAGAGTATCGTGCAAGATATTTAAACGCTTTGCACGTTGTCCTTTTCTAATGGAAAGCGTGCTGCTTGCCGACGACATGCTGTCGCTGTTGTTTCGGCTGCTCTCGCTGCGTCCTTGATTACATAAAAAAAAAACTAGCTAAACTTGGCTAATGCTTAGTTAAAACATTCGCCTAGAGCCGTGATGTCCCTTCATTTTGTCCCCCATCTGTTGGTCATCTTTCTCTTCCTCTTCTTTTTCTCTCTCTTGGCTTCAGTGTTCTTCATGGGTTTTTCTTCTTGTATTTGTTTTCTCCCTTTTACTTCTTCTGCTCCTTCTCTACCTCTCTTCTTCTTGCTCTCTCTCTCTCTCTCTCTTAACTTGGCTTCTGTCTTCTCCTTCGCTCCTTTTTCTTCTCGTCTTCTTTCTCTCTCCTCCTTTCTCTTCTTCCTCCGTCCACTCGCTTGTCTTAGCTTGCCGATTTCTACGACTACAACTACACTGGGCTTCTGTTACACGAGCACTCGGTGGGCGGTCCCAGTAACGACCCTCGTCGTAAAACACGAACGCAACGATAAAGAGCGCACCTTACACGAGATAAATCTATGCCGCCAAAGGGTCTCGTGTAAACTGGTTGCCAGTGCTACAGTAGTAGGGCGCGTGTCCATCTTTTCTCTTTTTCGCTCATCCTTGGCCAGAACTTTATTAACGCGATTGCGTTAAAGGCGCCGTTACCCAGAACATCCGGCGTCGGCGCCGTCGGCATTGTGAGCGAAATATGGGGTGGCGTAGGGTGACCACCCGCCGGAGAAGCTACCTAGGTGGCCCACCTAGGACACGTGATCTTGTGGCGTCATCACAACCTGCCCATCGGATTGTGAGCAAACTGACCGCCGTGGCAGGAGGGTGTTTAATTAGTGGTTGATCACTAGAGGTTGCTCGGGAAATGAAACTTGGGACGCAATATCCCCGCCGGTGGCAGCACCCGCCATCGCAGGGCAATGGTGCATCCCTTAGCCGCTTTTCTTTATTGCATTGAAGTACACCCACCCTGCCAGGCTTCAAACCCGACTTAACCAGGACGCATCCCGCAACTCGTCATACACAGTCACGCCAGCGTCCTGCTCTCACTTTGCCTGCACATCAAAGTTCCGGGAGACACCACACACATGCATCTAGTAAAGGCACCCAGGCACGAGGTCGATCCTGCGCACGTTCACACGTCAACGTTACCTCTCAAAACGTGGCTTCGTGCAAAAGAGTTGTTTTTTTTTTCTGTCGCTTGTGTCCGCAGTCAGAAACTAATTATCATTGTTTTGTGTCTTGTCGTGATGCCGTGTTTCTTCCTTTTTTTTCAAGGGGGGGGGGGGGGGTGACATTTTTCAAAGCAGGCATTAAAATTATGCTCTATGTAAGGTTCTATGGTTCTGTGGTGTCATGGTGTCATGGAACTGTTCAACCTGTGGAAGAGTCGCATGAAAGATCGCCACGCAGAGCCGCCACGTTCATCGAAGTCTCTGTTCAGAGAGCACTGTGCTATGGTATGGTGCGGGGGATACATGCTGCACCGTTACGGAAGGGGTGGTGTGAGGAGTCCCCGGGACCTACGATTGTAAAGTTGAGAGTGACCAATTCCACATATATAGGCATTAACTCATTAACGCCACCGCGTCATATGCTAAGACGGAGCTTAAGTGTCCCCTCCAGTTTTTTTTTTCATTTTTTAGCGCGCCCTATATAAACCCTGTGGGCCTGTCAGGCATGCCTCAGTAGAGGGCACCGGAAAAATTTCGACTGCCTGCGCTTATTTCATGTTCACCGAAATAAATTGGGGTACAAGGGAGCTTTTGCATTACACCTGTACCGAAATGCTGCTGCCGTGGAAGAATCAAGACCGCGACCTTGGGCTTTCACTTCAAGTGCTCTCGACTTCTCTTTTACATGAAAACTTAGGCTTAAGCCATGTCAGTTACTTAGGTGGGCTGTGGTAGAAACTCTGAAGAGTGACTCTCCCAGTTCCCACAAATTGTTCGCCTTTCATTCCGTACCGGTTGGAACAAATCCGCACGCGACGTCGGGGCCAGAGCCGAGAGGTTTCGACAACGCAAGCACCTGCCTCTTTATGCGGTCGGCTCCGCTGGTCTCCGAGTTGCGATTGCGCGTAACGGGACATGGGAGAAACAACCGCCCGCCCTTCGACGATTGATGATTTCGTTATCTTGCGTTCCCTGCTTCGCGTCTTCTCCATCTTTGGAGCGCCACGTCCAGCGCAGCCAGGCGTCCTCCGTGTGTGCTTCCCTTTGGAAGCCTTCCAAGCGCTGGCCCCCAGCGATCGAACCTGGCGCGTTTCCTTTATTTTTAACAGAAGCTCGCTGGCCACTCGCAAGCCACGGAACCCCTAAAGAAATGAAACGAAGAAATCGCCAAAAAAAAAATAAATCCGAGAAAAAAAAGGCGCGCGCACGTAATCTGTCTCACTGAATCCGTGCACCACGGTGAAAGCTACACACGGCGTCACCTTATCCAACCGCGAATTCGCGAATGTCTAAGCACGCGACATTGACTCGCTGATGCAGGACGTTTGTGAGCTCGCCTACTGTTGCAAATTAAAAGGTCCCATAGTCAAACTGTTTGTGCAATCACGGAATGTTCTGCCACGCGCAGACAGCTTAATGGATCCTGGCACAGGCGATCAGCTGGCGCCGTCCCGACGGCTTGAGCAGCGCTGCACGTTTCTACCGAGGCAGGAGCGAGCTTCAGCCTGAGCTGGGAAACAGGCGGCTGGGGAAGCTCAGAGCGCTGACGCGTCTGCAGCGGCAGCCGGAAGGAAGGCTGTTGTTGGCCGAACGGAGACCGGCAGCCAGAGGGGGTGTGTAGCTCCGGCGCCGCGCGTGCCCCCCGTGTTTTGTTTCCCGAAGCGCAGTCCGTGCCAGCACTTCCGCTATTTCGGGATGCAAAGAGGGCGCGTGCCAAGGATCGCAGCCCGACAGCACTGCGAGAACGACAAGGCGAGCAGCCGTTGCCGAGGCTGTTCCACGCTTGCAATAGCTGCAGCCGGAGAGGGGGTGAAGGGAGGAGGACTTGTCATTATCACATAGACGAATACGGGTGGTGTTGTTACTAGGGCAGTGTCAGTTTGAAGAATGCTGGTAACTTCAGAATACATTAAGCGCTCGTAAGCTTAGTGGATGTCTCTGTTCTGCTCCCCTACAAATACTTATTTAGACTGTCTATAGACTCTCTATAGACGAACCCTAAAAACAGTCTATAGACAACACAAATCATATAGACAGACTATTGACAATCTATACATTTATGGCCATACACTTTTAGTAGACTTTTGTCTATAGACTATGGATATACAAAAAAGATTTTTATAGGAAGGCAATACAATCTATAAGATGCCTATAGACTGTCTACAGACCATTTTTGTAAGAGCTGGCTCCAGAAGGAGATTTTTGTGTTAAAATGTCATTTCTGGCGTCTGTGTAGCGTCCTGCTCTCCCAGAACGTTATGGATATGCTGAACCATGATCGGCTACAAGAGATTGTGGAAGTCCAGGGGAGTGGTCCACCTGCTCCAGCTGCGGATTTCTTAGGGGAGATAGGATGGGGGACTGTGCTGCAACAGTCTGGGCCTGGATGAAACGGCAGCTTCGTGGTTTGGGGTTCGTTCTTAGGGTAGCCATGGCAGTGACAATATTTCAGGTGGGTTTGGCCAGCCTAGTATATGCTATTAACATGTAGAGTTTGTCTTTGGGTTCAGCGAACTAATGTAATACCGGCACTGTAGAGGGTGTTTAACGGAGATGAGAGGGCAGTTGCATTACGTCTGATATTTTTCAGTGGTGGTGTGCTTGCTTGCGAGCATTGGGGAGGTCGAGGACTTCTGGCATGGTAGACAGGGACCCACTCGGCACCTACGGTAAGCTGCAGATTCTTACGCAAGCGTTGTTGAAAGTGTTGAAAAATACGCTAAAGAAAGGTACTCTAATGAAAAGTTCAAACCGGCTTATTCAATACTATCCATGCGTCTAATGATGCCTTGTGTAAGATGGCGGGATTTGAGCTATCCGTTTTTTGCAATGTCAAGCCAACAATGGCCGCTGAGATTGCGGTGACTGCTGACTCGGCGCTGTAAGAACCGGATAGATCAGACTGAAACCACACTGGAGAGCCCTTCCAGTGTTCGTAGCTTGAAGGATACTCTTGAATCACTGCGTCTTGGCATCGTCTGGAAGGCGTGTGGTGTGCGGTGTGCTTTGAGGGCAGGAAGGAGCTAGCTAGAAGGTTTGTGAGGGGGGGGGGGGGGGGGGGGCGTTGACTGCATGAGCGCACCTCTGCACGTTTGTACATTCGCCGCAACAACCCGGGATTGTCGACGAATATACATATCTCAAGTCTAGGTTAAAACGGTTAACGTTACTGGGACAATAAGGATTGACTGAAGTTGGCCTGTATCGATAGATAATGCGGCATTTCTAACGACAAAGAGACCATTCCCACTGAAAATGGAGCTCTTATAAGCTGAAAATACAAAAAAAAAGGAAATACAAGTGTCGCCACCAGCGACCAAGTTCGCAAACAAACTGCGTGCATCGACGCCGAATTTTGGAGCGGATCACAGAGGATGTGCTACGATGCCATTTCCCTTTAAAGCGTAGGTGACCAGCCCTTCTCGGTGTAGGCGTCACGAGCATAAATTGAGTGGCAGGAAAATGTTCAAATTTAGTTTTCTCAAAAATAAATGTCTCTTTTGCTGCCGGGCCAACGGAAACAGCCAGCAAGAGCCAGAGAATACATTTTACAGCGACAGCTGTTATGCGCCCGTCCCGGGCTTGCGCGTCGCCGTCGTCGTAACCGGTGGGTGTGTTACCATGGTTACCATGGCAACCCGGGTATGCGGTTGTCATCCCGCGTCACACCACGTAGGATGTGTTAAGGCCTTTATTAATACTGTGCGTCAATTTGTGCCTTGTCGTCTGATGCCACCTTATGTCACGGCCAACCTGGGTTGCATAAGCCTACGGGTGGCTCTGTTTGGAACAGCGGCCTGCCAAAACTAAATGCCTACGCAGCTATCGCTGAACCTTGCGTTACATAGCCGTAACCGTCCGGTGAATTGTTTTTCACTGAGAACAATAATTAGATCATGTTATCCTCAGCGTCCCTTTAAACGACTACAATGGCAGACATAAAAGTCAGCATGTGGCTTGTAATATTTGTGGATGACTAATGGGGGTTAGATATGGATGCACGGATTTTAATATGTACAATTCCTTGCATCTGTTGACAGTATAGCGTTTTCTGTTTGAAGCTTTTCCCGTATCCCCAGTGTTTTAAAGTCAAGAGTTATATCCTAGCTTAATAGCAATCAGTAGTTAATAAAAAAATCAGCAGTTTTACCAGATGCACAAGGGCATCGCCGAAGATACCGCTTGGGTTTATTTTATGCGACGTAAACCGTTTTTTCCTAAATTTTGGCCCACGTTCGTTCAAGCGCCCTGTTTAGTTGCGAGATTCCGTATCACGCCGATCAGTCACAAATAAGCTGCTCCCAAATTCACCTCTGGCTGTAACGACGCCGGTCCCTCACGAGGCCTGCACTGAATAGCACTGATTGTTTCCTAATGCCGAATAATGGACCGGGGCGGTACGTGTAGCCACGTGCGACAATTATGTGGGCGCTGCGGTGACGCCCCATTATTCCGGGACCTTTCCAGAAGGCAGGGGGCGCAATTTACACTCATTTTTCCTCTCTCTCTGCGCAACTTCCTTCACACTTGTGCTGACAAATTACTTCACCTTTAGTGTGAACCAGTAGTTCACGCAACTCCGCCAGCAGCATCGAAGTAGAATGCTAGCGCAGGCGTTTACATGTGTGTCTCTGAACCCAGCCTACTTTTCTCACCCTTTCTGGCTTCTCCCGTTGGGTCGCGCCCGGGGCAACATTTTCATAGTTGGCGCCAAGTGGGCCATGGCTTCCATAGTTTCCATGGCTCCAGGCGCCGGAGTTTTTCATCCCGAATCCAGCCCAGGAGACAGCTTCTGACAGGGGTGTTGTGCTCAGCGGAAAGAAAACAGGCGGTTCGCCTGTTTCCGATCAAGAACGAGCGTTGTATGTACTTGGTTTCTTAAAATTTCGTTCCTGGTCCCCGCGCTGTTCAAGACCCGACCAGGCATTTCAGCGCTCCACTTTGCGGGCACCTGTGAAAAGGCGGGCAAGGATGCGACAGCGGCAATAAATAAAGCAGGGCGCGACGTCTTGCTCCGAACTGGGACTGGGTGCCGTAAAATCGGGTGACAGAGGTGTCGGGTCAGGGTGACAGAAACAATCTGTCGACGTCCCAACAGCCCCGCGCCACCGGGGTGCAGCTCTGCGAGAAGGCGGCTCAAGCTTGGCGTATCGTCGTCGGAGACCTGCGCTTGAACCGCACACGCTGTTGCGTCAGCCGCGGCGAAGACATGATGGGTTGCACACCAGACAAAACCCTTTTTGACCTGCAGAATGCGTGTCCGGCATTTCTGAGAAAAAAGAATAAATCAGTTGGATTTCCTGACACTCGGCTGTTAGGTAACGCGGCTTGCGCTAATTTATTGCAAGGCCGGCCTTTGCTGGCCAGAAATGGCAGCACGCGGTTTCTAGTTCTCTTCTGCTCACGTCAGCAGTAAAAAAAAAAAAAAAACTCAAAGTGCAGTGTAACGCGACATTCAGAGATAGCTGCAAAGTTATTTACATTGAACGATTTGTCAAGGTACAGAATATGAGTACGGCTTCATACCTGTATAGTTATTGAGCGCTCTTTTAGTTTTCCACACGTACCCGTTCTTTCGACTAACACTCCTCTCCAATTCGGCGCTGAGTCGCTGTAATGAAGAGCTCAGGATTAATCTCGACTACCTGAAGTTCTTTAAAGTGACTTGTGTTCGCACAGCACATGGGCGCTTTCGCCTCAGCGTAAAATTAAACAGCGAGAGGAAAGGGGGGGGGGGGGGGGGTGAAGCGGCCTCCTCCTCCCAACTAAGCAAGAGGCTTTATGCGGAAAACCGTGAAAAAACTCGCTTTATCCGACGAAGAAAGTCCGTGACATACACTGCGAAAGCAATGCATCGCGAAGATTAAGAATGCATATAGGGCGAAATTCCAGAATTTAGTGAAACGAAAAGTAAACTTACGCCTGCGGTTGGCAAAAATTATATGTTACGCTCATGAATATTCGCATTTCTGTCGAAGCAACGTATAACGCTGCGCAAGCGAGGATGATGGACAGGTGACCTCAGGTGAAGTTCTGATCATGACAGGCCTCAACGAACCACACGTTGAGTTCTAAAAGCTATTCAGACGACGACCGGAGAGGAAGGGAAGAATGGACCACCGGCGTCCTAAGCAGCATATGCTCTTCGGTGGCTGACCGGCTGGAAAGACGCAGCTGCCTCCCAGTAACCAGCCGCCATACCAGCGCAGAATGGGAACTCCCACCGTAGACCTCCCAGCCAGAACAGGCAATATATATATATATATATATATATATATATATATATATATATATATATATATATATATATATATATATATATATATATATATATATATATATATATATATATATATATATATATATATATATATATATATCCTTGAACCTGTACAGAACAGATGCTGAGCGAAGGATCGCGCTACTGCAAGCTCTAAGTAGCATTCAGGCCGTAACTATCCTTTACGAAAACGTCCGTTCTTTTACAGGTCTTCTAAACGAGCAGCTGCCTGGCGCGCTGGAAACAACGTTTGTCACAATGATAAATATACCGAAGCCGGCCATAGCATAGCGCAAGGTTTTACGCGACGCAGCGAATAAACGGCACCAGCCGTTATAGGCCACGTAATGAAGGAGCCACGCGTCGAGAACTATTAGCGCCAATAACTGATGGTGACGTCGTCCTTGGAGGGAAACGCTGCCGGCCGATGAAAGGAGGCGCGGCCCTAAAGCGGTGAATTGCAGGTGTGATTGGACTGAGCGGGGCGTTTGGTTAACGCGATAACGCAGCCAGACGCTCTGCTTGTCGCGCGACTCCCGCGTCATATTCTGTCGAAACGTCGCGGCTAGGAATTATGAACGCCGGCCATCTGGTGCAGTTATGAGCGACTGCGCAGTCGATGCCAGAGCCTTGAACAGGATGCTTATTGCATATGTTTTTTTCAAACTCTATCCAGCGCCAAATCTACAGCCACGCATGTATTATTCTCAGTCCTTTGGGAGACAAACTGTTGATCTTGTTCCTCCAATACTACAAGAAAGGTTTGGTTGCTTGGAGGGCGTTATTTTTATCGTAAGACAATAAAAATGCGGGTATAAGTTCTGATTCCGGAACCACGTTTGAAACTGTTACGACACTGTAGAACGAACGGTTTTCGCACATCATTTCGTCATAACGGTAGAAGCCCGCGTGATAAGCTGGGTTTCCTTTTTCTCTCCACTCCGTTTTATCGGTCCTTTATCCCTCTCACCCACGTCCAACAGGTCTCGATTCGGATCAACATCCTTCATCGTTCCTCCTCTGAGCATTCCTTCGATACGTTCCTGTTCATTTTCATGTTCATGAAGCATGCTCAAGGAGAATTCTGATTTCGTCACTCCCGCTAATACTTCCCTTCCTCCACTTTAATGTCACGAAAAGCCACAATGGCTACGGAGGGACCTGAAACGGGGATTCGAAGGTCGCCGGCTCATCTGTGGGAATATTTGTGGAACTCATAACTGCTCACGGTACAGCTTTCATTTGAAGCCGTATGGCAGCGCTCCCAAATAGATGTTCATTATGATTACTTCCCCGGTTAGAAACTGCCTCTGCCAGTGTGCCATCATCGAGCACCGCCTCAATACCTCTGCCCCATCGACCTCACAAGCCACCCCTTCCGCCTTCCATCTCCTCCATACTGGCGTCTCTTGCTGGCGTCGCCCCAACTGGACGACCAACTAGCTTTGGTTCTTCAAGCTACTGGTATTCAGGCGGTTAATTTACGATCGACATAAAGCGATTTCTCCTTCTCATCTCTCTCGTTCCACAACTTAGTCAATATTTTTACCATACGGGCCGATGAACAATCTTGTTTGCTCTTCCTTGACAAGTTCCATAGTATAGAAAGCCAGACGAGTTGCTAATACATTGAGGAACAGCAGCGCAAAGGACCCAACAACACAAAAGTACAGACACAGGACACGCGCTACCCTGCGTCTACTTCTGCCTTGTTGAGTCTTTTGCGCTACGGTTCGGCACTGACAAGTTCTTGTGGCTCTCATCAAATGCGTCTATACTTCATTCACGACACTTCGTGTTGCCCCCACGGGTGCTCAGTTGCCGGTTCGTCTCGTACAAACGGCATTCGGCATTTGACTTCCGCCCCGCATATCCCGTTTACCTCTCCTTCCGGTTCACTCGACAAACTGCGGCCTCATCCCGGCGACAAGTAATTACAGAGTAGTAGCGAAAGTAATTAGAGCTAGCCCCCCTTAGCCCTCGCTTTCGGAACCCCGGTGTGCGTCCATAAATAAAACGAATCGGGGCAGCTCATGGACCCCTTGCAAGTAGCCGCTCGGGGACAACGCGTCGGGCCGCTGTGATTGCGCGCGAAACTCCTGCTCCCAGTCGTCTCAGATGTTGCCAGTGATGGGGAGGGGGGGGGGGGGGGGGGGGGGGCTAGGTTCGCGGAAGCCGCGAGCCGAGGTCCTCCGCGAAAGCAGTGCATATCTCTCTGTGTGCTCGTCCCACTTAAAGCAGCCTTGATGCAAGAACAGAGCAACGCCTTTGTCGCCCCGCCGGGCATGCCGCGACCTCAGGCTTACTAGTTGCGCGCAGCGTAGCTAAATACCGAGGCGACTGCAGCTTCGAACGACAGTGTAGCGCAGCATTTTGTTTGCATTGGCAGTGTCTGCTTTCAGTTTCCACACCAGCGTGGATCAATGGAGGGGACGCCTGAGCATGGACTTGGCTGAGGAATACAATATTAGAACCTAGTGGTAAGGTGGATCAACAAAATTTTTTGACGGGCTAGACAGTTCATAATTTCAGGAAGTACAAAAGGACATTTACAAGAAAAACAGGGGTAGTGTTTTGATAGTAACGCATGAGTGTTGAAGATGGCCGTTTGCGATCCAGCTGTGAATGCGCCAACTGAAACGGACATAGAAACCAGACAGCCGGCTCTTGCAATTTGCCCACCAAAAATTAACAAATGCTGCTCCATTTACCACACGCGGTAGCAGAAGCTTCAACTGCACCGAAGTAAGTTTCGCGATCAACACAAAGAGAGCGACAGTGCCGCCAACACTGCAGACGCCGTCGCCAGCGCATCACAAGTGGTCCGAAGGAAGAGGCCTTGCAGGCTCCCGGCGGTCCGCGATCCTGGGGCTTTTCGTGTTTTGCGGGAAGGCGAAAGACAGGAACCGCGCCGCACACTCGCGAGAGAGGCCGAGTGAGGGAGGGCATGCAAAGGAGGATGCGTCCGCTTGGTTAGCCTTGGCTTCTGTCAGCACGCGCAGCGCGAGCTGCTATTTCGGTTGACAGCGTCCTCCGCCACAGCCTGCTTCGCAAAGCGACGCAAGGACTCCCCCGCGTAGCTGCCGCGGGATACCGCCGACGAGCGCCTGTTTGCGAACACGCGTTAAGACGGCGCCCGTTTGAACGCGCTCAAAGTGCGACGACCCAGAGTGATAAGCGCTTCGGTATGCTGAGAGTGTTCCACTCACACAGTGGAATCCCAACTCGCTTGTGCAGTTCGAGCGTACCGAAATGGGTCCACCTAAACCGGGAGTCTTCCCATCGTGAAATTAAGCCGCCTAAGCCGGCGGCTGTGAAGCCGATGCGCTCGGCATGACATGCAGCTAGACGAGACGACGTGTTGGGCTCAAAGAATGCAGAGAGAGCGCATCCGACAATCACTAGCACACAGAGCGATATCTAGAACACTTTCTTTTCGCCTGTCCTGTCGCGCTTTCCTTTCCCTTCATCGCGCGTCTCCCTCAACACCTCGTGGTCGCCGGCGCAACTGGAACACCAGCTCGCCGTGGTCATTCAGGCGCGAGATATACGGCGCGTCTGATATGCAATCCTCATTAAAACGAATTTCTCTCAATCTCTATTTGTATACGTAAGCCTGTCCAGGCGCTTCACTGTTGTTAGTTTCCGCTTTCGTTTGCATACATTTGCGTCTACAGAGAGCGTATATACTATCTCTAAAGTGTTTTATCTGTTCAGCTACGCTGTCGCAGTAACCTCAAGCAGCGTCTCTCATAGGAGCAGCCATTTAATTGCTGAATGCAGAAACAGACTGTATGCGGGAGCATCTCAATATTGGCCGGTGTCTGGACAGCACTATTTTTCCTGGAAATATGTCAACTGATCCCGAGCAAACCTCATGTTCGATAATGCGTAAGTTCCCCCGTACCTTGTGTGGTCTTTGGGAGACGGAGTGCAGCCCTGGCGGTCTGTCCGACTCAACTAACGCGCGATAAATTTTTGAGGCATTCGGTTCCCTTCGTGTAAAAAAAAAAATTTAAGGAGTGCTCCTTGTTGCTTACGCATGGGCAACGTGGTCCCACCTACGCAGCGCTTCGGCTTGCGCCGAATGCTAGCTTATTCATGCAGGCTTAATTAAGTCGTACTATTCTAGCCCACCGTGGGGTGCTCTCTGTACAACAGACATCACGCGAAGCCATGCAACCAAACTGCTGCACAGGTATGCAGAACACTTGGGCAATGGCGGCTTCCTTTCTCAAAGACCGAGACGCACGCATGTGTACAGAAAGAGGCGTAGACACTAGGGTGCTTTCCTTGTCTCTCGCTTAGCAAGGCGAAACAAATGGCCTTTAGGCGTGAACTGCAACACACACGCCCACTCCGGCGGCTCGGTGCGCGAGGAAAAACTGCTGCGAACGTCGTTGTAAATGAAACACGCCGTCGGCGGAATGCCTGCACCTGGCTGGATGCCATTGCCAATCTCAAGCGAGACCCTCCAAACCACAGCCTCTCGCTTATTCTCTCCGGACAAACGAGCAAGAAAAGTAAGCTCCCTTTAGGGATGACCATCTGTCAGAGCCTGACGGTACAGATTTACTCCAGCCGACGGGTCGCGGTACCCGGCACTCGTGGAACAATTTTGTTCGTCTTCCGTTCGCGTATCTGAAGTACCTGTGTGTTACACGGCACGCACACGCTCAAAGGCGATTTTTTTCTTTTCGGATCTGAGAAACTTCGGAGCGCACGCCCCCGATCACGGCTATTCCCTTGCAAGTCGCATCACATCTAATCGCCGACGAGATGGCTGATTACTTTGAAATGGAATGCCTGATCAGCTTTCGCTGACTCGGCAGTTTATTTATTCGTAAAGCTTGCCCTCTCCTCTCGACACTGATAGCGTAATGGAAGAATAGCCCTGGCAGTACACATGCAATGTATTCCGTACTCAATGGGATACGCCATCATGATGAGCCTATCTAATCTATCGCAAGGAAAATGTTGCATTTGATTTGCATGGAAGCGAAGAGAGGTACTATGGCGTAAAAGAAGCCGCTGATGATTTCGAAGCACTCAAAAAACAAAATTACAGGATTGCACTTAGGTGTGCTTAAGAGCGGAGAAGCGAAAGGCATCCACTCAACAGAGAGCTATGAGAAAGCAAACTGGCTTCAGCGTATCACACCGCGCATTAGACCGCTGAACAAACGCACAGAGTTTAGCGTTTAAGAAGCCCAAACTTGCAGGCCAGAGTTCACCGTGCTCGCAGTACGGGTTATTGGTGCTCACGGCTCCTTCGTCAGGAAGAGTAGTGCCTTGCTTTATAACCCCTCCTTTACGCTGGCTGAAACCCTAAGTTATCTTTAACGAAGTTGTCATCGGGTTCTGATAAACGAGCTTTCAGCGTGCGTGTTGGTGCGATAGCGATCGAGTGCGACGATGAAATTTTCTCGTCGGCTTCGAACCAAAAAATTCAGTCATTTAAAACTCAGCCTTGAGTTCGGCAATAAACTTTGTGAGTGCGGCAACAAGTTATTTAGCCAGCCTGGCTGCCCCGTTCGCGTGTTCGGAGGATCATCAATCATTCCGTCAGCGGTCAATTGAAGTCTGGGAAAATGCAGGCATCTTCGTTTACACTTCCTCTTCTCTTCATTTTACAATTCTTACTTATTATATTTCTTCTCTTCTTCGAGGCCATTTGTTGCTGTCTACTCGAGCCAAAGGGAAACGGAAGGCTGAAAAAGGGAGCAGCTCCGTATCTAGCTTCCCGAACTGTCCGGGCGATAGAAACTGCGCTTTGATGAGAGTCAATGCGCCGCGGCCGGAGAAGTTTCCGCTTCCCCCTAATGAACCGGAAGATTTATGGTCCAGGTATCAACTTCGTGGATGCTTCCGCTGTGCGCGCAGCCAAGCGAAAGCTTTCTTCTAGAGAAACATTGTTACCGTTGCTTGAGGAAGAATGAGCCATCGATCCTCATGGTGCCTTGCTTTTCTTTAAGTTGCTGATATCTGAGACACGAAAAAAGCCTTTAGTACATTTTTTTTTTCGGCGACGATCATTAGTATCCGAAACTCGCTGGTGCGCACGTTGCGAGTATCTTGTTGCGAAACTGGACGCGAAAAAAACATAAAGAGCCGTCCGTTAGGCAACTCAGCCGTGGTCTCATTTACTCTCGCAGTTAATTGTCCTTCTGCTTCACTTGCGACTAACTGCGCCGGCTTTGCTAAAAAAAAAAAACTGCAGTTAGTTAAAAGTTCGAAACGGAGATAAGGGTGCAATGGATTCTCACTTCGCTTGGCATCCATCCCGCAAAAATAAAAAAAAAAGTGCGTGGAGCAGCGGCTGACTGCTAAGCACCACGTAGGTTCGTGTACGAAGGTGTCTGTTAAATCCGAGCAGCCGGATCAGCTTTGAATACCTGGCAGGCGCGTTTACTTTATCCCACGACGTCCCAAAGTTCCCTCGTCCTATTGACTCATTTATCAAAAATTCGTACCCGCACGCACTCAGCGATTGTGCATAGAATGTAAGCCTGCGCGGATGCACTGCCTTTGTTTTATGCTCACTAACTTATCACCATTTTTTTTTTCAAATGTGAGTTATCCTAAAACCGCACTACGGTTTGAACGACTGAGTAACCGCGTATATCCTCTTCGCTACATAAAGTGCCTTGATTCGGTCCTTGAGAACAGTATTCGAAGGTAAACGTGCATGAAAACCTCATTGCATGATCAGTCAAGCGAGGGGGGGGGGGGGGGGGGGGGGGGGGATCTGATTTCGCAGACAGCTATTTTCCCGTTTTCGTAAAGTATAATAAAAGGATTCTAGCGCCAAGAAGTACAACACACAAGAAAAAAAGATAGAAGACAACACGGGCGCTTTCTTATATTTTCTTTCGTGTGTGTTGTACGTCTTGGCGCTAGAATCCTTTTATTATGCCTGACAACCAACTAGCCAAGCAGCTAACTCGTTCTCATAAAGTAACGTGCACCTATTATGACATAGTGATTTGACAGTAGACGTGGATAAATCCTCCAGAAAATGCACTTAAATGCTAGCGATATTTTCATTACGTGCCAAGAAAAACGAGGAAAACAAGAAAATATTACTATAACTAATGGTGCAAGAAAAAAAGCCAATCCTTTTATTTTTCTTCTTTCCTCTCTCGTTAAGGCAGAAAATTTTTTTCTTTTTTCAAATATTGGATAAGAGACAAATAAACAAATGTTCGACGTGTTCAAAAGGCAGTTTTGCGTGTTTATATTGCTGTTACCTTCACTTGCTTTCATGTCACAATAATGACGGAATGAGGAAAACGTTAACCGCGAGCAGATAACATTATGTCTCTGCACCCAGCATTGCTGGAATATTCTTCATCTGAATGCAGAAATGTTCATTTCAAGTTCACCAACTTTTTGCAATGCTGCTTGCATATCGTCGCGATTCTGAAAATCCGAACCTAACACAACATAATGAAGCCAAATTTAACTTAATACTATTACCCTGATCACGTGAGCATCGTGGCGACCCTCAGCGTTGTCAGGCCCGAATATGCATGCTTTCCACATGCCGAGAGCCTATCCGGGTCTGTCAGGAAAAAAGAAAGAAGAACATGATTACTTTTATTTTTTGGTTACTTTCTGTCCTGAGACGACAAGCGTCTGTTTGTCGGACAGACGTTTGCCTGCCCTGAGACTTTTTGTGTCCTGAGATGGAAAGCCTTCAATGGTGACAGGAGATAAAACAATAACTAGGGCGCCAGTGCGAAAATGCATCCCCTATAAGGCAACTTGCAATGAACGCCATATAGCTGCCATGACATCATCTTTGCAGTTATCTCAAGCCTTCTACGTATTCAGTATTAAATATTGCCTATCTCTCCTATCCTAATCTGTAGGTTCCTAAATCTCTTTCCGGTTGAAATCAGTACAAGAATGAACAGGATGCATGTATGGCCGTTTTTGTTTCAACATTTTCCTTCTAATGCTGATAGTGATAATGGGTGAGGTGTGTTTTCAGATTCAGCGCAGAGGATCATGGGAAAGTCGTCTGCTATCGCTACTTCGGCTCCAAATTTCTCCCCATGCTCGCTTGCTTCACAGCAGTCGCTGTGTTAATATCGCTTCTTAGACTAATTTATTTGCACTGCAACACCACTGATTGTATTGCATCTTCGCAAGACCAACGCGACATCGACTCTGCTATGCTTCTTCGTGTGTTTTCGTACGAAATGCAACCAAAATAAGGTAAATGGTAGGAGGCTTTCTATACGTATGCAGTGCGATGTGTCGAGACGCGCTGTTCGCACAGCGGCATGTATGGACAGCTTGCTAGCCCACTTGTGAGGAAAAAACATCTATCGTCTGCTAAACTGCGCACTTTTCAGCCCTTCGTTGTCTTTGTAGTGCGGCGAAAAACCAAATATATAATGACCGACGCGTTAAACAAGTTCAACTGACTGCCGTGCATACGCAGAACAGCCAGCCTACGCAGGCTTATTATAACCACGACAAAACACTCCCACCTTTCGTTATTGTCAGTTTATTCGCTCAGGACGCGTTCATACGCTGCACGCGCAGACCTTACGGTGGTGGTGTGCAATGAGCGGCGTCGCAGCACAAATAAATGAGTGAATAAACGACGCATGCATGCACGGCAACTGCTATGCAAAAGGCAGTGTGCATGAGAAATTTGGAACCGGAAGTAGCTGGCAGACGATTTTCCCATGGTTCTTTGCGTCCACTTCGGAAACGCGCTTCGCCTATTCTGCGCTCACTGGGAAGTCCCAGAAATCAACCTGCGACTTATGCAATGCCAAGGTGCCAGTTACAGTCACACAGACTGTTAAGTGATTTCCCAGTGGCATAATGTCCAGTTTCTTTTTTTTTTTTTTGTTAAATGCGCCAAATAAATTTCCCCACCACAGTTTGCGTGTACGCCGTTCCAGCAAGATGGCGCAGGTTCTTTTGTAGAACAAAGCATCCCAGTGCCTTCCCTCTGTCGGTCATCACCTTCCTGCTCTACACAAACGCGTTTGAAATGTTTTAACGGCTAGAGTCGGGTGCACAGGGCTCGCTCATGTAAAAAGCTGCAGCGCCTCCCCTCGCACACGTCGTCTGCAGGGGCGAGTCAGGTAGCGGAGCAATACCTCAGAATGCATAACTACGCTAATACAGTGGCACAAACTGTCCCATCATGCCCCTGGCTTCTGTATTTTATCCTTCGCATTTTACGAGGTGCACCTTTTACTCAATAGCCCGATAGGTGTGGTGTGCGTCAATGATACTGGACTTTGTGGGATAACAATTTTTTTAATGAGCTTGGCATACTTTTATCCTTTTTTATTTGTTTAAGCCGAAAAGCCCAACCCTTACTCACACTATATGTATACTCCGAGATACGCAATCACTTCGTGGTCGAATGTACTTGCGAAAGGCAAGCTTTCTGCTAACGCGAACATGTCTCAGAACAATTAGGATATTTGGTGCATTCCCAAATTGCACTCACAGCGTCCTGAAGATATGAGCTGCTTGGTCTTTCTGTAAAAGCGCCATTCTTTTCCGAGGTTTTGCTGTGCCTGTGTTCAAGAGTTGCGCTCTGGGTGCAAACCAACGTAAGGAACCAACTCGCCCAGGCGTCCACCCGTTTGAAAAGCTTTCCACTTAATCTATGCAAAAGAAAGCTATTTACACTGTTCGCATTCAGCTTTTTAGTTTTGTTATTAGATTTATCTGTTTTGTGTTCGTTTCAGCCACCGTGGTTCCAACTAATAAAACATTCTGAAGGATTGTTAAAAGATTGTCTAAGACAGCGAAGAAAATAGAATCAACGGACGTACTAAAGATTTAAGAAAAGCGAAAAAAAGTACAAACTTTACGCAGCTAAGCACCTCAGAAGTAATTATGATTGCTCTGTACGCCGCCAGATCTGATTTTACTTCCAGTATTGGTCAAATCGCCGTCTATTCCAATCTCCGTAATTTTCTCTTTTTTGTTTTATTTTTTTCTAGGTGAGTTAGCAAGGCTCCTTCAACCTAAATGCATTAAACTGACAATATGCGAGTCATGTGTGAAACTGCCGAGATAAAGACGTAAATGCAAGAGTAAAAAGAAGCATACTGTGCCATGTAATGTAATCTCAAGGAGGCACGGGAGAGGGCGGGTGATGTGGTGGCGGAGAGCCTCTTGATAACAAGCACCCCATCTGCCCCGCTGCGTTTCCCAGAAAAAAAAAAAAGAGGAAAAGATGCCATGTTTGATAAAAGCCAGACGACGCTAGCTTGCGAAGCCTAAGGGGCGTGTGCCGCGGGTTCATGGGGGTCTTCTCCTCCCTAGACAAGTCGCTGAACTCAGATATCGCGTCGCCTTGAAGGACAGCCCAAGATGGCACAGAAGGTGTCCGGTGTCAAAACAGCGTTCGCCTTCTGCCTGTCTGCTCGCGACGGCTAGTCTATCTGCGCCCACTGCGAAAATGTTACCAAACTGCAGTCGCTTTCCAAACGGAGGCGAGATAAGAAGGACGCGAATAAAGAAAGTGACAGGGAAGGTTATGCAAATCAAGTTACAGGTCACGCCCCTGCGGCCCTCTTACTCAAGCAGCGCGAAATAGTTTCCCGGGCGGCGACAGATGTCGCCACAGGTGTCCGACTCGTTCGCGTCGTCGTTTCCCTCTGCTGTGTGGCGAAGTGGGCTAACCGGATCCATGCTTTGCTGCATTTGTGGTTAAAACGCTGCTGAATTTAAAACGTGTTCTTCGCACCTTCGGGGCCGGGACAGACTTTGAAGGCTGCGTCGCTGCGTGGAAGAAGTAAAACGCCGGGCGGTTAACTAGTTTGAGAACCAGCCTGACCTGCCACCCGCTCCCGAATCGACGCTTCCTTCGTCGGTCTCAGCTGCTGAAGGACAAAATCCAACAAGAACAGCAACTGCAGGCGCGCGGTACAGTTACAATACGTGTTTTCCAGAAATCAGGTTTTTCGTTTAGCATTCCTTCTGTTGTGAGAGGCAGCGATCATGCAGTCCACGCGTATCGATTTGAAAGCACTGACTTTTTTTTCTTATTATTTACTTATATGGGTTGGACTTTTTGGTTTAAAGAAAAAAAAACGATAAAAAGTACGCCGAATTTAGTGCTTGAAGTTCGGCTTTAACTGTCAGTATTCTTAGCATGCAAAGCATAGATGCTGGCTGTTGAGTACTAGTTACATACAGTCAAAGTTGAAAATTAAAATTTGAAGTAAGCAAGCCGGGAGCGCGATGAGACGGTGGCATTATCGGATAAACGGCGCAGTTGTGCGATTTGAGGAATTTTCGCTCATGCTTAAGATCTCTGACGACCGAGGAGCACCACCTCCTCACCTCCTGCTAGCTGTAAGCGCCGTTTGCTCGCTATCATCACCCTCTTAGGGAAGTTATTCGGTTAAGTAGGTTTATCAACTGCATTTCGGATACTGGTAAGAAATCATCCATGGTCGTCAGGAATATTATCGTGTCCGGGCTACCGCGGTGACTGAGCCCCAGTTTCATCGCTGTTAACACGCAGACCACGTGATGCTTGTCCCTCTCGCTCGACCCAGCGCGACAAATTTGTCAAACTTGTTCTTAGAAGTAAACTTCCACTTGCGTTTTTGTCGGCGAGCTGTTTCATTAAACTTGCATAACTTTTTTAATAACGAAAGAAATTCTTTCTACAAGCACACCTCCAAGTGCAAAATTGATGGTATACTATGTTAATTACTGACAAACGAACTGTTCATGCTGACAAAAATGCCGAGATAGACTCTAAGTTACATTTGAGCACAGAAAATTGCCGCATTAAATCAGTGAAAAAAGTCAGTAATTCTTTCCTCGAAAATAATATTCTTTGAGGAAGACTGAAACTTGCATTCCGAAATAGACCCTGAAAAAGTCCGCTGAATTTTCGAAAATACAAGTCGAAAAGTCCATCCTCTAATTATATGCAGGCGCACCAGAAGCAGCGCCAAGACACCGCCAGCTACCCCATTCTCTGGGCCGCTGCTCTATAGCCTCACGCGAAAATATCTCGCGGTTAGAATTCTTTAAAGTGGTCGTTATTAACAGAGTTGATAAAAATATGCTCTCCTTTTCTGATATTACTGAAAATGTCAGCTGGTGATGATACATTATGGAGGGGAGCATTTGGATGCCCTAAACTCGTTTTCCATTACCGAATTCGACTCTCAGCTACGACAACGTAAGTTTAGCCTGCAAAGCTGCGCCACCCGCCAGTAACATAAATAACTGGTGAGCATAAGCACTTACCACGCTTTCTTTTCTTTCAGCCTATAATGCACACTCGAACGTTTGTGCTAAGGAAACTTGAATAAAGAAATGCATAGTGCAGCTAAGGGTAGCGAGATCGAAACCGCGCAACGACAAAAGCGGTGCCATATTCGAAATACTGCATAAAGCGTCACTGTGAAACCACGGAGGAAGGAAAACGCCTAGACAAAAAAGCTGAAGCCTTTGGGCTTGAAGTGAAGCCCAGTCACAAAAATAAAGGGAACGAAGTAGACCCCACGTGATTGCGCAATTTTAATTGGATCAGACAGTCTCGGCAGCGACAAATTTGGCGTGCCTGGAAAGAGATAGAGTGAAGGACAGGCTAACCTGTTTGCCATCTCACAGCGGGGGACAGTCAGGAAGGGCATGAACGGGAAGGAGGAAAGGGAGTTTAGTTTAAGACGGAGCCAAAAGGTAATAGGAAGTGAGAACTTCGCGTACGGCAAAGTTACAGCCTGTTCCGCAGGCACAGCTCCTTCTGTGCCAGACAGGCATTCAGAGCCGGTGATCGCTGACCACCGTCCGTGGACGTTCATCTATAGTCGCGTTGAATGCGACAGTAGTCGATTTCAGTCCACTTTTTCAGGGAAAGAGCAGGTTGTGAGAATGAAAGACGTGACTCGTCCTCTACTCTCTTCCTCGACGTTTGTACACTGTCCCTAAAAACTCTGCCGCCGCGGTGGCTCATTGGTTACGGCGCTCGGCTGCTGGCCCAAAAGACGCTGGTTCGATCCCGGCCGCGGCGGTCGAATTTCGATGGAGGCGAAATTCTAGAGGCCCGTGTACTGTGCGATGTCAGTGCACGATAAAGAACCCCAGGTGGTCGAAATTTCCGGAGCCCTTCATTACGGCGTCCCTCATAGCCTGAGTCGCTTTGGGATGTTAAACCCTCATAAACCAAACCTAAAAAGTGCACCGGAGTCGACTTCTGTTTACTTCTTGTGAATGCGGCTTATGTCAGCGGGAGAAGGTCCAGTGTGCGGCACAGCAAAAATGGCAGCTTCAAAAGAGCTTGCCTTGCGAAGGCCGGACGGGACTTCACGCTCCCTCTTGACGGTTTTTTTTCTTCTTTTTATTTGTTGTCCATGCTCTGAGCTAAACGATTTGGCACTTCCCGCTACTGTAAGTAATGCATACGTCGTATCTCTTCGTAACTCCTTTTCACGAGCGTTGAAATGAGCTGGCGTACAGGGATAAAAAATAGTGTGTTCTAATTTTTTGTTCCCTCGTACACTTTGCATGTGCGGGCGTTTAGATTCGCGGAAGCTGGTAGAACGATTCGATAAGGATCAGTGGAGTCTTGCATGTAGACTTCTAAGCTCATCTCAAAGCTTCTCCTCACGAATTGAGGGAGAAACGAAGAGGGTAGGGTGGGGAGCTACTAAATTTACTAAATTTTAATTGGCCCCGCTGTCACGGAGCTTCCATTTAATCGAAAGCTATATACTTTGTTCATCGAGCGACGCCGTTACCGGGCAGCTGCCGAAACATATGGCGCTTTCTCGCGTGAGTACCTCCTTCACTTTCTCCATTCTTCGAAGGAACACGCTGCAAACGGAAAGATCGTGACTGCGAATTAAGGCGAGGAGAGCTCGTTGTGCGCGGCCTTATCCACCGCCATCAAGGCAGCGGATGGGAAATCCCGCTGTGGCTGTACTTTTCACAGCCTGCTTGCGCCATGCACCGGCCAGGAGGAGCACCGACTCCTTTTTTTTTATCCCACTTTCTCCGTAGGAGGAATCGAAGTAATAAAAAGCAGAGAGAACAAAAAATAAATATGAAGTCCTAGCCAGTGGGCAGCCTCGAAGGTGCACACGTTGGGTAGAGGTAAAAAGTAAAAGTGGGCAAAGAGGAAGAAAGCGCAGTGCTGCGCCTAAAATAGCGGGTACCTTCGTCACGCCTACGTGCGTCGCCGACCGCCCTTAATAGGAGGCTGTGACAGCAGTCCATCTGTGTGTTTCGGAGCGACGTCGGGGTGCCCGCATCCTGCGGTGATTCCTTGCTAGGCTCCCTTTGGTCGCATCTAGTTTGGTTTGGACCGGATCAGTAGCTAGCTTAGCGCCCAGTCCCGGAACGATTACGTCAACCACATGCACACACACCCACATTGACTTGTGCGTTGGATGAAGCTGCATATAAACCATGCTCTGTCAAGCGGAACACTCGAGATTTGATGCCCAGAGCAAACTTCCAGGCCCGGTTTTCCTGCGGTGCACAAACGGGCAATGCTGCAACTGCAGTAAGGAAACTGGGACCACAAAGGCAAAAGCCCTCGCCGATTTGTCTTTTGCGTTTTTTTTCCTCGTTTTACTTTTTTTTACGCAATATCACGTGCCGCGTACAGGGACGCTATATCTGCGTTTGCCCACCTTAAAAAAGCGCCTTCGTAGTCAGCCGTGCTGATCGCGCACGGTGCCCCCTGCAGCGTATCATGGCATAAACTGACCATTTGGCATGCTTTACAGGACATCATTTGGATTTTCGTGGGACCGTCGCATTAAACTCAGACCAACAGTTCATTCCTCCTTGCGCATCTATGCAAATGAGCGATCACAAGGCGCTACCGAAATGAGCGTAGAGACTGGAGAATGCGTAAAATGATTTGCCGCGCTAACGTTCAAAGATTATTTGAGTGCCGTTTTATTAGTAAATGAACGGAGCTCTACTGTATAAGTGTTTGCTCTTACTCACGTGGCTCCGTGCTTTGTAACTGTAACCATGTTTATTTTCAACTAGACGTGCTGCCCGTGCCTGTCTCCTCCGCGGTAATTCCTTCGTGGCGCTGAAAGAAATGCAAATCAAGAGCGCACAATTTCGCCCCGCCGCGCAATTTCCAGGCCTCATTTATTATTATAACCCATTTTCTTGTGTCGTCACTTGCTCTCTCTTCCCCCCCCCCCCCCCCCCCAATTCGTGTTTGACGACTCTCGCAGCGTTGACACCCGTGGAGATTAAAGCACATTCACTGCAAAAAATACTGCCTCGAAATTTCGGGTCCGGATCCCACAGGCTCCCGGGCGCAGCACCTACACTGCACCGTCTTCACGCGAACAGCTATGAGAGGAAGGCATTTGCCTTATTGCAACCGCTTCGCTAAAAGCCCCCCACGAGAGCGCTGCAGGGGACTGCAGCATCAACCGTCCTTTTCCTCTGCCTCGTCGACCACTGTCTACCGTGTTCCGGGACAATCGAGAAGATTGGCCACGTGCGCAGCTCAATTTAGCGCGGCGCACACGCGAAGACCACCTCCTCTCCACACTTAGGGATTCGCGCCGGACGACTTCGCTTCCTCGCGTCCCGTGGGAGATGAGGCTTGCTGAACAGCGCGCTGTGAAAGGCTCTTGCGACCTTCAAGCGTACGACGCAAATCCGCAGACTGCTGCTGTGGCCTTCGTAACCTGCTTGTTCCTCGAGATCCTTTCGTGCTCCTGGGGCTTAATTTCGTCTTGTTCGGTAATCCAGCTTTCCATTCCTGCTTGGACCCTTCTCTCGGTTCTCCGGGGAACAGTTCCTGACGTTTTTCTGCGCTGTCAAAGCGAAAGATGACGTAAAAAAAAAATGAGGGCGGTTCAGTAATTCCCTCTTACCTTTGGAAACGCAAAACACGTACGCCGTGAAGTAAACAGGCGAGAGAGGCCAAGGAATATAAGAAAGCGTGCGGAAAGAGTATGGCGCACTCTTTAACGCAGGCTGAAACGACGGTTGCTTCCTTTCCCCTGCTCTGTAACGTGGCCTGTGCACCGCTTCCTTAATCGCATTTGAGGCACCATATACTATACGTCGGTGTTGGAAACAAGTGCTTGAGAATCAATATTTACTTGACTACGTAGCATCAAAGCAGAACCGCAAAAGAAAGAAAGAAAGAAAGAAAGAAAGAAAGAAAGAAAGAAAGAAAGAAAGAAAGAAAGAAAGAAAGAAAGAAAGAAAGAAAGAAAGAAAGAAAGAAAGAAAGAAAGAAGGAAAGAAAGAACGGACGGCAGGAAATAGGCCGCTCAAAAATTAACAAATGCATCGGCAAGGGAAGATGGTTTTCACCTTAACGGAGCAAACGGCACCTGAAGCACCCTATGAGTGCCGTCTACCGCGCTTGCACTGTCTCATTCTATTTCGGTTGCAAGCACGGGCGCCGCTGAAATAAGTGAAACCGTATTGCAATGCTCTAACCGTCCTTTACTGCGCCGCGCCTTCCGTGCCTCCGCTCCTGGTCAGGAAAGAAGCCCTAGCGTTATTTTCTTTACTTTTCTCCCTCTCACTCCTCTGCATGCTTCTTCGTGGATTCCACAGACGCACCGGTGCGATTGCGAGAGTGCGTTGCACCAAGCCATCACTGCACGCTGACGCAAGAGCAGGCGGGCTTTTCGTAATTAGCCGGGCCCTTTCCTTCGCAGAGGCCTCCTCATGTCCTGTGCCTCCGGTTTGATGACGTAAATGAGAGCCTCGGACATAGCGACGGACATCAGGGCATCAGGGCTCCGTAGAACGCGGCTGTTTCAGCCGCCGTCGATTGCCCTTTGATGCCACCCGATATTTGTGTGCACGGCAGTAGCAGAACCCTGAGGACGAAGGTTTTCTCACCTAGCATTCACCCGGACGCAACGCGATAATTTTCACACTCGCATTTGATGGCAGTGTTATGGTGCACACTGCTCATTTGCGGCTGGTTTTAAAATTTGGAAGTGAGGATAGCCCTTGCCTTTAGTGAACAAGTTGTCATTTCACTCGAATCACAATTCTCTCAACCACTTTTCGGATTTAATGACATTGTTGTGGGAACGAACGCGCTGGGGAATAACATGGCAGTGAAAATAAGCTCTCGAAATATTACGCCAGTACGCCACCCCCCCCCCCCCCCCAGTACGCCGGTATTCTTCTCTCCAATCAAATAAAATGAGTGAGTGAGTGAGTGAGTGAGTGAGTGAGTGAGTGAGTGAGTGAGTGAGTGAGTGAGTGAGTGAGTGAGTGAGTGAGTGAGTGAGTGAGTGACGCCGCGTGCTCACAAGGCCCATATTCCCGCCCACATGTGCCGAGTGACATCAGTGTTTATCGCCAGCTAATCTGCAGCATGCAAAAAGGCTTCCGGAGGAAACGATTACGCCGGCCGAAATTGTGCTCACTCAGTGGGTCCGTTGTCTAGCGCGTGCGGTGAAGATAACTTTGTCTGCGGTATCTGGCGCCGAGCGAAGCCAGCCTCGAAAACTGGATCACAGCTGAGGCGAGCCTTTCCCGATCTCGAATACAGCGAGATAAGCGCCAGACCGTGCGTCACGGAGGCTTCTTCCAGGAAGGCACGCGTATACGTGACGCTGTCCTGGGGAAGCCTCGTTTGCTTACAAGTAACGTGTGCTAGAAATTCACGCTAATATCTTTCACATGTAATTAATAGTAATATTATATGAAACTTGCCTTGAGAGCGAAAATTTGATGCGAGCATAGTGCACTTTGCTTAGCGTTAAGTATGCATGCAGCGTTTTAAGCAACATGAAACAGGCAACATGCGCGCTTTTTAGGCAACAGCCTTTTCTTCCTGGTTTAGTGCGAAATTACTACTGGCCTCATGACCTGGAAAATGGCGGTGTGTGGTGAAGCCTTTGAAGTTACAGTCACGTGATGCTATCAATAGCAGGAAATAAACGAGGCTCTTAATGAGGGTGACTTTGGCCAACTTGGAGAAATAAAATAAATATTTCCGCGACTGGGTTTCGAACCTGGGGCGGCGCGAACAGATCAACAGCACGAATACACTATGTTATCGATGCAGCCTATCACGCCTCGTGTTAAAGTCCAACACACTCTCGCGTTGTGATCAGAAAGGAAAGGAAACGCGCTTTCCATCACGGTTTCACATATACTTGGCACTGGTGTCCACTTGCAAAAACCTGCTTTCGCACATTATTTCGTGGTTTACAAAGCTAAACCGCCAGCATTTTTTTTTTTCTCTCGAGGGATAATTCACTGCAGAAAAATAGGAACAGTTCCGGACAAACAGAACTTGTCCTATATCATCAGTGTACCGCGTTGTAATCACAAAGAGATACTGTCACCGAAAATGGAGTTGTTAAGAAGGAAAGCACGAAACACAAGTGCCGCCTCCACTGGCCGATTTTGCAATTGAAATGCGCGCGACGAAACCGGTTTATATCCGGCGGATCCCTGATGCTACCCAGCACCGCGATTCACTTCAAAACGGTGGCAACCCGTTACTTTTGTCAAGGATGTCACAGGAGTTAACTGACTGGCGGGAAGATTTTTCAATCAAATTTTTCTCGCTGATAAATGCGTCTTTTCCTGGCGGACAAACGTCAACATAACCAGAAGGAGACACGGAATCTGTTTTTAACGCGAACAATAATTGGATTGAGTTGTTCTCGGTATTCTTTTAAGCAAGGCTTGGTTGCAAGACGTGCCTCCTGCGAAGAAGATATTTTACCGAATATTTATTTATTTATTATTTATTAGTACCTCACAGGCCCCGAAGAGCATTGGGTGAGGGGGGCAAATCGAAAAAAAAAAAGGTACATACAGATGGAAAAAAAAACCATAATATCGGTGCAAGAACGCGGTACAAGTCAAATACAAGAAAGGAACACGAAATTTATACAAAACCGAGTTAAAATAACATCAGACACGAAACAACGTAAAGAACAAATGAAACTGTTGTACATTTCGAACATCACTATGGCAATAAATGTATACATAGATGTTTTCTAAACTCACCAGGATCAATGAAAGAGATTATGTTGTCAGGAAGATCATTCCAGAGTTTTATTGCTCTAGGTAATGCAGAGGAATTAAACGACAGGGTCTTCCCATATATCCGGTTGAAGCTGAGTTGATTGTGTAAGCGTTGTGAAGAGCGGAAAGGTGATGCCAGCGGTAACAACGAAGGACGGGTGTGAACATATTTATGGAATAAACACAGAAGTGAAATGGAGCGACGAATTTCAAGTATCTGTATGTCATTAAGGTATTTAAGCTAATATACACTTGCGAGGGGACTATAATTGCTAAAAATGTACCGGGCAGCTCTGCTTTGAATGGACTCGAGCATATCTATGAGATATTTTTGATGGGGAGACCATATAGGTGAGATAAATTCCAGCTGTGGGCGAACAAATGTAAAATATGCAAGTTTTCGAACGGGGCTAGGTGAGTTTCGAAGGTTCCGGCGTATGAAACCTAATGTCCTCGACGCTTTGTTGCAGACTGCAGAAATATGAGAAGACCATGAAAGATTTGGTGTGAACTGAATTCCAAGGTATTTGTACGACGTAACCCTTGATAGAGAGGCATTATTTATAGAGTATATGAAGTTAGAAACAACATGCTTGCGGCTAAAAGTCATTGATTTACATTTATTAGGGTTAAGAATCATTTGCCAGTTTTGACACCAATCAACAATAGTGTCAAGGTCATTTTGAAGGGTCAGGTGGTCAGTCTCAGAAGCGATCTTACGGTAAACAACACAGTCGTCTGCCAAAAGGCGTAAACGGGATGAAATGTTAGTGGGAAGGTCGTTAATGTAGATTAGAAAAAGTAAGGGTCCAAGTACGCTTCCCTGTGGTACGCCTGAGGTATGCATGCAACACTGCAGAGATCAGAGCCAGTATAACTATATCATGTAATCGCACAACATCGGCAGGACGATTTCGAGCTCAGATTCACATAAAGCTTAAAGCATGATTAGTGTCTTCCTTTTAAACTAATTGACTTAGGATGGACTCAGTGATGGTTGAAACTTCATATAATAAGCCAGCTTAGAAGTTCTTTTTCGGATGCTCTTTTTTATTGTCTGAATTTTCTCCCCCATTGAATTAGTGCGTTCGGGAAAGGTGATCAGAATGATAACCGTCACAAACGTTCAGCGTATACTTTACTAGGGCGCCATCGACGTATTCTTTTCTGCCAGGCTTTCCAGGCATCTTTTTAAGCCGTTCCCGGCCCATCTCTTTGCATGCTCTACAGAATTCCATCATTAGAGAGCACTAAATAAAACGGTGTGTTCGGTTTCTGTAGCTATTCAGTACAGCGAGGTTCTCGTGTAATGCACTTCCGGAGCATCATGTAGCCCATGGGCATCACCTATGAGTGCAAGGAAAAATTGAACGAGTAGTTGGATAACTTACAGCATACCTCGCGAGAAGCGGTGACTGCCGGAAAACTTACTTTTCTTTTGATTACGACAGAAAGATGAAGGAAGCACTTGACCACTCATAGAAAAATCTGTGCTTAATGCTTTATTGCATAATGATGCTCCGTATGTTTATACAATGTCTTGATTGGCAAGTTCCCCTGCCTCATTCTTCAATAGGAAAATACTCGCTGACGACGTTCAACCAGTTTATACTTGTTTCCTCGTTTACAGCTAAGAGACGGTGATGAGACTACAAGCGATGCTAGAATAGACTTTGCTAGTCTGTGGAATGTCCATAGGAAAATTGCAAATACAACGACATCAGTCGCGGTTCAGAAACAACAAACACAACGAGAATAGTAATGGAAACCATCACATTGTTCATTGAAATAACTGAGCGCTTTTATCAGTCACAAGCACGGCTCTCTGACATTAACTGCACTGAAATAAACTCTTCCTTCAATTTTATGGTTAGCTCGCTTTAACTACGCATCTCTACAACTAGTTTGCAGATGCGGTCACTTGCCTTCCCAGCAGCCGCTGGTTTCCCCTCATGTGTGCGTAATTTCGCGCCTCAATATACTGATTTCTATAACATCGCTAACCACATGAAACCAGGCGTAATTCGTTCAATGACTATTTCGCACTCTTTCTTTATTAAACGGACTTGTCTCACCGAGATTAAAAGGTCATTGTGCAACTATAACTGCGTTTTATAGACATCATTCTTGCCCTATACACAAGCATAACCATGTACTCTGTGGTATGCATACTTGATGGTATATGTATACCGACCAAAGGTCTTTATGGGACCTCCGTACTTTGTAAGCTGTCTCTTCAGCAATCCCTTTCTTTTACAGCAACGGTTTTTACCATGCCCCCCCCCCCCCCCCCCCCCCCCCCTATGAATTAAGCAGCCGAGTCCTTCTCAGGAACGCGCTTGTGTTATCTCAGACTATCACGCATTATTTCTCACTTCCGCCATAAATATTCGCCGATAAGTCTGCATCATAAGCATAAATTCAATAAAGTGGCGAGAGACAATGGGACAGCTACGTTGCACCATTCGCGGAGTCCGAAATGGCGCTACGTAATTAGAAGTAGTTCTCAAAGTCTTATGTCAGCTGCAGTGGTAACGGGACAGCGTTTCTATGCAGCAGGGCGGTCCAGAGGCAGCAATGGCTCGGTGTCACCGATGTAACTCGATGTAAGTGTGTGAGCGGTTATCCCCTTTAGGTTATCCGGCTAACAAGATGAGGGGACCTAAGTGACTCCACACAGTTCGTGATGCACTGTAGATGTTCTACTGCCGAGGAGAGAGCTGATCCAAGCCTGGCGCCATCGTGCAGCTTCAGCACAGCTGAGGAGAGGATGGGATGAGGAGTCTGCAGTGGCAGTGGAGTTAATTCTCTGAGCGACGTTGTTTCCCGCTCATCTTGCTGCTCTGCAGTCCGTGCTCGGATGTGCCAGTCTTCTGTCTGCGTTCGCCTTTGTGTTGAGTTGAGGCTAAAGGGTGCTTATTCATGTTTGCTCGCATTTGTTCAGGTTATAAGGTGGTATAAGCCTTGATCATGCGGCCGAACTCGCTCTCGAGGAGGTCCACCAAGATAGGACACAAAATATTTTCGGTAGTCCTTGGGAAAGCAAAGAGAGAGTGGAGAGGAGGTGGCAATTTATCCGTTCCTCATAGTTCTTCGGGCGAAAATTTCAGCGCTCCTTTTCAGGCAGACTGATACCCCTGTCACACGGCATTCCTCGAAAGCCATTCCGGAAAAGCCACCTCTTTTCACCCAAGGAGCGAAAGCTCAAACAAAGGAGCAGCGACGCACATACACGGTTGAGCCCAACGTTAAACATTCGTTGAGGCACCCGCTGCTGTGCTTGAGGAGGCACCTGAAGTGAGTGTTTTGAAATTAAAGTGGGGTATTCTGTTCATTCGTTGAGCTCAGACAATTTTTTTTTATTCTGATAGCTTCCTTAAAAGTACTGCAAGAGCTACTCTCATCATCAGCGGCAGCTATTGTGTGTTGCCTTGGCCACCAGGGGCACTCGGTGTTGCTGCAACACTTTTACTGTCTTGAAATCGGGGCATAAAGTATAAACACCGGTACAAAGTGCAAAGCCGGACACAGCTTTCGTATTTTTTAACGATGTTTTCAAACATTGTTGGCTGCTGTGTAGCTGCACTCCTTACACCTTTGGATATAAGGACCCGATTCTCAAAGGCCTTTGGGGTGCCCGTGTGACAGCGGTATGACACTCTCTAATCTACAGGCCTCCCTCATTGCCAGCGCCGTAGAATCCGGCTGGATCATTCCGATGCCGCGTCGTTCACGCCGGAAAGGTTTCCGGTCGTCGCGCCAGGCATCGTCATGCAGTCATCACCGGCGACGCAGCCAACGCGCCCGACTAGACCTTGAGGGGAAGCCGAGCTCGGCGCAATCCTCGGCGTCGCCGGCTGAGCAGCGCGCCACGCGATCTCCGCTTCCGAGAACATGAGAGCGCCTGCAAGGGAACGCTGGAAAAGTACCGGCGGCTGCTGTGCGGCTGGCAGCAGCCGCCGCTGTTGCAGCTAATGATCCAGTCTGCACACGCCCCTCATCTCTGCACACCACACGGCCGTGGCAGTACTGCGATTCCCAATACCACACCACGTGTGCGCTCTCGGATGCCACCGGTACAGCATTTTCCTCTCTTATGTTACTCTTCTTTCTCGACTCAAGACAGCGAGCCGCTACGGAGCCTTATCCTGCCGTATACCATTTCCCTTTCTCTGTTCCCCTCTCCCTTAACTAGGCCTTCGTGCCAGGACCCCATTAATAAAGATTACTCGCTCACCATTAGACGTAACGCAGTGTTGGCGATTCTCGTACAACGCGAGTCCCCACTGGCTTCTTTGTGGAAGCGAAAGACTATAGCGGGGAAAACATGTAGCGAAAAGGGAAAAGCGGCGTCCGAACGTGCTGTTGTGCATTGAAAACGCTCCAGGTGGAAATGCCTGCACTGCTTTGACGTTACCAAGTTTGTACGTGCTTGAAAAACAAAACCAATTTTTTTGTGTGTTTTCTTCTTGGCACCGTTACAAAAAATTGTCGACGGCCGGTAATTCCTTGCGCACCTTAAAGAGCGACATCGCCTTTCGCCTGTTGGCGCTTGGATGATTTTTGTTTTATTTTTAAACACATAAATCAAGTTCCTGAAATAAACTATTTTTGCAGAATTTGCGGCAGTTCCATGTATCTGGCATGAATGTTGTTGCTCTAACGTGCTCGTGCAGTTATTCCCGCCACTGTTGGGGCGAGCGTTAGTAGCAAAAGTCGTGTGCCGAATAGCAATGCTGGGCTTGTGTGCTGGGTATGACTGCGACATGTCTTGCAACAGCTGCAACCGGAAGCTTATCAGCGAGCCCCGCCGCCTTTTTGAGCCGGAGCCGGCCGACGTCACCAACGGGATACACTGAGGGAGCCATGAAAAAAAGTGTATTCTAGGCACGGCAACGTCTTTTCGCTGTCAGCTACCACCCAAAAGGCAAATTAAACGCTATTTGCAAGGGCGAAACTCTCACGTAAGCGTAGCCTGTGAACTCCATAGTTAACTCTGATTCCAGGACGTCAGCAATATTTGTGACCCTTTTCTCTCTGTCCTAGTTGTTGGTTGATTCCTGTTGATCTCACATCGCTCGGTCGCATTTGCACGCCATCAAGCATACGCGTTTGTGCACCCATGTGGGTGTTGCTGCATATCGAAACTCGTGCGCCGTTCTATACATTATTTGTTCGGTTTCCGGGACCACGGTAAGAGCGCGATCGCTCTGGCGTGACAAACGTGCGAGGAATTTGAAACCACTGCAGTGCGGTTCCTCAGACGTCTGAAGGGTGCGCTGCGCAGTAAGGAAAGCAAAGTTTTATTGCAGTAGGCTAAGTGTAACGGTCTGGTCTACGTGTCGCTTTTAGGGCTATACGTCTGCACTCGCACGGATACGGCAGATGTCGCTTTGCTCGTTACGCAGAGCGCCAGTTAAACCCTCTGAAAGCACTGACGCACTTTGTGCAGAGCGTAAGCCACGCGGTGAAGTCCTTGCCTCTAAAGCACTACTTCACGGGGTGTAACCGGCTCACCGACATTGTGTGATCTTGAAGGTGGCCTTCACCTAGCATAGCAGCAGCCCATTCAGAAATTAAATAAATATTGCCACGACTCGGTTTCAAACCCGCGGCGGTGCGAACAGGTAAGTTTCACTGGCCACTGTGCGTTGCACATCATCGCCTTCATCAACTTTCCTCTGCGGCGCGAACAGATGAGATCGGCTTAACCTCGATCAGAGCTTAACCCGAGTAATGCGGCCGCCGGGCGTGCCGACGACCCAGCAAAGCAAAACCATGGGCCAACCAGGCTAAATACGGGCTTTCTCACGTCTACTCAGTTTAACTACGTTAAGACACTAACATTTTTCTAGGAGCCCTCTGTCACACTGTTACCAAAGCTACACGAAACAGATCCCTCTTAGTATGCAATGCAGAATGTGACGTTTTTGTGACGTCACATGCCACTTTGTCCGCGCTAGGGGGTTGGCAGAGGTGCTGGCATTACTCACCGAGGAAGTGAACAATAGAAAAATGGAAATAAGAAAAATAAACGAAATGGAAGAAAAACTCTAAAACTTGCAGGTTTAGGACGGCATTGTCGACGCACCTGAATCCTTTCGCATCACCTGCACAAACGGCAAGGGTGTTTTCTGATGACCTCAAAGTGCAATTAGGGGTTCGCTTTACTCTTCCAACCATAAATTTCTCCACAACATGTTATGGTTGAGAGGGAAAGAAAAACGTACAAATCAAGTTCAACGTGGTAAACCACTAGAGAAGCATGCTCGGCGTGCTCGGGTTTATGTCTTATTGTCCACTAATGATGATGGTGTCCGGTCGGTGTTTCCTGTCTCAATGGCATCCGTGGCCAACGGAGTGGTCCACTATCGCAACTGGAAGACGACCGACGAAATATCGACCAGTCACTGTTCACGCTCGTGGGCCGACAACTCTGCGATCTCGACAGCTTGACAGAATAAGTTAGCTCTGGTTGCTGATGTAGTGAACAATATTTACTGCAGTAAAGTACGAGCATCGGTCCCATTCCATGCGGGAATACTTCGGAGGGGCGAACTCGTTTTTCCCTGCCATCGCTTTCCTTGTTTTGCCCTCATAAGAGGTCGTTCTTGTATGAAGTAATGACACCGGGCTGGCTATCGTACTCAGCATCTCCATGTGTCTACTCGAGCTATACTACCCACACGTTGTTGGCCAACGTGTCTTGTGACAGAGTGCGTTTTTTTGGGGGCAACCCTTAAATATTGCAACAAGGAGAATAAAAAAAAGTAGTAAAGGAGTGATGGCGGTGGTTGCGGTTATGTTATGAGCGGCGCGAATGTGACGCCATAAATTTCGTGCGAGGTCGTCTATAGAGTCGGGGCCGCCGGGACGACCGGGCGGATCATTAGTATACACATGCTGGACGCACGCGTTTAATGAGCGGAGCCCAGCGAGAGGTTGAGAGGTCGTACGTTCGCCCCGACGCGTGCCCCCGGGGAATCCTGAGCGCGGAGAAAAACCAAGAAAGTTAGCCTTGCGGGAAGGACTCCGCGCCTTGAACTCATTCCTCGCGGGCGTATGTACGCGGCCACTTCTTTTATACTTGGGGAGAAGGAAGCGAGGACGCGAACAAAAGTTTGCTAGTTCTTTTTTTTTTCCTTATATTGTGTACTGGCTCGAAAACAGGCACTCTCCCTTTTGGTCGGCATTCGGAGACCAACCGCCCACAGAGATTTCCAAAAGGTCACACGTGTGATGCATGCAATATCTAGGTAGTAGTGCACTGTATCATCACCACCACCACCACCACCACCACCATCATCATCATAATCATCAGCGCCATCATCAACCCCCAGTGACAGCCCTCTCTGGCCCATCCGTGATCACCCTTTCCCAGCAAACTTCCCGATCTCATCGCTACACACAAGTCTCAGCTCTTCCCCACTACGCTTCTCACCGCAACATGCAGCATAAGAACTGGGAAAACTGTGCAGGCAAAAGGGGAAAAACAACAAAAGCAAGAGCAAACTTTCAGCTGAGGTTTTTGTATATATGCCCACTCTACTAGAAAAACTGCATTTTTGGCGCATGCGCAGAAATACGCAAAGAACCGTGTTTTTTTCCCCTCACGTTAAAGACGAAGCGGGGATGCGTGAAATGTTCAAGAGACGAAAGTTCCTTGTCTAGCTGTATGCTGTTTTGCATGCACGCATGCCAGATAATTTAGTGTGGAACGACTTGTATTGCACGTGGCCTGGGGTGTATCTGTTCATCAGTGTAAGCCGTACTTAAGAGTATGTTCACATCCCCATAGTAGCGCAATACCGCGCAATATTACATGACCGATCGACTGCATTACGGAAACGCCAGGAGTAACATCCCAATCGGATACTCATTCCATGTCCAAGACAGAAAAGCAACAGCAAAAATAAAACGGAAAGTAACATCCCGACAGATAAAAAATACTAAGAAAATGTAGCGGCCAAATGCTGTTTTTCTTTTTAGAACTGGCAAAAGGCTCGCAAAACTGCTTTGAATTTCCAAGCTGGCTAACAAGACTGCGAGAAAGCGCCCATAGGCACCAGGGCCACAGGAGTGATGGCGGTGGTCACCGACAGCCTGCGCAAAATACCACACAGCACTGAGGCATTGTGCAAGTGTGGATAGGCTCAAAGAAATGAATAAATCAATGAATTTAGTTACACCACTAGAACTAAGCGTACTGAAGAACGTTTATGTTGTATTATTGTTCTTGTTTTTCGTTGCAGGCCTGCCTGTTAGAGCTCTTGAAGCAAGCAGACAATACATAATGCGAGCTCGCGTGAAGAAATTTCTGTTGTTTGTGTTCATTTCGTATCTGTCAAGCCAGTCGATGTTTCACGCGACCAGCTTATTCGTGCTCTGCAGATATGCACACGTTGATTATCGCTCAACAACATTCAGAACACGTTGATTGCGCAGCAGCAAATATTGATTACGAAGAAAAGCCCCTTCAGCGTAATCGCCCCTTGACATGAACGCCCATCGCTCAAGGTACCGCGGCTTAAGGCCGACCCTCGCCCACCCTCTGAAGATAATTGCGTTACCATCGTGGCACAGACCTGGGCAGGAGGGAGACCCGAGCACTTTATGAAGCATCGTAACACCGTCTACTCCGCACGTCACCACACCCTGCCTGAATGCATAACCAAGTGCGCGCAGACGGGGCAGAAGGAGGGGTGCGGAGGTGAGGGCATGTCAGCAGCTGCATCTTGCTTGCGTCGAAATAGGCCACGCTCAGTTCCAAGTCTCCTGTCCTTTCCAAGAAGAAGCGACTTGTTGGCAATCTCGCTAATCCAGTGCGGCCCGCCTCTCTGTTGACAATGGGATGCAGCGATCAGCGTTCGCATACGAGTTGTCCACATTTGGTGTGTCAGGAATAATAAATGGCGTGAGAACTGCGGACTCGCTTCCTCTAATCCTTCTCTTGTTTCACGACTTTTGTTCATTATTTACCGCCACACAAGTGTGAGATAATAATCCCGTACCTGCAATGAAGGCTTGTATTACTGTTCTTGGCCTTGGAATCCAGCACGGTAATTTCGACAAGTAGCAGATGCTAGTTAAACGTCTTTTGTCTCGTTTATGAGGTGGAGAGCAAAGCATAATAACTGCGCATAGAAGGCTGACTCAGACCACCTTGGTCTTGCATATACCAATGACCGCACAGACTATAGACGAGCTCTTTAAGGTAGTTTCTGTGCAAATTTAAGCGCCAAACCGTCTCGACAACAGTTGCAGTGCTCGTTTAAACAGTATTTCCCTTTAGTTTTTCGTTTTTTTATGTATACATATATGTCACGGCTTTCCCAGATGTTTCGCTGCAGTGGCGAGCAACAGTAAATGTGCGGAAAAGAACGGTGACTCATGCCGACCCGTTTCTCCGGCTAGCGTTCAGTGGAAATTTTTCGCGCAGCTTTTCAGAGACTCGTTCTTCCACTTGCTTTTTTTTTTCTTCCCGCTCGCCAAAGGGACGCGGTGATCTCTTTCGTAAAGCTCCGCGTTCTCCTGAGCACAGACAGATATAATTACAATCAATCAACGTCTGCCACAGTGTGTCAAAATAACCGGCGTCCTTTAAAAAGTAGCCGCGACAATTCGCTCGGGCAGTAATGAACCGTAAAAAGAGAAAGATAGAATGGCGTGCCGCTCGACACGGCAAAGCAAACAGGGTTTCGTGAGCGCCGAGCAAAGAAAGCTTCTTACTCTTGGAGACCGTACAAATGGACCTTGGACAAACTGTCATTACATGGGAATTTTGATATTCCTCTGAAGCTACTTCCTCCATGGTCTTAAGAATATTATTTTGTTGCAAGATGCATGGGGTGGGCCGGTTTGGAAACATGCGACGCTTCCGGCGCTCTGGCATTAGTATGTCGGCATGCTAAGAGTTTGCTTAGCTTCTTTGTCAGTGATTTGATGCGAACGCAATGATGTTTCATGCCGTAACCGAAAACACCCCAAATTACACCAAAGTACCCTTACATCATGCCCCTTTTCTCTGCAGCAGCTTGAGAATTCCGGCAATTTTGTCGTTAAAGTTCCCTCTTTGCCCAATTTTACTCATCGAATTCCCTGAAAAGGGGGGAAACTCCCCGCACCGAACATGACTGTGCGAATGATTCCTTCCCTTTTACCGCGCAAATAAAGTGTTCAGTGACGGAATTTTCGTTTTTAGTGACACAATCCTAACGCAACAGAAGCCACGAGGAATGGTAGCGAAGGTTGTCGCCAGAACTGGTTTGGAGCAAAACGAAAGCAAACACGGGTAGCGACTGGTGACGACGCAAAGAGGGAAAGAGTGGGTTGCATAAGCTCAGCGAATATAACATAGAGCTCTAGGAGAAGTAACCCGTTTAATGCAAAAAGGTGTCTAGGCTGAAAAAAACAAACAAAAACAGATAAAGTCTAGAAGCCACGACTTATAAAGCAAACAGATATATCTAATGACACATGTTGTCCCGGAGCGAGGCCGGAGACGTACGAAATGGGAGCAACACAGTATCGTAAAACGTTACAAGCGGCTATTCAGAAGCCTTCAGCTTTCTTTCCTCAGCAAGTCTGAGCGCCATTAAAATACTTCACGTTTGTACTGAGCACTTCACTGCCAGTTAAGAGCCTCATAAAAGAGTGCGCCACTCGGTGTATTACACCACTGCGTGGAATTAGATAACACAACGCGGCTATAAGGCCGCGAGGGAGCGAGTATAGGACAGCAGTAATGTGCACGTCGACTTCCACGAAGCGTTGCAGGCCTTAAGGCGCTTTTCGAAGCATGCTGATTGATCACCTTCCGCCGGGCAGTTTTCCAAGAAACAAAAAGGCCTACGGAGGCAAAAGCAGAAAACTCGGGCGCAGTGCGGTTCTTGTTAGCAGCCTGTTTACCTCAACGTGCAACAAAAATTTTGCACGTCACTGATGTTTTAAGTGCCTGATTCTCATTGCCTGATGATGACGGGAAGAGACAGATTAGCTAAGAGCCGCTCATCCCAAAGCATCAAGTGTCAATGCAGTATTTTGAAAAAAACATGCAAGAGGAATTAAAAACAATTCTGGAAATATGAAACACGAAATGGAATCGGCAGAACTTAGGTACGTAACCTAAATACAAATGTGTGTATATTCAGTTCTTAGCAATATGAGAGGAATCACTGCGCTAGCACTCATAAAAGGTCTATGGTTTGTGCTAGGAAATAAATTAACCAGATAATGCGTCAGTAGAAAATTACTCCGGAAAAAATAATGAGAACCTTTCTGACACGTACAGCTTTTATTGCTGACACCATGCTAATAAATGTCAGCATATTTTAAACGGGAGTTTGAGAAATAGAGGATGAACAATTGCATTTTTCGCATTGACGTATTGCTCTTTGAGAGCATAACATTTATTTTTTCTATCACGTCTCGACATAACTATCATACCCGTTAATGCACCTCATTTACAGCTATATAGCCTCATAATAATCCATAACAGCGCGACAGACGGGACAGAGAAGAGAGGACACAACACAACTCTTATCTGTCCCGTCTGTCGCGCTGTTATGGATTATCGTGAGCACCAACTCGCCCAACAAATGGTATTGTCGTACATACTCTCATTTACTCCATTTATGTATATCCGATATTCGTTTTCCTTCGCTAGTATACTTAATGTTTTCACTGATTTCTTCCCTTTATGCGAAGGCAAGTTGGAAATTTTATGAGAAAAAAAAAGAGTTCTTTTCATATAATTTGTAGTACAAAATGATATGCAATATGGACACTGCGTTATGGTTCATTCCAGTAAACAGTGACTTCCAGCATGCCGGCAGACAAAACTCGTGTTGACATGGGTACTACTTCAACGCATGACGATTGCTTCACGCTGTAAAACCATACCCTACGCTGGGTGTTGTATCAAGCAGTACACTCCCGAGTAAAAAAGATTAGCACAATGACGTCACCAGAGCGGTAAAATTGCCGTGCTTCGCGAACACACTTGGCACTTTTGTTATCGGCGTATTCGTACCGCTGCGCCAGCGTTGCTATCTTCCGCTCCTGTGACACGTCACTACTCGGGAGTGTACTCTTTGGCGATTGTGCTTCCCAGAAGCGAAGGCTGTCACTAGCGCATGTATTTAGTGTAGCATACCGGCAATTATCCTATGTTTCATCCAATAGCAAAAACAACAAAACCTCTAATTGTTAACGTTGCTGACTGCATGGCTCCTGTGTAGCTTCTTCATTTTCAACGTAATTTTGCGGGTCTCTGAGTTTGAAACCGATTCGTTCTTTAATCTGATTAGCCTTCTTGTTTTAATGGCTATCTTGGAATACGTATGACGCAGCTAAAACAAGGGACGCTGTTTTACTTCGAATCACCTACCATTTTCTAAATCTGCTTCTGGCTGTTTAACATGCGTTCAAATACCGGCGCACAAGGTTGTCATTTCTTTCCATTCTCTCGGCTCCGTCTAGATTTCAAGCAACAGCGTTTCCAAATAGTTCGTAATTTTAGCGAATACGAAATAAAAACGACACGTAAGGCTATTTGGATTAAACTCAAATCGCATTAAGCACGAAAGCTGAGATACTAATTGCGTTTTGTATTTTAGGCATTACTAACTGCTGCTGCTCTTAAACACGCTATAGTTATGCAGGTACTCAGTGTTGCAAGCAACTGCAATATCTAAAGAAATGAACAGGAATGCATGCAGTCAGTTCACACGAAGGGTAAGTTTGGAAAATATCTGCAAGTAGTAAGAAAGGTATAACATCTGAGGCCGTAAAAACTCTAACATATCGTTTATTATTATTATTATTATTATTATTATTATTATTATTATTATTATTATTATTATTATTATTATTATTATTATTATTATTATTATTATTATTATTGATGTCTGCTCTATTCGGTACTATCGAGGCCGAGAGTTCACTGAACTCCAGGAGTTGGAACCACTTTTCAGAAGCCGCGCGTTATCTTCAGCTGTGTTTGTTTATTGTCGAGATTTGTTCATCAAACGTACAGTGCGATTTCTCATTATTCTGCGTTGCATTTTTCCTACAAGCCCGGGTAAATAAAGTGGACGAGGTCATTAACACCGGACCTTTTCAACGAAGCTTGCAGCAACACTGCCTAATCTGTTGAAAACGCCGGACTATTTAAAGACTTAGATGTGAGCTATGCCACGTATGCGTCTTTTTTTTTTCCCCCTTGCTTTTGGTCTTTATTTGCTTCTTCGTATGTGGACCACTTGTGACGTGACGTGCGCTCCAAATATACTTCTGATTCTACTTCCCCCTGTGTATTAACAGTAGTGCGGTTTATTTAACATATTAGATGATTTTTTTTAAATAAGAATTACCTGGCACCAGTGTCGTTTTCACTCTCATCTTCCCCCTGTCCTTCTTTGCCAGTTGCCCTTCTGCTAACAAGGAGCTAAAAATCGCTAATTATATTTGGAATTAACTCAAATGGCAGCACCGGCACGTCCTCCCAAGTCGCACTCATTTGCGCGGTTTAGCACGCGCCGCAGGCAAAGCGATTGTTGGCAATTACTCGCACCCGCCGCGGTGGCTCAGTGGTTAGGGCGCTCGACTACTGATCCGGAGTTCCCAGGCTATCATGCAGATATCCTGCGCGCTAGGTTGATGGAATGGCAGCGTTCCCAGCCGCTGTTTGCCCGTATGCCGAGAGAGGGCGCGAGTATGTAGCTTAGTGCGTGAGCTAAAGCACGCACTCCGCCTGCCGCCATCTGTGCTCTAGGCTAAAACCACCTGCGACCGCTTCTCTTCCGACGTGCGCGAACAAATGTTTCTGTGTGTCTGTGTGCGTGAGTCAGAGGAAAGTCACGCTTGTTTTTCTGGGCAGACCAGCTGCGAACGCCGACGCCACGAGTTTATAAACGAAAATACCGGGCGCACACTTCCGGCGAACTTATTACGGGAATGCGGAGCGGGTCTGACGATGTGGTCTTTCGAATTCCTCGTTCTCGAACGTAGAGCCCGATCGGCACAGGGCTACAAATCTCGTCCTAATGACAGGCACGATCGGAACGGAGGTGGGTGCAGGGCAGGGGGAATAGTACGACGTGCTAACCAACATCCACGCTGACGGAAACATCATTTATGTCGGAACCAGCCGCTTAGGCAGACCGAGCATTTTTTCAGACATACATGTAATGCGCGCCGCCGAGTGAACGACCTGTGCGATGACAGTGTTCTACGCATACAGAAGCGTTCCTGGCTCTCAATGCCTTGTTCTTCTCAAGTCTGTGCTGACAGAACAAAGGGGCGGATAAATTCGACTTAAACGCTCAACCAACAAACATTAATTCGCTTAGTTCTAGCTCCGTGTCCTTTCTGTTGTTTTATCCGAGAGAGCGGGCACAGTCATGAGCGTGATCGCACGCGGGCCGCAAAAAGAGGGCGACGACGAAAGAATAAAACAGAACTGAAGCCGAGATCCCCGCCATCGCGCCGTATATGCCACAGCTTGGCTATGCCGAGCTGAAACGTAAGCACGGAGGCTGATATACCGGGTCAAACTCACGCACACACACACAAAGGTCTTCTCGTGGCAATGTCGTGCGGCTCGTTCTCTAAGCCCAAAGTCATGCGGTCACCACTGTACGACGTAGACGCGTGCGCGCAGCAAGCAGTGGTGGCGGTGCAGCTTTTTTCCGCGCGGTCGGTCCGGCGCGATAGAATCGGGCGCAATCACGACAGGGCGAACAAAGCAGCAGCCACTGAGCACTAATATTCTCGCTCCGTGAACAAAGAAGCACGGCGCTCTGGCCACAGCAGCAGCGGTGAGTGCAGCGTCGATACGAGGTTGCTGCTCCCTGCAGCGCCGCAGTGGCCGATGCGCACACGCCCCGGCTGATATTGGGGACAGAACGAGGCTGCTACGGCTACGCGGCTGCTTTCTCAGAATCCGACCTCCGCTTTTTTTTTTCTTCCTTTCCCGGGCCCTTTTGTTTCTTTCTCTTTTGTTCCCATTCTATCTTAAAGGGCACTCAGCGTACAGGGATCATACAACGGGGGTACTTTTTTTTTTCAGCCTTGCTGTTAGATATCGAGAACGACGTGTCGACGGCGGTCATTAGCGCACGAAGTGCTGACTCTTATTCAATCGTTTTATTGTTCGAATGTCTTTTTTTCTTGTCGCAAGTACCTTTGCTCAAGCTGTCTTTTTGTGTTATATGTTGTGCCCTCTTGCCCCTCCGCTGAACAGTCTCAGAAGGCATGACGTCACCGAAATATCCAGGTCAGATTGCAAGAACTTACATAAAGTGTTACTTTCTCCCGCTTTTATCAGAATAGGAATAATTTCCAGAACAGGCAGCGGGAACGGCTTCAGCTAGTCTGTTGTCCTTAAATGGGGTGAGGGTGGAGAGGGAGAAAAAAAGCTACCAGCAGTGCCGAACACAGAAAGGTTTGCGCAGCTGATGAAAAGGGGTCATTGTCACCTGACACCCGTTAGTCGCACCAGCACGCCAACACCAGCCACACAGGGCACACCAACGACACCATACACAACCTTATGTTAGTGTAAATACTAAAGATGCCGATATAGTATATAGTTTATTCCGCTACCAGCATGCATGCTATGATATATGCCAGCAAATCTGAAGACCGCTTGAAGGTATAAGCAGTGGTTTGCCCTCGTATGCCCATTTCCGTCGGCCGATCTCGATGCCGAGCTTATTCATTCGGCTGCCTTTTACGCCACAAATGCTCAGATGGTAGCAGAATGAATTTTGTCAAGAGCATGTGGCATCCTGGCGCTTGGGCACGTTTAACGACTGGCAGGTGATTCACGCTAGCACGTATTTCCCTTAGCACGTCACACACTCTGGTTTTGTGACCAGTAGGAATACTGCATATTGATACTCGTCTCTTTGCTTGACTGAATGCCCTTTTGCAAATTTGCTGCGAGGCATGAATGCTCGTGACCCTTCCCAATAGCGTGGCCTGCTAGTCTCCCCAGTAGCGCAGGGAATGACACTCAAGTTGCTCAGATGCCGAGAACATCTAACCGCTGGTAAAAGTTAGTGTAAAAGGGTTGATAGTGAGGGAAAGGATACGTCTTTCAGGCCACCAGGGAGTCAGATGAGATGAGATGAGGGAACTTGTGAGCAAGGAGAGGTCGCAGCTGACGAAAGGCTATGGCGATTAGGCTTCCGCAGGAGAGGGTTTCGTCCTGTAGAGGACAAGACAAAACAGGGTGGATAATAATGGTGATTACTTGGGGATGATTAAGAGAGCACATGTGGGGTTCTTTCAGGGAGGCTCATTTGAAAGGGCTGTCAAAGTCAGGTCGATCGATAGAATCTCTTTGTTGTGCTCATTAGATGCAAGTGCGTCGGGACCACTCCAGTATCAAATAGACACGACGGCACTGCAGGCGGGAAGGCAGAAGGTTTCTACATGTAGGACAGTCCCACATGCAAGCCACTCGGAGGGCAACACGGAGCGGAGCATTACATTCCCTGCCCAAGCCCATTTCTTCTCTTGATTTCGACTAGTATGTCATTAACCCGCGTTTGTTTCCTCACCCACTCTGCCCGCTTCTGGTCTTTGAACGTTACACCCATCAGTTTTCTTTCCATAGCTTGCTGCGTTGTCCTTAACTTAAGCTGAACCTTTTTCGTTAGCCTCCACGTTTCTTCCCCGTAGGTGAGTACAGTTAAGACACAGCTGTTGTACACTTTTCTCTTGCGGGATAATGGTAAACTGCCATTCATGATCTGTGAGAACCTGCCATATGCGCTCCACCCCATTCTTATCCTTCTAGTTATCTCCCTCATGATCCGGATCAGCGGTCACTACCTGCCCTAAGTAGACGTATTCTTCTTTACCACTACCAGGACCTCGCTGCCAGTTGTGAACTGCTGTTCCCTTGCTAGACTGTTCAACATTACTTTGGTTTTCTGCATGTTAATTTTTAGACCCAGCATTCTGCTCTGCCTGTCTAACTCATTGATCATGCTTTGCAGCTAATCGCCTGAGTGACTTAGTAAGGCAGTGACATCAGCTAATCGCAGATTATTTAGGCATTCTCCATTTACTCTTATTCCCAACTGTTCCCATTTCAGGCCTCGGAATACCTCCTGTAAACAGGCGGCGAGCAGCATTGGCGAGATCGTGCCTCCCTACCTGAGAGGCCGCAATTTTCCATTTTTCCTGCCAGACGAACATATGTAGGGGCCTGGCCGAGGGTGACGGCCATGGGATCGATGCGCTAGGGCTGACTAGCGTGTCCATGCCTGTTAATATAACATGAAAAAAATAAATAAAAGAAATCAGTCACAAGTCCGCGTGTTTGATCTGAACTGCACTCTTCCTAATGCATAAGGACCAAGGGAGCCTCGAGTTTCCTCGGCGCATCGCAATGCGGCACTAGTTGTGACGACCAAAAATGGAACACGTACGTCTTTTCAAAGCAGAGCGCTCAGGAAAATGGATTTCAAGGTCATGCTCGGTCCCATTTCTAACATCTTGATTTTGTGTCTTTGTGTTGTACTAACTGCTCACCGTCGTATCAGCATTTACTGTGGCATCTAATGGAATATCCTGTAGGATAATTTAAGGGCTAAATACATGAAAATGGTGACTGCGATAATAATAATAAGAATAATCATGATAATAAGAGTAATAGTTTGGTTTCAACCTTGAGAGACAACTTATTTATTTATTATAGATACCTCAAGGGCTCTTGGGTGATGGCTTTACATCAGAACTTACTGTTCTGATGGCTCTATAGCCTATAGGAGAACGAAACGAGTTCCGTTCGCGATAGACACTAAAAAACGTCACCAACACAACACAGAAAGCGCGCAGGGGAAATGAAAAAAAAAAAAAGCGCGCTATAATACAGTGAGTTCAAGGAACAAATTTAATACGCTACTTTAAATTCACATGCAAGCGAGGAGTTAATGGCGCTTTTTAAGACGTGAAAACCCCATTTGAGAGCGTATCTTTTCTTACTCGTCACGAACTATCAACGGAAACCGCGCACGTGTCATGAAAAACGTTGTCCAAACTGCAACATCTTGCACTCGTACGCATTACGCATACTTACATTGGGCCCGTAACCATCGAGCTATTAACAGACGTGCCAGTGCTGTAGCAAAGACACCAGGCGCCACGAGTTTTATGCATGAAGCAGTGAGAACGTGATGTTCCTGCTAAGAAGGTGAGTTGTACAGGCGGTGCCAATGTGCGGTTTTTTCCCCTTTTTTTTTTGTTCCTCTTCCTGTCTTATCCTGAGCATTGTTTTTTTTCTTTCCTTTCTGGCCAATAAAATTGCTTCTAGTTTTATTGAAACTAGAAACAACTAGAAACAATTGAGACTTTTAATAAAACTGTTGTTTTATTAAAACAACTTCACATTTGAACGCCCGTTCTGCAGAAAATCCGGCATCGGCGGTGTCTTTTCGTCGGCATTGTGAGCGGAAAATCCGGTGGTCCACCTGCCACCTAGGTCACGTGATCTTGTGACGTCATCGCCGTCTGCTCACCGGACTGTGGGCAGTTTGCTCACAACGTGGGTCTCACAAGCCCCACAGAACACAACAAGCCCCCACCAAAGCAAGCCCTGTGTTTGAAACAGTCACTTGCCGGGCCAGTGGCGCATCGCTTAACCGCTGCACCACTGTGGCAGCAGTGGACACCCCGCGATCTATGACTGTAAAGTAGAGGCCAGTCAAGCTGCCTTTTCGCAGCTTTTTCCCCTTGTTTCCCACCACAACCTTATACCAGCTGTTTGTTTGTCGAAATCAATCAATGAATCAATCAATCAATCAAACCTTGGCAACACAGAAGGAGTACATGCGCGACAGGAATCTCTAATGCATCGCATTGTACCCTTGAGGGTAGGTTAAGCGTTATGTGGTGGTAAAAGAAATAACAATGTCCAGGTCTGATAAGTGATGCGCTAAGAAGACCCCGGGCTGCTGAAAGAACCCATTAAAGCTATCACGTCATACCGTTAAGGCGGAGCGTAAGTGCCCCCTCAAGTGTTTACCCCATCAGTATGGGAGCTCAGTGTCGGGCCAGTTCAACGGTAAAGGGCACTTCGCAGGAGCAAATAAATAAAACGGCTGAGAGCGAGCAGGCGTTAGGTTTTCCTTTTCGCAATTTATTTCTGTAATTAAACGCTCATAAGAGCGCAACTAAGTCCCCACATGACGCCAGATATGCTACGACGTCATAGTGTTAACCAGAAATCTTCTTGCTCGTCTGTCTTTACCGACAAGAAATTCAAGATTAAGTACCTGTTCTATGTGTCATATGTTCTTATTCTTTATTGTTCTCGACTTATTATATTCTTCGTTCTTACTTACTTTTTTTTACTTTATTCATTTATCTTCGTAATTCTCACCTCCCTGCATTCATCTGTCTTCCTGTAGTTTTCCTGATTTCTTTATCTTTATCCTCATATACGTTTTGTATGCCTCTTCTGCCTGGGCCTTTGGCCTGCAGTGTTCCATAAACACAAAAATTAATAAACAAATTTAATGCTCTTGTGTTATTCTTCCTCCCATTTTTTTCTTCCCGTCTTTTTTCCCTTCTTTCATTGCTTCCCGTCCTTCTTCCTGCGTCTCTACTCGTCCTCCGAGCCCAACAGCTATCTGCATCCTCATAACATCTCGGGGGGAGAGAGAGATAAAACTTTATAAGCTTTTTAAATGTTGGTCGAGTCAGATGGGCGTATTTCTTAGTTCTCGATTCCAGTGGGTTGAGCTGATTTCTGGACCCGTCTATGGTCTGACGTTGGTCCTCCAGACCATTTCTTGTCAGGGCTGCCTCCCACTGCTCGTATGAAGCCTGTGGCGCTGTTAAGTGGGAGGGTTTTTTCATGCGACTCCACAGAATGTGGAATAGCAGGGAAGAACCGGCGAAAACTTCGACTCTTATCCGTTACTCCATCACTTCCTCATTCCAGCGCTTAACCTGGCTGTTTCTTGCTGAGCAACATAGAGAAGAGTCGAGACGCACAATGCCCTATTTAGCCACGCATACAACGCTGTCTGGAAGAAATAAATTTTCCCGCGACTCTCAGAAACGAGCCTCCAAGGCACCCTGGCTGTGAGTCACCCTTTTATGAACGTTTCGCGGGTGATGCATCCCGCGCCGCCGCCGCAGCTGTCCCGCATGCGGTGGCTGACCGCGAAAAGAAAAAGACTCTCTGCCTCTCTCCTTCTCCCGTGTCTCGCAGGAAGGGCCCGATGTTGCTATCGCATTGTTACGCAACATCTCCGCAGGCTACGCCGCCAATTAGCTTTGGCTCCGTGCAGCGTACGATGTAGGTTCTTTCTTGCAGTATCAGTCAGGAAATTTGCAGGAATAGGGTGGTTTCCCTGTTTTATTCAGAACAGCTAAGTTGTGTCTCAGTTCTGGCCTACATAATACCGCAGTAGATATAGGAAGCAATGTTAAATAAAGCCACATTGCTAAGCACAGCTTCTTTATAGCATGCCTGTTACGGCAAGGGTCGCATCGCAATGCTGTACGATGGGCTAAAGCCAACAAACATACTTCTATGCGTTTCTTTAGGCAAGCCATCAGTAAAGCCCGTACAACGTCCTTAAATAACCTGGAACTTCCCAACGCAGGCGGCATTTCCGAAGCTCGAAACACGCACGGCTGCACGGCGAAGACAGCCCCGTCGGTGTTGAGTGGCGCATGTTGTCTTTACCCTCTTCCCTTGCCCTCGGTTTAAAGAAAGACGGCGAAGCAAGCGCTACACTTTTAAACACTCGCCTCTGTTTTTTGTTTTTTTTCAATGCAAGCTAAACAGTCGAGATTTCAGATCACTATTGTTCGTGGATGGACGAAGAGCCCTTCCAGCGGCATAAGAGAATCTTGTTGCCTGTTCCTCGATAGACGCACTGATCTTCACCATAACCAAAGCTAGAACCTTCGGTCAGTTTTTCACGGGCATAAACCACCAAGCCGGTCCTACGTAATAAAGGTGCGCCATCTGCAATGACCGTGACCTCGCCAGTCAGGATAACAAAGAGCCGTACGATGGTCCAGGCACCAGCGAACCACGGACCCCTATTACATAGTCTCTGAGAGCTCGACCTCCGAACGCCAGCTTTCAGAGACCTGCTCAGCTTAAAGGTGCACTGCAGCGCCCGCGAAACTTTATTTGCTCTAATGGTGGACTACCTCTGAAGCTAAGCAGCGTTGTTTACAGACCAGCCCGGAGCCTCTGTCGTCCGCTGTCAATAAACACTACACCCCCCCACAGCCCCCTGTCTCCCTCCCTCTGTTTACAAACCCCAGAGACAGACACAGTGCGAAGTACCTCACAGGGCTATACGGTCAAGGCAGATGGCCAGGCTTTCTATTTCGGTGCTGCCCGCATGTTGACAATGCGAGTCGTCTTCGCTTGAGCCAGAGAGAGGGAGAGAAACATGTGTCACTAAAAGCTCGGACGACAGTCGGGCGGGGTAAACAAGCCAGGGGTCTGCCCCGAGTCATTCCTTCTCACCTGACTCCAACATTAGAGAGCGCACGCGACAGGGCGGCGCCAGTAATGCGCGTCCCCGGGCTCGCGTGATTGTGGCCCCGTGGCTGGCAGTCACTCGGTCGAGCGAGATATAAATCAGGGGAGGGTGGGCGATCCGTCACCACGAGATGCAGTCTTTTGGCGCGATGTCACCGACGCTTCGCTAAGAGCCAGTGACGCTCGCACCACCACAAGCGAGATAGGACTTCTCATTGTCTGCGCCCTGATACAATGGAAGAGACGACGCGGAACCACATTCCTACAGAATTTGCTGCTCTTTTGTTTCGCATTTCCCGCACTTAAGATGTCGGTGGGGCAATATTTCGAAAAAGCTGTAAACGTTTCATAATAAGCATTACGTCGCTAGAGCTGCACATTTTTATGAGACCGACGAAGATCTGTTGGAATCTAGACGACTTTGATTACACAGCCTGCGTCACATTTGTGTTGAGAGGTCGAGCAGTGCGCAGCACACTACAAAAATCAAATTTATACAGCAGTTGATGATGTTTGGGCAACGTGACCAGGATGGCTTCTAAGTCAATCTAGCCCTATTTTAGTTCAAAAGTTGCTTCTTCTTCACATTGGTTATTGCTATGTGAAGCCGAGTGTACTGTTTAGCTGTGTCTTGTGTTGCAACGTTATAAGTTTTGTAAGAAACAAGCTCCTGTTAAGTGGGATTAAAATGACAGCCATATAATGAGTACAACAGAAATATGCTTTCAACACAAGCCCGCAGTTATACAGAAGCACACTAGGGCGATCCCGAGGCCGTCGTGCTGCAGCTCAAAAGTTATGCCATCGGTTCGCTGAAAGACGCAGGCCTGCGGCACATTTCTTCTTTCTGTAATAAAATTGCTTTCCAGAATCGCTGCTTATTCTCAAGGTTCTCCGCTGTGAACTTTCAGCCCGGCCTGGGCTGTGATTGTAACTACTGATAGTAAATAACAGAAGGAGGATTGTTAAGCGAACAATGCCCCAGAAAAAACCGCATTGTTCCCCCAGAACAACAAAACAAAAACAGCAGTTCAGCAACAAACACAAAAGCGATGTTCTGGGTATTCGACTGCGAGTCACAATTGTGCGAAGGCAGGACAACCGACGCTTTATCCACAGCTGCGCAAAAAAAGCAACCTCTGTGAAGTTGCCGCAACGACATCTCTGGTTCTCTGACTCTCGCAGTACGTCACAATAGCGGCGCGATTACCTCACCTGCTCGGGCGTAAAATCGGGGACGCGTCACGTGTTCGCTAATTATTACACAAACGTTGTTTTTCGGTGCCTGCAAGGTACCTTGGCTCGATCCGCAGCGCATACCTCAAGGTATCTTCCTATTTTCTACGCCAGCACGCTGCAGTCCGGCTTAATTGCGCCTCTGGGGGCTTTGTGGCAGTGTGCGCAAAACAGCGATATAAATCACAGAGGGACTTGCAATCTGTCACTCTGCTGACGCTTTCTGGCGCCGGGCTGCCGACGTCTCGCCCACACGCTTTGGTGGGCTCTGCGCGTTGGAATAATTCTCCTCCATCTCTTCCCGTCTTCTGCACTGTGCCCTACTTCTTGAACGGCGCAGTTAACCCTGCATAATGCGCAGACAGTTAAAATTTGGGATAAAAGTTCTCAACTTTATATTGTCGCACGCTGTCGTCCCCTATATTGCATAAGTGTAAAAAACGAACAAACTGGTAGGCTAACGGAGTGAAATATTGATGCGCGTGATATAAATTAGAAGATTTGGCTCATTTACAGCACCTAAAAACGATTGCAGTGTGCACAAATACTCACAGCGCTGACAATAAGTACATGGAAGTATTGAAAGTAATCAGTCATATATTCACAAAACAATACGACTGCTAAGATTGCAGTTTATTTTGTCGGAAACGTCAGCTTTTGCCATGAGTGATCTTGCAGGACGTTTTTTTTTTTTTTCCTTTCCTGACAGCGACTTGGAGAAAAATGCCAGAAAAATGTGCTTCGTGCCGATCTCTGAGCAATTAGTATTCTTTTGCGAGCAGAAACGACAAGGATCGACAGAAACGACAACGATCGACATTGGTACAGCGCGTATCGTACGTGGCAAGCAGTGCGTTATGGGGTTAAGGCGCCCTCGTAACAAAAGGATGCGCAATAGTATAGCCGCTCTTTTTCACTACCTTCCTATACTATATTCGAACGAAAAAAAAAAAACAAGTGAATGAAAGGACCGCCAGGTTCGAAACTATCAGTCTGTCTCTTAGCCCGGTGGGAGGCCGCGCTGCTCAGCTCGTACCCGGAGGTTCAACTCCGAGTCACGGAGCGGGCCGAAGAGGTCGCCGAACGACATCGTCGGTCGGCCACCTGGCCTCCAGCCTAGAAGGGGAGCCCACCGCGCCGAGGGGAACTTCCCCCCAACCCGCGCCTAAGACCTCTTCTTTAATAAAGTTTACCTGCTCCTCCTCGTACAAGAGAAGAAAGTGTGGCTAATTTACGCTGATCACTGCACTGTTACAGGCGTTATCAGGCTGTTATTTCAATGAGCTAACATTACCGTATCATTTGTAAGATTCTTAGCATATAGTTCGATGCAGCGTTGTAACTGACATTAGCTGCCCGTTTCCTCGAATCACACCGATCCGCGACTTAACTTTAGCGCTTGAGGAACGAGCGGCGAAAGCACAGTGGTGCATTCGTGTATTACGCTGCATTACAACACTTTCAAATTTGTGGCCACTAAAAACAGTGAGCTGGAGCACAGATTGGGCATGGTGTGTATGTACTATGCTGACGCTCTTCAAGGATGGCCGTAGGCAGACCTCAACCACGACACCAACCAGGCGGTTCCCTTCGCTTCATCTGAATCCTATGTCTGCATCATACGCTGCCACAGGCACTGCTGAGAAGCCAGTCAGTGAGGGAAAAAGAAAAAAAGATGGTTTTTACGTTAAAAATAACAATCACTGCACCGCTGCGGCGATCCCGGGGCTCTCCGCCTCCTTTGGATCACGTGCGCACCGTATGGCACATCCCGCCGGGCGGAGGCAACAGCAGTGTTAAAAAATCAGAGCGTGCGCAAGTCGGGGCTCCCGGACATCGGCGAACCGGCCCAGCGTGGCAGGATAGGGAAGAAAAAAAAAATCTGCACGGAAGAGAAGCTGGCAAATGGGTGCAGCACCACAATCCGCCGGCCTCCGCTCATGAATGGACGTAGTACGCGTAGTACGCGCTATTATGCCACACGCAGGAAAGCTGCCTTCCTCCTGTTTTCTGTTTATTTTTCGTCGCTTTCTTGATTCATTCATTCTTTCCCAGTCACCCCCTCCCGCAGGGAAGGATCGGTGGGTCGGCTCCCCAAGTCAGCTGCTGCTGGGTGCGGCGGGAACTTCCTGTTTGCAACTTTTCCGTGGCGCCGACCTGCTTCCGGAGCTGGGACGACGGCGCAACCTTGCCCTTTCCTTCGCCATTACGAACTCGCTGGGAGGAGAAAGGAGCAGGGTGTCCTTTCCCTCTCACTCTCATTTAGCATTTCCCTCTTTTCCGTTCCTTTTCACCCTTCATTGTATAGCTATCCCGTTTAGAAGTCATTCGTACGCGACTCCCTTTTCGCGCATGGGTGACCCCTCCGATCGGTATACTCGATGACTTCCTGACTTTAGGAAAATTCCTCGCACCATGAATGCGCAGAAATATTTAATAACGCCTTTGTATCTGTTTTCACGAGTGAATTTGACATGCCTTCACAGTTACCATCGCTCAACACAGAAGCCATCATGCCAGCTATCACATTCTTCACAGATGGTATCGCTTCCATAATTGATAACATGAAACTCTCATCATCAGCTGGTATGGACATGATTAATACAAAACTGCTTAAAAATGTGAAATCAACATGTGCAGCCTACTTATCTTTGATCTTTTCGCAATCGCTCTCTTCAGGGATCATTCCAGATGACTGGAAAACGGGGAAGGTCGTTCCAGTCCACAAATCAGGTAACAGAGACTCCCCCATGAATTATCGCCCCATTTCACTAACTAGCGTACCCTGCAAAATCATGGAACATGTCATCTACTCTCAAATTTTAAATTTCTTAGACTCAAATGATTTCTTCTATTCTTCACAACATGGGTTTCGTAAGGGCCTCTCTTGTGAAACCCAATTAGCGTTGTTCCTTGACGACTTGCACACTAATCTTGACCGTAACAAACAGACTGATGCCATATTTCTAGATTTTGCGAAAGCTTTTGATAAAATTCCCCACCGTCGTTTACTAGTAAAACTTGCACAGCTGAACTTACATCCTAACATACTACAGTGGATTGAGCAGTTTCTCACTAATCGTTCTCAATCAGTGTTTGCTAACGGCCACCTGTCTAATAGCCTCCCGGTTACTTCGGGCGTTCCGCAAGGATCTGTACTCGGTCCATTACTCTTTTTAATATATATTAATGATTTACCTGACCACGTTTCCTGTAGTATTCGAATGTTTGCTGACGACTGTGTTATTTACCGCACTATTAATAACTCTCGTGATCAACTTAGTCTTCAAACCGATCTTAACAGCGTACTTAATTGGTGTAACAACTGGCTCATGTCCTTAAATCCTAATAAATGCAAACTCTTATCCTTCTCTCGTCGCCATAGCCCGCATCGCTTCCAATATTCCATTTCTAACACCTCGATTGATTCAGTATCATCTTATAGGTATCTAGGAGTAACCTTGTCTTATGATTTATCTTGGCGCACCCATATTGGCCACATCATTTCAGCATCGAATACAACACTTGGTTTTCTCAAGCGCCATCTCCGCCTTGCCCCTCAACACGTAAAATTACTCGCATATAAATCGCTCATCAGACCAAAATTAGAATATGCCTCTGCCATATGGAGCCCGCACCAAACTTATTTAATTAATGCATTAGAAGCTGTCCAAAACCGTGCCACTCGATTCATCCACTCTTCATACTCATATGACGTCAGCATTTCTTCATTGAAAGCATTATCAGGACTACCGCCCCTTTCGTTCCGTCGTCGCATTTCAAGTCTCACCCTTTATCACAAATTATTTCATTCTTTCCTCAATCGGTCACCGTATATCACAACTGCCGCACGCATATCTCAGCGCACCAGTCATCCCCTACAAGTTGCCCGGCCGCCATCGCATATTGCCACCTTTTCTGCTTCATTTTTCTTTCGAGCAGCAACGGGGTGGAACGGCCTACCCCGTGACATCGTCAACATCGCTTCATCCTCTACTTTTCAAGAACATGTAACCGATCACCTTCAGTGCTAAATAATATTCGCTGTTTTGTTTGCTCATTTCATTAAAATCCCACCCCTTATGTAATACCCCCGATACAAGGGGGCCTTTAAGGTAAATAAACTGAACTGAACTGAACTGAGCCAGTCTCCACTGACGGCCACCAAGAACAAGATCAACAAACCCATTTATAACTCAAGCCGATAATAAACGTTTTCCAATCCAAAAAAAAAAATCGCACTATAAATAAGCCGCGGCACTGTTCAGTGAAGAAAGCGCTACTCGGAAACAAGCATTGCTCTAATTACGTCGATTTTATAATTAAAAACGATTGAACTCCTCCCGCACCAAGAGAGGGAGTTTGCTGAGACAAGGTGGTCGCACCTGACGCCAGACAAGGCTAATTGGGATCTGTTGTGGATACCTTTGCCCTCCAGTTCATGGATTTAACCTGGCAAATTATGACAACCGAAGGAGTTAAAGAAGAGACAAACCTCCCTTTAACTACTCCGGGTTTCATAATCAGCATTTCCGCATCCCTTTACCCTCCCATTTCTCGTTTTCCTTTCCTTCCCTGTTCTCTCGTTTCTGATTATCTTTTTCGTCCGACATCTCGTTATCTCATACCTTTAGAGGAGCATTGAGCTCTTCAGAAGGAATAATTATTGTAGAAGAACTGAGGATTGGGCGAGTTGGTGGTGATCCATCGCACTAAAACCCAGCGCAAAAAAACGCACACGGAAGACGAGACCAGGCACACGGAAGGCGCTGAACTTACAACTGAATTTTATTCGATAGTAAGAAGTCATTTTATACAATACACACACACGTGTAAGGTTGTCCCGTCAAACACAGATGTGCTGTAATCACCCACATGCGATAACCCCCCCCCCCCCCCCCCCAAGCCCATAAACCAAACGTACCATTCAGAACTATCGTGTCTGAGCATAACTCGTGGCAGATAATTGTTTCCACCTTCCTTTCCAAGCACCTTTCGGCCCTTAAGGTTAATGACCCGTTCCTTATTCCCAACTCGGAAGCCCTTGGGAACCTCCTCCTGAAGGAGAATTCTGCCACGTGTCTGGGTTTTAGTATTGATGTTGTTGATTTGTTCTATTCACCTCCACATGTTCAACTTATGCAGTATGCTCAGGAGTGCATCACGGATGACAATGATGAATGAGGTTTACAAAACAGTTGTGGCGTTAGCACTGCATCCTTCATGGAACTGTTGGTTTTTTACCTTAACACGTATGTAGAATGGGATGGTAAGGTTTGTTTGCAAAAATCTAGGGTCTGCATAGATTCCAGAGTAGCCCCCATTCTTAGTAACATTTTTCTATGCAGGGTTGACAGATTAGTTGAGGAAGAGCTGGCCGGAAGTAACACTCGCATTTTCCGCTATGTCGACGATTTTTTGGTACTAGGCAGGTATCCATTCCCGGAAATTTCACACGTTCTGGATGTTTTTTTTCCCCGCAATGGATCAGGGCTGGAGTTTAAGCATTAAGTTCCTCATCAAAGATACTTACAGTTTCTCGATTTGAAATTAACCTTTGACCTTGAGCATGTCTGTTAGGAGTACTCCCCTCGGAGCGAGAAACCTTTGCTTAACTACAGTTCTTTCCATTCTAAACTTGCAAAAACTGGTATTGTTAAGAACCGCATCGGTATGGCCTTGAAGAAATCTTGCCCCCATAGAGTGGGATCCAGCCTCATCGCACAGGTCAGCAGGTGCAGGGATGCAGGCTCTTATCGTGTCCTGTGCGGAAAAAGTGTCTCAAACGCTGAAGACATCCGGGCTCCCCTCAGAACTTAGCTGTGGTCCAAAAGTAAAGAAGTTGGCGGTTATGCCGTACATTCACGCCCTGTCTCACCGGCTTAAAAGAGTAGGAGCCCCATACGGAGTAAGTTTGGTTTTTTCTGCTCCCAATAAACTCGGAAAAGTAGGAGCTGCAGTACAGAGGAAATGTGAGGAGAAGATTAGTAAGAAACAATGCAATATCAAGCATGTAAACAAATTTGTTACCTGTAAGAAATGCGTGGTATATCTTATCCCTTTGTCCTGCGGGTGTTTATACATCGGCCAGACAGGGCGGTGTATCAATGTTCGCCTCAAAGAGCATGCCAATTCCGTCAGCAGGAAAGAAAATAGAAATGTATCAACAATGCATTGCTTGTAATTGTACTCCGTTTTTTGTTTATACGACAGTGCTGTTTGTACTTGATGACCAATGCACAAGAGAGATCGCTGAGGCATTCCACATTGTCAGAAAGGGCGATAGATGCGTGAGCAAAACCTCGATTAACTTGTCAAGCAGAGAAATAAGCTTGCTTCATTGTGGGTAGCGGGGTTGACGATAGCGCACGTGCCTTGAAAATTGGTTTAATGTTGTTGTTGTTGTTGTTGTTGTTTTTGGAGGGGGGGGAGATTATCGCATGTGGGTGATTACAGTACTTCTGTGTTTGACGGGACAACCTTACACGTGTGTGTGTGTATTGTATAAAATGACATTACTATCGAATAAAATTCAGTTGTAAGTTCAGCGCCTTCCGTATGTCTGGTCTCGTCCTCTGTTTTTTTTTAGCGCTGGTTTTTAATGCGATGGAATAATTATTGCCGTCTTCTACCGCTCATGTCTCGGTTTCCTCGCATCATCAACGGTTTTGAAATCGGAATCAAAAAACAACTAGACGAATTAAGGTACGATATAGAAAATAAAACCAACAGACTACAATACACATAAAGATCGCCCATTTTTAAAGCACTGGTCCGTTACTGCTTGTAGCCACGTCTTGACGGATAAATGTTTTTGATTGTCGTCATCATTCAGGGTGAAGCTCAGTAGCGGACGATGTTAGAGCTGAAACTAATACATCCGGGTGGGCAAATACAAGAACACGAGTCTGCTTTCTTGCAAAAAAAATATTTGTGGTTTAGTCAGTGTTACACTCCAAACACGAAAGGAGCAAAAAAGAGAGGGACCTGGTTCTCTCGCGCTTCCTTTAAGGCCAGCCCTGACGTAGATTTTCATCACTAAAAATACGGAATACTTACGGTTGGCAGCAGAAACCAATTCCCTCTTCAAAACATGTGATTTATGGGTTATTTTAACGTCCCAAATCGACTCAGGCTATGAGGGACGCCGTAGTGAAGGGCTCCGGAAATTTCGACCACCTGGGCTTTTTTAACGTTCACTGACATCGCACAGTTCACGGGCCTCTAGAATTTCGCCTCCATCGAAATTCGACCGCCGCGGCCGGGATCGAAACCGCGTCTTTCGGGCCAGCAGCCGAGAGTCATATCCACTGAGCCGCCGCGGCGGCTATGTCTTTAATATAAATCTTTGACTCATGGTCGTTTGCTGCAGACCCTTAGCGTGCCGCATTGCCAGTATACCCATATTGGCCCGTAAAAATGCGTGGGATCGAATCGCACTTAAAGCAGTACACTTGTGCGCGCGTTTTATTTTGTCGAGTTTTCGAGTATCGCTGATGCTTCATGACATGCCCAAGCGTCGGTATACATAACCGGCATCAGACAATCTAGCCATCCTACAGGGTTAACTGTCTTCTTTGTGGTCGCAGTCATTGAAAACGCTTAGACTAAGATTCGATTACTTGCTTAATTTTAAGCAGCTTTCTTACCCTAACGAGAAGCCGCCGCTGCAGTACGCTCATTAAAACAGCGGGACAAAGAAAGCTTACCAAGCTTGACATACAAATGTGGCGGTTTCCGTGGTCCAATGAAATTTATCGGAACACCCTATAGGCCTTCACTCCATTGACGTAGATATGTACATCTTGCAGCGCAAAACTGTAGGCACTTATTTCTCCACACTATGCGCACGATACATGCACTCTTTACCCTCGTTTTGCGGAGCTGACGCATCTCGCTCTTGCCAGGATTCCGTACACACCACCTGTTCCAGAAAGTTCTTCCCGAAAGCGGACGGGCACAAAGCGAAGGAAATAAGGCCAAAAGGTGCAAACCGTTCAACCTCCTGCTCTTATGCACTTCAAGCATGTGCATAAACTGGGAGGGAACACACCAAGTGGCACGTAGTGACGTAACCGATTTCTGGAAGACCCACTGGTTCATGCACAGGGCCGTGAAAACGTCTTCGTGAGCAAGGGCTCCTACCTTTAGCATCCCCGGCTTTCTTTGCTGCACGTTGACGAAACGACGAAGAAAGCTGGAGCAACGGAAGTAGAAAAAAATTAGGAAGTAAAGAAGGCTCAGGGGAGGTGGGAAGCGTTCGCGATGGGTGCAGCGCCTTGCCCCACTTCCGCCGGAGGCCGCAAAAGCTCTCTCAGGCAATGCCGCCTTCTGTTGGGAGAACTGCATCCGAAACAGCTGTCTCGCCACGAACCCCCCCCTTAACCTGTTTTTCTTTTTTGCTCCCAGCAATGTTCGCTTCGCACCGGTGTTTGCTTTTGACGTCACCCGTTTTGGCGGCATGCCTGTGAGAGATCGTTTACCCTCACTTTGCATCCCCTTTCTTTCCTGCAGGAAACAGAGGAAGCAGCGGGAAAGACCGGAAGCAGAGCTTAAAAAAAAAACAAAAAAACTGGACCGGTCGTTTCAGGAGTGACCCGAGCAGCAGGCTGCTACTTCACGTGTTCCGCTGCACAACGAAATACGACAGGAAAGAAAGATGGTTCATTGTGACGTCAGGACTACACATAGGGACGTAACGGTGCATGACTGTTCGCTTCACTCGTGTCAGCGGTATGCGCAGCACTATTATTGCACACTTTCCCCCTTCTCGACTTTACTATCAAACTTCAGTCCCAGATGCGAAATTGGCTCTTATAATACAACACCACCCCTTTTAACGCTCCGCGTTACAAGTTAGAACCTTTGATTACAAAGTAACAATTTGGAGGCCCAAAGTTCCTCCTCGCCTAGACACCAACCCCGCCCAAGAAATCAAAAACAACGAAGAGTGATAAATAGGGAAATCAAAGATAAACAAATGACCCTTCTATTCTGCTAGAACTTATATTAGCGGCATCTAGCTTAATTCCTCAGACTGGCCCCTCACGCATCAAATACGTCTTTATTGAAGACGGTAGTGTAAGCGGCAATCGGCAGGAAGAAACTGTAGTAATCTCGAACTATACGAATGTAAATGTGAAAGTTTCGATGCGGTTTGCCATGCAGTCTCGGCAGCGGACTGTAAAAGTAGAACATGTTAGAGATAGATGATTGTATTTATGTTTGCCGCTCTGATTACAGCGCAATACAATAATAAACCAGAATGACATATCAATATTCGAGTCCTCTTTTGTCACACTGTTGTCTTGAAGCTATCTTCTAAGATTCGTGTAATAATGCACTCGACTGTTCCTGTAAAACTTCGTGAAGAAGCCTCTTACAACAGCCGCATTTCAAGAAATGACCGTTAACGTGCGTTCTTTTTTTAAGGCAACAAATATACCGCGTGGCCCACAATATACTGGAATAGCTTTTTTTTTTTTAGGTGCTGTCTTTCTGCGCTTAAAAAACCAATTCCAGTAACGCACTAACCAGACTGCAAAAACGTCCTCGCAAGCTTACAACATTATCTGCTAGAGGCAGAGCAACGCCGCCTAAATACCCTGAAGCCAATGCTGCGAACCACAGAGCTGCAATCGAAAGTGGTTTTGGGACGGACAGCTTGGTTCTAAACTACCTGCTCCAGCGGTCGCTTCTTTCAAATGTCATACACCTACCTAATCGACTTCTAATACCGCTGTTGTCTAACTCTCGATGAAGCCGCGTGTTCTTTTTTTTTTTTTGATGGCCGAAGTATATTAAGGATAAGAGACCATAGAGTAGGGACACCAGGCGGCATTCACGCGAAGCACTTCAACAGCCAAATCCCTAACCAAGTAGATGAACAGACAAGCCCTACCAACCAGCGCCTGCACCGTAATTACAAAGAGACACTTTGTTATCCGCCACAGTCCCTTACACGAGGCTGCAGCGCACACTCTTGCCCGCTCTACAAGCACGTTACGCCCGCAATAAATTTGGCCAGACAGGCGAAGGGGCCAAAGCGAGCATTAAACGGCCAAGATGAGCGAGTCGTTCACCGATTACAGCTTGCGGGCCAAGACCTGCTTAATTCAGTCTCGCGGTCCTTACCACCGCCGCGTCGCGCTCTGTGTGCTCTTCTTCCCACCCTCCCCCTCCCCGCTATTTTCTTCGGAGAGGCGGAAAGCAGCGTAAATACATAAACGCAGACAATTACGTCACGCTCGGGCCCGAAACGGACGACGTTTCACGCTGCCACGCAGACAACGGCTATATTTCTTCACCGCTGATGCAGCGCGTACCTTCGTTCCAGGGGAGGCAGCAGCATCGTTGGCGTGCTTTTTTACTATGCACATTATTATTCGGTGCGCTGCCGGACGAGGATATCCTTAGCGCGAAAGCAAGGAAGGGATCGAAGAAGAAGCCTGGAGAGGAAGTGTTTGAAACGCGGATTAGCAAAACCTGGACGCAACTCAAGACGAACGAGCGAAGAGAGGAGAAGGATGTGTAGGTGAGGAGGAGGGGTGGCAGAGAGCGTTTTTCGGAAACATGGCTGCCTATACGCTCCCCCTCTCTCTTTCATTCGCTACGTCGTTCGTGGGTCAAAAACACGTCCATTAACTAAGGGTTCGCGCAAGACGTTACCTCCGTTGTGTGAGGCAGTACCCAGCGAGCAGCTGCTGCGGCGAGGCGTTGCCTTGGCGAGCTGAATTATGGGAGGTCACGACCCCCTTCTCCATCTTTCGCCTTCCAAGCGCGGACTGAGCTCCGCGTGTGTAACGCGATACTTACACGGCCGGCTTGCACAGCGTGCGGTACGGATCGGGAATGGCCCGTAGTACACACAGCGCTTCGATTTCGCTGAGATCGCGTCTTGGCTGCCGAAGAAAAAGATGTTTTGAAACCCTTCTGCTTCGAGTTAGTAACAAGCGCTTCTTTAGACTTCCTCTGATACGGGCGCTCGTTTGGGATAATGAAGATGGAAGCCCGGGAGAGCACGCGTGTCCCGGAGTAACGCGACGCCTCGAAGGCGGCAAGGTGCACGATAGGCAGCTAAGGCATCATCAAGAGAGTACAACGGGTTCCGGCTAGTTGGCAAGTCATGTAAACATTCACCTCACCTTTTCGTCCACGTGCTTTTTTGTTCGCACTGCGAACGTTCACGTGAAGACCGTGCATGAAATTCATGTTTTAGTAGCTAGTTAATTCTAAACTATGATATCCTACGGCGCCAGGCGTCCTAAATGGCTAGTTCGTGTTTGCGCGCTTTAGCCTTTCGGTGCCCATATATATGCGTGCAGTGGTGATCGCCACAATTTTCGTGTTTATTAAAAAAAATGACGGTTGATTTGCGTTGTTATGCCGGATGCGAATGGGGTGCGCTAGCACTTCGGTTCGCGCTACGGTTGCGGTGTTCGAATACATGCTCGCGGATGGAAGTTGTTCGAATAGCGGTAATGAGTTAATGACCATGTATGCGGAATTTGGTCCTTCTCTGCTTTGCATTCATAGGTTCCTGGGGGTACTCATACAACTGCTGGCTCAGTGGTGCACCACTGCCTCGCCATGGCAGGTGCTGCCATCGGTGGGGCTTGTGGCAACCAGGTTGCTCTTCACGAGCAACCTCTGGCAACCAGTCATTAATTGAACTGCCACCTGCTATGGTGCGCAGTTTGCTCACAATCTCATGGGCAGGCTGTCAGGTCTATGTATAGTCGAGCCAAGTTATAACGAACGTACCCGGCGGTCACACAAATTGCATTCGCTGTATCCGAAGTTTGTAGTAAGTGGTCCTGCCCTATTAAAGCAAAAAATATATACATTAACACACAGGTGCAGTTTATATATTTAAAAGGTCTGCTGTGCACACAGAAGACCCTATCAAACAACTTTCTAAACTCTCCAATTCAGTCATGTACCCCTGGCAGAGACCTTCGCTGCGGACAACCCGCATTAGGAACGCTATAATACAGGTAGTGTTTCAGACATTCACTGCAACTGTAGGCAAGTCGAAATCCTCGTCTTCGATCCTCGATACAGTTGTAAGGATGCAGCACTGAGGCTACCGTAACTCATGCGCACGCAGAACTTATGCCTATCGTCTGCGCACTGCCTGCACGCGGAAGCAGCGCTCAAGGAGGAGATCCAGTTGGGCAGACTCGGTTGACCGCCAAGCCGTACCTCGTGGCTGGTATTCAAACTTATCAAACAGCGGTCAGTGGATGATCACACCGGCCGTGTGCAGTATAGTTTCGCTTTCAAAGCTGCCCCTTTCTCGCACGCAGATTGAATATTAACCTGTCCAAATACCCGCCGCGGTGGCTCAGTAGTTAGGGCGCTCGACTACTGATCCGGAGTTCCCGGGTTCGAACCCGACCGCGGCGGCTGCGTTTTTATGGAGGAAAAACGCTAAGGCGCCCGTGTGCTGTGCGATGTCAGTGCACGTTAAAGATCCCCAGGTGGTCGCAATTATTCCGGAGCCCTCCACTACGGAACCTATTATCCTTTCTTCTTTCATTCCCTCCTTTATTCCTTCCCTTACGGCGCGGTTCAGGTGTCCAACGATATATGAGACAGATACTGCGCCATTTCCTTTCCCCAAAAACCAATTATTATTATTAACCTGTCCAAACACAAAGTTCTCTTTTGGGATCTCGGAAAAAATTTCCCCGGGCCGAAGCCCGCCGGTTTCTTTACAGTCTGGTTATCGTTAACGCTGCTATTTAAAACCTAATCTAACCTATCATTAACAATATCTGCACTAACGAAATGAACCGACGCCATACTATAAGCGGCGGTGTTATGAGCTTTCGTCTGTGGTAGCGAGAGAAACCGCTGAGCTTATACACGAGGGAGCTCAATGTTTGTAAGCTTTTGTCCGGTGTGTTTCTGTCCGGCTCCAGAGACGACCTCTCCTGGCCAGCCTATTTTAAGCGCATAACCCGGAAACCCGTACCACGACTACTGATCCGGAGTTCCCGGGTTCGAACCCAACCGCGGCGGCTGCGTTTTTATGGAGCAAAAACGCTGAGGCGCCCGTGTGCTGTGCGATGTCAGTGCACGTTAAAGATCCCCAGGTGGTCGAAATTATTCCGGAGCCTTTTACTACAGCACCTCATCTTCCTTTCTTCTTTCACTCCCTCCTTTATTCCTTCCCTTACGGCGCGGTTCAGGTGTCCAAAGATATATGAGACAGATACTGCGCCATTTCCTTTCCCCAAAAACCAATTATTATTATTATTAAAATTGCAAGAAGTCGACGAAGACGCAAACATTACTCCGCCCATGCATCTAAAACAGACTTCGAAATAAAGCGGACAATCAAGTTTATCCCCTTTCTTTCTCTCTTTCCTAGTCTCAAACATGGCGGCCACTATGACGCAGCTGCAAGCCAGCTAAAGTGTCCTCCGATGATACCACGTCGTGAAACTCCTCATAAGGTACATGTTTAGAAATCTGACTCTTTGATTGGTCTGAAATCTTTGTTAGCGGATTGTCACACGCCAGCTGCGCGAGTCGAATGAACTGGTCATCGCTGCTCTAAGCTCAGTTATGGCAAAGAAATAAAAGAAGGGCTGCAAACCGTCATTTGTAGCTGACTAGACCGTTCGTAGGTGGCGCTAGCTTGTGCTAACCTCCACAAGCTGGCTTCGAATTATGGGCGGATTTTGATTGAAACTTTGGTGAATGGTGAGATTAAATAACTGTGACCATTTATAGATGACTTACACGTGACGTCATTGGCTACGTAGTGGGGATGATGATGAATTTTTGTGGCGCAAAGGCAGCTGTGGAACGTCATGGCGCAAGGTTGTTGCCATTGCACAAGGTGGTGTCAAATACCAATTTTCCAAGCATTTCACCCCAAAGAAGCCAAGCAGCAGGCAGGGGAAAACTTGTTCCCATTGTATCACCGGTGGGTACCCGGCGGCACTGGGGATCGAACCCAGCACCTCCCGCGACCTAATGGTACACCACACATGACTTCCACTAAGCTTCCATACGGTTCAGAACGTGATGAGCGAATTAAACAAAAGTCCCGCCATGCTTCGACATTTAATGCGACTGTAATTCGCAGAGTGCCACGTGCCGTCGAAGCATCAAAAAAAAAAAAACACAGATAGGCACCGCCCGTAAGGGGTCAGCCGCGCGAGCGAGCTCAAGAGACGGAGCCCCGGCTGCGAGGGGCGTGCCCCCTTTTCGCGCCACGTGAGCCGAGCGCGGCTGACCGCAAGGGAAGAAGTCTTTCTCGAAGCTTCGTTTCCTCCCGCGACGTCGTGAGCGATAGCGATCTGGCCGCCGCATGGAAGCCAGGCGCTGCTGGAGGAGGTCGACACCCGGGCGGTTACTTGCGTCGCTCGCCCTGTTCCATTATACGGGGTCGGAGAAAAAGGAAATGCCAACTATACTCCGCTGCATGCTTACCAAGCGAGCGCCATTTCTCTGAAAAGTAGGTAGCCATCGGGGTAAATTAAACGACACTCAAGTAGGTTTAATCGGAGGGAGCCGTGACAGCCTTTGACTGCCTTTGGCGAAGAAAACACATTTTGACGTGACTTTAAGCAAGCACCGTAATTTACAATGGCCAGCATTTTCGTCTTGTACGTTGCCATATGTATAAACCCAGCTACCAGTTCGTAGGCAGCAACCATTTTTGCAAGACTGTTGTAACGGAAGACTTGCCAGTGTGCGGTGCCCTGACGTTGTGCATCCCGCACACGGCTGCCCTCGTGTTAAAAGGCCTGCCGGCGTCACTGACCCTGCCGCCGGACACATGTCCAGCCCGTGCAATGCATTACCCACCTCGCCACTCAGTGACGGGCCTGCCACTCACTATTTAGGAGCGCCCATTCGCGCGAGGCAAGCGAGAGGCCAGTGCTGCAACGATATCCTTCGCCGGTTGTCCCGCCTCGGGGCCCGCAGCCAAGTGTATTTCGAAAAACGACGCGCACTCAAAACGTCAGGGGGGCCTGAAAGCTGTCAAGGACTCCCGGCCGAAGCAACGCACAGAGCGCCGGCTCTCAGCGCGAGCCGTGTGCGAAGGGGAGAGTCAAATAAGTCAGCGCCACGGCCTGCCGCCGCCGCCGCAGGCTGGCGGAGGGCGTAGTACGCCTCAATATGCACGCATGCACCGCGCGGGCAGAAGGCGTCGTTGGGTCGGCGACCGGCGGCGGCTGCTGCTGCAAGGGCCGCCCTTTCGCCTGCAGCTGAAGGCGACCGGTCGTCGGGCTCCTGTGTGCGCTGCGACACACCTTCTCCTTCTCGGGACAGTGCTGCAAAGGGGGTGCTGAGACAACAACCTTAGGAGCGGCCTCTCTTTGTTTTCTCGTCCCGTCTAGCGCAAACAAACCCTGAAGTCCTCCCAGGGCCGAGGTACCGTCGCTAACTATACTTAACTACAACTCAACGCCTGCAACCCAGCGCCAAGAGCTGCCGGCGCTGTCTTTGGTTAGGCTAGCTCTCTGTGGCGGCGGTGGCTCTGCGCGGGAGTGAGACGTGGCGCAGAGCATGAGGCGCCGTAAGGAGTGGGAAGCGCTGCAAAGTTGGTTACGAGACAGCATGGCAAGGCTGTTCGTCCGCGTGTCTCGCAGTCCTTTGTCTGGTTGCCAACGTTGCAGCGCTTGCTATTTTGTACCGCGTCGCACCGACTGCAGTCCCTTCTCCAGGTTTCTCGGACATTATATATGGCGCCTTTCTTTTTATTTCTCTTTTATGCCGGACTCTCTTCGCGGTCAATAAAGTTGAAATCGCTCCACCGGCCACTGCGTTTTTATGGTCAGCGGCTCAGATGAGGTCTGGGAAAACTGAACACAAACGCCGGAACAGTGAATAGAGCACAAAGCCGGTTCTGGCTTTCTGCCTTCGCGCTCTCTTTCAGCCCCCTCCCCTCCCCCACTTTCGGTTTCTAGCCTCAGTTCGCTGCCCTGGCGCTAACAACTCGTTAAATGTACCTGCATTTCCTGGGCTTACATTTATTTCTGTGAACGTGTACGTCAAGGAGTGTGCCGGAGGTGTGATTATACCGAACGTCGCAGCAATGAGCTCGTGCAGTCTTTCCTGTCTTGCCCAGGCATCACCTTTTTTGTTCCGCTTTGTCTCTTTCGTTCTGTCCGTTGTGAGTTGCTGCATAGCACTATAATCCCGCCTTTGTGGCAGCTGTCGAACACTGCGACACATTAGTGCGCATACGGCAGCAGGCGCCACCGCATGTATATCACCAATGGTACCGCAGAGATGGCACAGCGGAAGAGTGTTCACAGGTGCCGGCTGCAGATCTCGGCAATTTAGGGAATGAGAAGATTTTCCTAACATGGTTCCTAAGCCTCGCCTATCCCTATACTCACATTTTCCAGCGCAGGAAAGCTTAAATTCCTGCATGGTCGAAATAAGCCAAATTGTCGGAGAAATAAAAAAAAACCTGAATTACTGAACTCGTTTCCTCGTCCGTCATACACATGTCGCAAAGCACCTTCGAGATTTTAAATTTTTCTATAAAATTTATGCACAAAAGCAAGTCTCCCTTATTATGCGAGATCAGCCGCTCACTTTGTCGATTTATATTTAGCGCCCAAAATTCAGCAACGAAGCAACTGTTTTTCTTACATGAAGTTGATTGTTTAATTAAGCAGAAAACTGGTTAAAACTGGTTAAAACAATTGTTGTTTTCCCCAATGGAACTGCATAAAAACAGATGTTTCGTAATGAAGGAATGCCATTTGTTATAGAGAGCATGGTGAGGTCACCGCAATGAATAACGAATTCCTGAGCAGATAGAACTAACTCCACTTGTTTTTGCAGAACTCATTAGGATAGAAGAGATTCCAAACAGCTGTGCAGCTCCCGCAACTAACCTGCACGAGGTGACCCTGCCAGTGCATTTCTTCATCAAGTGACCAAGTTTGCGCAGTAATGAGAGTGTACTGTAGTGTATTCAAGCTGTCATAGCCATCGACGCGAGGCTAAACCTGCTTTTTTTTTTTGTAATCTTAGGGACCTTGCAACTAGGCTGTCTTTCCGGCTTTTCCCTTGAGTGGTATTCTGCGGGTGTCGCCTTTTCAGACATGTGCACTTCGGTCCCCGCCGATTGGCTCTAGCTCGCGGCTTCTGGAGCTCGATCCAATCGGCGCGGACCGAAGTATAGACGTCTAAGAAGACGACACCTGCAGAATACCACCCCTCACAGTCCATTCAAGCCCCCCTCCCCCCTCCCCCCCTTCACACAGCACTGCTTGTATCAGCGTTCCTTTGTCAGCCTCTTCATAGGTTTCTTGTGTTCCTTCCTTCAGGCCACATCGACGGTCGGAGTGTGCGTACAGCTTTCACTGGGCCAGATTCTGCTATGTGCAATTCGTAAAGATCCTGCGCACATTTCAGCCACGTACGCGAGTACTTCCTCGCCCTTCTCGGCCGGTACGAATACAGAAACGCACTCGGCAGCGTGCATACAGGCACCCAGACGCGAAGCAAACAGCATGTGTTGGTTCGTTGGCTGCACTTGTATGGGCGCACTTTCTTGGTCGCTGGGTAGCAATTTGATTCGTCGCCTTGGTCTCCCTGGTGTGGGCCCAGCGCGACTTCTTCGGGGTGTGTGACCAGCATAGCTGAAAGGGGTCGTCGGCCCTTTCTCTTCCTTTATGCTGTTCTTCTTCCTTCACTCTGTCCCTGCTTTGCACGCCGCTGCAAAGCAGCGGCTGCGGAGCGCCGTCGAATCAGGTTAGCCAACCGTTAACCGCTCGCGCAGTCCCCAGAAGAGAAAGACAAACACAGGCCGCTACCGCAGCGCTAGGTTCGCCGTTCACTGGCTGCGCTGCTCTCCGGTGTTGGTAATTTCTTGGCCAGCTCAATCCCTGCCCACTGATGCCTGCACTGAGGGAGCGCTGTTCTTCCCTCCTGCTTGGCTCGTCTTCGTGGACCCTGCAGCATTCGGCAGCAACAGAAACATCACAACAGTGGTGGCCAGGGGCGCTTCTGGTCCGTTAGGTTCACGCGCGCTGTGCACTCGTTGCAACGTTGCTGCTGCAGCAGTGGTAGCAGACTCGTGCGTTTGCTACAGGCGCGACATTAATCCCGGCTGCGTGAAAACGCGATCTACCACGCTGATAAAACACAGTAGCTGGCCGACTCTCTCGGCCCTTCCAGGTGTGCAGCCCCGCGGCGCTGGGATGTCCGTCTCTGTCCGCTGTGCTCTCTGCTATCTCCCTTTTGCTTTCTCTTTTCTGTCTTGCCGAAAGACTTCAGTGTTCTCCTCCCGGCGCAGTTCTCAGGGCGTTAGGTTTCGTTACCTGTGTGTGCCTGCCCAAGCACGTTAACCCCACACTGCTCGGAAACGAGAGAGAGAGGCGCGTAGAATTCGCATGCGTGTCGCACCGTACGAATACATCGTCAATGCGCTGGCTCAAAACCAGAACTATGCGTGGTGAATGGTGATTCAGCCACGTGTAGGCGGGGCCTCGAGTTGATAGCGATCTTTGGTGCTTTGTGGCCCATCAGCCACTTTGGCTGCAGGGCAACAATACACCATTTTATTTTCGATACCTGGGCGCCGCCACGGTTGTTTTACCCGAGCGCTGCCTAACGCCGACGCCATCATGGGCTGATAATCTGCAGCCCGTGGGCTGCAGGCGAAGCAGCGTGTGATCTCTGGAAGTGTCTTCTGCCCGTTTTATTCCTGCCAAGCCTAGAAATGGTGCGTGGGTGTTCACCTCGAGTTCATCCTCGTGTGTGTCTGCAACAACCAACCGGGAGCAGGCGACCATGCTTCGACGGAGCGAACGATCAGCATCGGTGAGTGCCATGCTCGCAGTTCACGCGTGTAGCTTTTGTCACAGGTTGCCTGTAGGGCAAACGTGGCACAGTGTTGCATGTTGGAAAAACGAAAGCGAAATGTGCTGAAAATCAAGATCGGGGAGAACAATCAAATAGCTAGTTTTTCGTGGAGCATAATTTCTAATTAACGCTTTCGCTGCCTGCTTGGACATGGCGAGTGTGGCAATTTAGATTCAGAGCTTACGACAGAGTACTCGGTTCAAAACTGAACATTCGGGAGACAACAGCGAGCTATGTGGGCGAAACGAATCCACGTCTGATCATTGCAATATTAGTCTGCGGTGATACGCGCGATGAAATTGAAATTCGGTCCCTCCTGCCACTCGCGTAGGGTTGTTCATACTACGAGCGCTACAAGCCAGTTCACTGAAAGCAATACGCATTCTCGCTCACTGCGCTCCCACCAGTACTCACTGGTCCACAAATACCAGAAAATGTGTAATTAAACGGACTGATAGGTTGGTACGCTAATGGAACGCTATTACCTCTTACTGACAGGCCGAATAGCCGCACCTGAGGTGAGAATTCCAATCTGAGTCGGGTAGGGGCACTGCTCAAGTCATTGCGTTTGTCGCGTCTCTGGCACGGTCACGCATAGTGGATTTTCTTACAGTGCATTCGATGTGATTTCCGTCGAATGATTCATCAAAATGGATGGCAGAGTTTACCGTCCCGTGCATGCCGCGGGTTCTTCTTACGTTGCCGTGGCTGCATTTTTGAATGCTCACTTTGCAGTTGGGTGAAAGCTCGAGCCATTTTGCAAATGAAATTAGTATTTTGTACTAACAGCATGTTTCTTTCTTTCTTTTTTTTTTTCAGGTGGCGATGCTCACACGCTCCCGATATTCGTGAACATTGGGGGGGGGGGGGGGGGGGGGGGGGGGCGAAAAGAAGTTGTGGACACATCTGCGAAGTCCTTGCGCCGTGTACTACTGAATTAAAACAGCTTTGCCAAGACCATTCAAAAGCTTAATCTCTTAAAATTATGAACAGAGTATAGTTTGGCAAACCAGGCGCTGTGCTTCGTTCCGCGCGCGATATTAAGCACCGGCAGTGGGTTTGTTTCTGTCTGCCTTTCATTCACAAAATGCGCTGATTGGTAAGCTTGTTGTTGGCGAAGGTATTTTCTGTTCACCAACTATACGACCGCTGCCAGTGCAACTCGGGGCCGGCGGGAAAGCGGTGAATAAATAGACATCGCAGACACGCGCTGAGACCTCCTCACAACGTGGTGCGCGCACATACTTGCGGCTTTTTTTGTGTGTTTTACTTCCGTCGACTATTGCCACAACCGGCAATAAAACCACGGTTCTAGGCAATAGCGGCAATGATAAGGCTAGGCTCGTTCTAGAGGCTTATTATATCCGAAAGCTGTCCGATCGTTGTGTCAGTGACACGTCTGTACACGTTTATTCATCGGAATGTGCCTTTTTAGATTCTTTTTTTGATTAACTTGTGCGCTTGACTGATGTGCGGTTTCTGTGCCTTTTCCACGCGCATGCTCGACATTCTGTTCCTATATAACCCCTGTACCACAGCATCAATAAACAGTTGGCAGTAGCACTCGTGAACCTGTTTTTTGTGTCCCTTACTCTGTCCGTCGTCCGGTTTTTGCGCTTCTTAGTTTACAACATGCATCACCAACTAGCCCGGCAGCTTGCTCTCCTGAACGGCAATAAAGCATTGATGTCTAGAGGACGTTGGCGCTCCGTACACCATTCCAGCTTTTGTTGTACACACGCAAACGCGCGCTTGACCGGTGGCTAACCAGCCGGACGTTACTCCGCGTGTCGGATTATCAGCACAGGGGAGGATGGCGACAGTGTGCTGAGGCGCAGCGCTCGTGCTTGGGAGTATTTATCCCTCTCCTGTCCGCTCCTCGTAAAATACTGTATATGTGGGCTAGTTGGTGGGAATCGAACATAATGACACCAGCGAAAAAAAAAACAAATCAAAATGGGAACACAAGACAGCACTGACCAGCGTACGTCCTCTTCTTGTGCTCTATTTTTTTTGTTGTTTTTTCGCTGGCTTTATTATGTTTGCTGTCTTAGGCTAGCTAGTGTAAAGTGGGGCGGTAAATTTAATAGGCAGTTTTTCTCTGCGAGTTCTTATCGGTGCGACATATACGAACGAGCGCTAGCAACATGACAGCGATCGTCTGGAAGCACAGTTATACACTTTAATTCTGGTAAATACCGGTCATCACCAAAACGTTTTTGTGCACATTTTCACAAATACAAAGTGCGAGTGCTCGCAGAGGTAGTTATTGATGCGCGGTTTTGTTTTGCGTAAGCGCAAGCCTGGTAGCTTCAGGGTTTTTCGTAGCTAGTGCGTCGTCCACTTCCACGTAGAGCGTTCGGTGTGCGACAACCGCTGAACGCACGGGCTACCCTCTCTGACTGCAACTCCCTCGAGGCTTCGAGGGTTCTTTAACGTCCCCGATAGCGTCCTTCATTCATTACGGACCCCTCCTCTCTCACAGCCGGTTTCTCAGGAAGCTACTCGTCGGAGGAGACAGGGAAGACGGACGTCGGGCCAGAGATAGCCCGCAGTGTGTACAGTTACGTCTCGCGTGTCCGTCGCTTATTCTCGCCCGAACAAAGTAGTAAATTTACGACTCGTTATCTCGCTGCTCGCTGGGCGTGAACGTGGACGCGCCTGCGCCGCGTAGCTGTAGTCGAAGAGGGAACAGGTTCGGTGGTGCCTGGCATGCTAATTCCGCACACGGCGACGTTTTTATTCACTGACGCACCGGCGAGAAAGCGTTCACGGCGCAGAGCGGCCCGCTGCACTGTTTCTCGCGTGCTGGGCGCCATCTTCGGGCCAACGCTCAAGCGGGACTCCTCCGTACGTGGGACGGGATCGCTTCACGAAGCGATTTGCATGCAGTCGGCGTTTCGACGCGTCGCACGTGGCGCAGTTAAGGAAGAGGCGGTGGGCCGGGCCCAGCGGCCGCACAGGAAATTGCGGCGTCTTGTCGAGGCAGCCGGCTCTCCTTTTAAGTGTTGCAATTTTGATAACGCCGCTGCAGTGCAGAAGCATGGCCCCCTCCCCCGGCCTCTTGTTGTTTATGCTGCGGTGTGTTTCTCTTGCAAACTCTGTATGGCCACAAAATGTTACTTTCGGAGCGAGGATGATAATGCACCATCCGCCTCGGTCTGCCTTTGCCGAGCTCGGAACATCTGGCTGTTCTTGAGCTCGTAAATAATCCAGGATGAGAGGGCTGTCGGGGAAACAGGTTATAATAGGCTGAAGCTCTCGCGTGTGTTTCAGCCTGCAGGAGCTCCGCCTACATGCGTGTGAGTGTATACTCTACGGCAGGTAAGAAGAGTGAATTGCTTCGCATTCGTGAATAATGTGGCGCGATCCTTTAACGTGTTCTCCGGAGTTGACAGCGCTAAACAGCGCAGTTATGATGGAAACAACCTCGAGCGTGCGGAAATGTGACATATCTGAATTAACGTGTAAGACAGCGAATCGCCAGAAAACATTGCTTCGAGGAAGGATTGCGCATCTCATACGCGTTGTCACCAGAAACATCTCTACACATGCCTAAGCGGTTTTGCAAATGTTGCGCTTATTAAAGCGAAAGCTTTACTAGGCTATGTCGGCGGTTTCGTGTCATCAAAACGTGTCCGCAGCCACTGTGGGGAACTAGAAAAAGAGAACGTCTAAAAAGTGATTGCAATCAAAGGAGGATGATGTGAGGATGCGGCGCAAAAAATTTGGGGACGATCGGATGAATAGTTAATTAATTAGAGCCAGAAATGCGCGAAACGTGGCCATGGCCAGGGCAAAAGTGGGGCCAAATTTGAAACGCCGGAAGTGTAGTACCACGTGACCGAAAGTGTGGGCAGAGCCAACGCGTGGCGCCAAATTTGAAAGTTTGGAGCGAAGCATGGTGGGAATTAGACGAATTGCACAAATTCTCAGGCAAATAGGAGCAATTAGAGGCAAAGAGGAGCAAACAGAGGCGACGAGTGCCGAGGAGGCGTCAATGCTTTCGCATTACTCCAATAGGGATTACCGCAGTTACCTCGAATTTTTTTGTTTCTGTCGCTACTTTGGAGAGAGTTATTGTATACCTAATCCAGCCTAAAGCAGTGATGTGCGCATGCGTTATACCACAGGCTTTATCTTTTTATGCAGAGCACTCAACAGGGATGTACTCCTTCTAAGCTAATTACTTTATTTTGCCCCGTTCAGGCCGTTCAACGCTTCAATATATAGTTCAAATGCAGTTACAAGGGCGCTCACAAGGTAAGCATCCTCTCAAGGCATGTTGTCGACTCCAGCACCGATGGAAAACCGAAACTGGGGCCGTGCTATCGATAGCCCCGGCCCTAGTTCATTGCTCTCTCACTGGTGCGGATGTGCTGTACCATCGCTTTGTCCCAGGTGTAGGAAATGTGCGACGTCAAAGCATTGAATCAAAGTTGACGTTTCCTTGTCTCCGAAGCTTTCACTCTCTCCACACATTGCTGTGGTCTGCCGGGAGTCGCATGAGAGCAAGTGGCGCAGCACTTTCGATGCTTCCGGCCGGTCATGCGTCACGACGGCGAGTGTAGGCTGATTTTCCGCGCGCCTCAGGCGCACCAAGACAGCGTCTGGTTGCGGCGCGTCATCGGCACCGTCTTCCGGGGTGGCCAATGGACACCGGAGTTGGAGGACAAAAGAGACACCGTTGAGAATGCTTTTAGCCATGACGCAGCACAGCCAAAGCAACTGCCGCCAACTACGACCAGCATGTGGCCCGCTAAGGTCTGCTCCGAACTACGAGGTGCGGTTGGTCGAACTCATGTCAGCCCTTATAGTTTGTTTGTTTGTTTTGCTACGCGATTTTGACCATACATGTCTGTCTCTTTTCTCCACTAGGAAAGTAAGCGTATGCCGAACTTTAAGTGGCGCAACGCAGAGAGCGCGCCAATGCCACGCAAGATGGCGACGGTTGTAAGGAACGCAGCAGAAAATTGCAAGAGCGGTTTGGGGCTTATAACAAAACCACTCAACCTGCTGCGCGAAACGTGAAATAAACGCAATGCTACCATTCTATAGGCGTCTGTGAAAAAAGCTATGTCCGGCTATGGCCTTTTATGAAAGTCTATACGCACCCAAAGATGTGCTTATTGCGAGCTATTGAAAAGCCTGCGCAACTAAAGCTACAGCTTTGGAACCACACAACTGTTTTTAGCTCTCTATAGAAAATTATATCCGCCTGAAACTACGGCTATAGATGGACATAGGAAACGTTTAAACCTATTTGAGCCAAATACCTATAGCCAGCCATAGGACATTTTTGTAGGGCAGTAATTGTAATCAGTATTAGGCCCGCGGCTAATCTTCGCGGATGCGTAATCTCTAAATACACCACGTTCGCACATGGTTCATCAATTCGAGGTACACACCCTGTACACGTGCGTGCGTGCGTACTTGTGTGCACGAGCGCACACGCTCCCCCGACTCAGTCGTGTCGTAAATGTATGCTGCAGAGATGCCGCCTGCTTCGCTTCTGCCTCGGCCGCCTCAGATAAGTGCGCGGGGCCGATAGATAGCATGCCGGGTCGCGGCTACGGAGAAAGGCGTTCACGCAACGCTTTGGCGGCGCATGCTCACCCCGTTCAGACGCGTTCTTCTTCACACCCGCTGAGTTCGCGACACGCGCGCCTTCGTGCCGGTTGCGCACGGCACGGCTTTCGCCTCAATCAAGGACGCTCTGCTGGTTGGTGCGTATTCGAGCAAAGTGTACAGCCACCACTTCTCTTATTCATCTTCCCGAGACACACAGTACAAATAAACTAATTCATTCATTCATTCATTCATTCATTCATCGAAATTCTCCTGTACCCAGCCGCCCTTCATTGTAAGTACTCTGTAACACCACTGTGCTGAGATTCCGGTGCGCCCCAAGAACTCCAAGTGGTGGTCCAAATTAATCAGCAGCCCTCTCTGATGCGCGCTTAATAGTCGATAGTGCTGCATTGGTGCACTAAATTTATTCGCGATTAACTTCTTGCTGGGGTGTTGGGGCTGCAGCCTTGGCCAGCGCGTCTTGAGATTTGTATAGCTCTTGGAAATGAGTGCGGTTGATTCAGTTAAGCCAACGCACAAGGAGCATACATTTGCAGCGGAAGTATAATTAGCACAAAGTCAAAAGCTTTAGTTTGGAGCGTCAACTCGACATGCTTGCGTAGTACCATGAACTGCGCTTCCCGAGAGGCAGTTCCCAGAGTGCACGAACCATCTTTTACTGGAACTTGAAAATTTCACGTGAAAGCATACACAGTTTTTCTCAAATTCGCCTGAAAACATCTACTGCTGCACGCTATACAATGATGCGTACTTCGCGTGCTTTGCACTTTCCTAAGCAGGTTAAACTTGCTTCCGCTGACTGCCACTAGAACAGGCTTCTCGCGTTTCCTCATTACGGCTTAATTTCCGCCACCCAGCCCATCAGCGCCCGTATACGGAGGTATGCATACCTCTCCCCGATTATACGCAGGGAGAACGCAAAGTTCAACGAACGTGCTATCTCTCTCTCTCATCGTGCACGTTAATTTAGCTACTCCCCGACTACTCCCCGCCGTTCATACCTCTTCTAACTCTGGAATGCGGTTGGTACGGCTGGAAAGAAAGAGCAGTCGGCGACAACGCATGCGGGGAAAACGAATCGCAGCCACACTCGCCTTCTCATCTCGGTTTACTTTCGAGTTATCAGGTGGGGGAATCGCGATGCGCTTTTACTATAACATAACTATACTAAACGTATACACGCCGACTTTCACACGCTGCCTCTATTTCTGGATGATCCTGCGCGCGCACCGATAAGATGTGACATGCAGAGAGGCAGGCCGTTTTCTATATATGTGAATATACACGGAACGACCGCTTTTTCTCAGGCCCTGCATTCAGGCCATCTGGAAATGACACCCCGCGGCTCCGCTTACAGGACACCATAGGCTGTTAAGGATCGCTATTGGAGATTGTCTCGCGCTATCTTCTTGTTTAGTCCATCTGGCCGCCGGTAGCACTTCTTTCTGCCAATGCGAGCATGCGTGCGCCCATTGGCGCCTATCTGGAACATCGCGAAGAGTGATTTTCAAATATTGACTCTGGCACTTTCAATTCTGCTAGCTTTGGAGAGTTACAGCCTTGTGCGCGCTAACTTGGTTACGGCAACGCGTTTTGAGGCGTATTACTTCATACTTTCTTTTTTTTTTACTGTGCTGTCCGTGCGGGTCTTTTGCAACGACGCGGGTTACCTTCGGATATTGAAGAGTAGCGGGCCGATGTAGCAAGCTTGCGACATGCGTGCTCACTCGCAGCGTAGAGCCCGCAGGTGTCTGCTCAAGAGCCCGTACGGCTTTTGCAAGCTCCCGTGATGGAGAAATCTGGATGGCGTAATTCAATATTTGCGGAGCGGGTAGTCATCTGAAGAAGATCAGGTTATAGCGATGTAGAAATGACAACGCTTTGCACGTCGTGTCGATCGCTTCTTATATTTTCACAGTAGAGCGTCTTTGGGACGGATATTTCGACGCGGGAGTATTACCCGATAGTAAGTAGTTATATGTGTGTTTATTGCCGGACAAATTTAGGTCACAAACAGGATTTCTTAATTTCAGACAGGGGTCTCGAATATTGAAGGACGCATCCGTTGGTGATTTCAGCAGACTGCATTAACTATCGTCGTACAATAACTAACATGCAATAACTACCGTAAAAACCACAACAGAAGCGTGCGTATCACTAACGTCAAGCCGTAAAGGTCGGCGGTACACTTGGCCTCACTTTGCTGTGCACTGGTTCAACCTATGACTTCCATCCAAATTTTACGTCACGCTGCAAGTTAGTTGTGTGAATGTTGCTGTCGTATTAGCAAGTAATGTTATCTGAAAAAGAAAACTGAAAAATAGACTGGCGACTTGTACTGGAACGGGCAACAACGAGGTCTGACCAAAAATTTCAGTCAGGAAGAAAAGCAGATAAAAAAGGGGCAAAATGCTGAGGAGGAGACGAAAGGAACATCGTATCCACATCCTCACTGTGGCAGAAAAAAAAATATGGCACTAAAATCATGGATGAATTAGAACTGTATGGTGGAAGGGGGGACGGCGGTCGGTGGGGGAAGGCAGATTTTGGCCTTGGTAACAAGTATTAGTGAGATCTAACAAAAATTTTCTTTGACAGTTCATATAGTACAATCGATCGACAGTTTACAGGCTGTCTCTCGAGACTTTTGCAAGGGAAGCAAAGCAAGGGCGCAAAGGTTAACTCATGCTCAGCTTTCATGGACATTACGATGCCTCGATGTCGACGCCTCCACTGCCATGGCTCATCCAGGCTCGCGTCATTGAATAAGTTGCAATTCAACCACCCTACTGGATATCCTGAATATCACGAACTGGCGCCATCTCTCGGCAGCCAATAGCGAAGACCGCCTAAATGAATGTGAATATTTTAATATGTAATTGAGAGAAAACTAAAGCTCCCTGTGAAATGGTGCGCGTATATATTGATACGCGCTGCAGAACCTGACTTATAATGTGCTTACTGCGCTCGCACCGAACCATTTTTTAGCCCATAGGAAGGCAATGGGGCGCACCATACAACAAAAAATTCCAGCGACAAATTTTGATCCCCGCCGCTTTGCAACAAGTGTCGGCAGCCACAATAGCTAGAAGCGCTTGTCCAGGCCTCCTTGGTTTGTCGTATGCTATGACGTCAGTGCACGAGCGACTGCGTCAGTCTCGTCAGAAGGCGAAGAAGCATCGTCGATTGCCCGAGAAAGCGGTAATTATTGTCTTCAGATGTGTTGCCTCTCTGATCAATCAAACTCAATCGCGGGACAGGGAAATTGTTGCCGTTTCTTTCACCACTACTGCGTTCGCTGTGCGAGATGACGCAAGCGGGCGAATGCGAGAAGTCGCGCTCGGCACCACGGGCACGTTGCTCAGAAACATGGCTGCTGGAGTCTGGGAAGCATCGATCACATCTTGGAGGAAGCAAAAGGAAACAAACCATTAACTATGGCAAACTTTTTGCGGGACGGGGAGCACGTCCATAATCGCGGCGTCCCGGAAGCTGAAACCTGCCGTCGGTTGAGCTGTCACTAGTTTGAGCCCCGCATGCGGAGAAAATCCATGAAGCCGCAGATTGAAAGGCTACAGAGCGCTTCATGCTGGCCTCCTTTCGCAAAATGTCCCATTTACTGGCTCGGCGTCTCGGTCTCCGTCATACCACTGATTACGTCACTGAACATCTTGCAGTTATTCTAAATGCAACACCTATATATTATCAATACATGGCAGCGCGCAAGGCTTCGTAGTACAAAGTATCAAATCGTATGTTTATAAGTTCTCTAAGGGGTTCTTTAAAGGCCAAGAACTTGTTTGAGATTGTTAGAAAGTAGGTACAAGTCTTTGACAAACGTATACAGCCCAAGGGGTCTGCTTCTGAGCCCGGCACTACGGTTTCTCTTGCATACTCAGCGATACCAACCTCACGAAGGTTGGGATATATATATATATATATATATATATATATATATACCAAAAGTGATTTCTGGCAGCTGATTTGGTCAATATAATATAAAATCACCAGCCTTTTTCGAAAAAGGCTGGTCCTCCAGCCGAAACGTCGTGAATTAAATCCTGTTATGTTTCTTCAATTTTTGGTGATTTATATATATATATATATATATATATATATATATATATATATATATATATATATATATATATATATATATATATATATATATATATATATATATATACCAAAAGTGATTTCTGGCAGCTGATTTGGTCAATATAATATAAAATCACCAGCCTTTTTCGAAAAAGGCTGGTCCTCCAGCCGAAACGTCGTGAATTAAATCCTGTTATGTTTCTTCAATTTTTGGTGATATATATATATATATATATATATATATATATATATATATATATATATATATATATATATATATATATATAGAGAGAGAGAGAGAGAGAGAGAGAGAGAGAGACCTATCTTTCTGCCACTCCGTTACCCTTGCATCCCAGCTCAGCCTCCTTGGACTACGCCATCATGGACGGCAAACGCTAATGGAGACAAGCGAGAAGTGGTCAGAGTCCAGAACAGCCTCTTTCCAATTTTCACCCACTCAGGGACGACCGCCGACGGCACATCGCCTGGAACCAAGTGTCTGTTCTACGACGACAGCCGCGCACTGGACTTCCGCCGCAATTAGTCGTATGCCGCACACAAAAACCCCATGCTAGCCAATGAGAAAGAGAATTTCGTTTCCTTGCGGCACCCGTGGTCCCGAAAGTTCCCGGCTGGCTGCATTGCATGAAGTATACAACGTGTGCAACGTGCGCAGTAAATATAATATGTATGTTATGTATGAGAAGTATACATTTGTAGGGCCGTGCAGAGTACGTCACCAATGGGTCTTCTTATTTTCTCCGCGGGTTCGAACCGGCGGCGTGTTTTGTTTCGGTGGCGGCGAAACGCAAAGGCGTCCGTGTGCTGTGTCAGTGTCAGTGCACGTTAAAGATACCCAGGTGGTCGAAATTGTTCCGGAGCCCTCCACTATGGCACCTCTCTCTTTCTTCCTCTCTTCTCTCAGTCCCTCCTTTATCCCTTCCCTTACTGCGCGGTTCAGGTGTCCAACGATATATGAAACAGATACTGCGCCATTTCCTTTCCCAACAACCAATTTTCAATTTTATTTCTCCGCCTTTTCTCCTTTTGAAAATATGACTTGCTACCGTGAACAGCACTGACAGCGTCGGTGCATATTTCTCAGTTAAAAAGCCAGAGCCATCATGTATCTTGACATTTTTTTATGAATATGTATTTTCCTGTCGCCAGCTACTCCAAATTGACGAATCGACCGCAGGCTTGCGGCTTAACAGGAACGCCGCCTTGTCGTCGATGCAGACAATGTGACCAACACGCAATGCGCTCGATCGCCCGCCTCGCGACCCGTTGTCAACGCACGTGCTGCATCATGGACTGCTTCTGCGTCCATGAATGTATTACAGCGTCGCCGCGCCCGTGTGTATCGCTCACTCCATGCATCATTTTCAGTTCTGACGCTCGCATATGTCGCCGGAAAGGCCCTTTTCGCTGTTACACCGGCACCGCACGCGCGCGCGTATATATGGTAGGGCTCGCAGCTTCCTCAGAGCACGCCCCCCACCCCCGAGAACGTTGTCATGGCGCACAGAGACGCAGACGCCGGGGAAGGGGTGTGACAAGGGGGACGCTTTGCCCTCCAGCTGTGCGAACGCAGACGCCATTGTGTCTGCGATGTCGCTCGTCAGCCAAGCCGACGAGGCAGACAGCGAGTCGGCACAGAAAGGAGAGGAGGATTCCAGGAAGCTTGTCTAAAGCAGTCGCCGGGGACGCGAGGAGGACACTCTACGGGTGCAGCACTCAAGGATCTAAAATATAAACAATAAAAATCTAAAGATTGCAGCACCAACTGAAGTAAGCCAGACGCTGCTTGTATAGATCTCGTAATGGGAAGAACTCGTGACGGCTGTCCTGTCCTTGCAACTCCATGTCAAGTAGGATATCGCGGCCATAGTACCGAATACCAGCCGCTAAAATAAAGATTACTTCCGCTTTTGCGGGTACGCGACGTCACATGCCTGTACGCATGACCTGAAACCAGCAGCTTGCGATAACTTAACAATTTCTTGAAATCCACCGTAATAGTCGTTTAGAATGCTGAAATAACGTTTAGGAACAGTCGTACAGAGTTGCAATAGGGGCTACTACCTTCGAAGTGATTTCAGCGAGCGTGGCAGGGCAGAGCTGTTGGAAGCAGCACATTTTACGACGTGACCTCCTGCAGGTACAGCTCAAGTCACAGCAGTCTTGGGTGAGATTACCCTCTCTGTCTTTTTACACCGATAACTTCCCATTCGACTTCCTCTGTGGTATACGCAGTTGCCTCCGCAGCGGACCATAACTGAAAACTCCCATTTTGGCCTGGTCGTCAATGAGAACGTTATCAGATAATCCAAGGATTGGGTGCTCTTATCGAGGGCGGTGGAACACAGCTGAAGTGCTATTATTCTCACCCCCCCAAACACACACCTTCCACTTTCTTTTTCTTCTGGCTCTCTTTCATTTTCTTCTGTAGTGCTAGAAGTAATAGGGCAGCTGAGGCGCACAGTATACCTCGCCATCTTTTTTAACATATGAAATACCTATATTACACGGTTACATCTGCACTATTCCGTACCCGGTCTCTCGTGCACTCTTGCCTGTTCGTCCGCTCAGGCGCACCTGTGCATATCATGCGCACCTGAAGCCCACCTGTTGCACCTGTAGTTGTACAAGGAACGTTGCACCGCTGCACCTGTGTGGACGTCGCGACAGTCGTGACCCGACCCAGCGTCCCTTCTACAGCTAGCACCCTAATACATGGACTCCAGTGGCTGCTCACCGCACGAATACTGGCATAAGCTGGTCTGCATAACAGATGGGATAGCCACGTAATTAGCATTTACACAGAGCTTCAAATAATGCATAGGCGTCTATGTGAACTCAGTTAAAGGAAGCGTGGAGAGAAGGTACGTGCCGCGTAAAGGAATGCCCTGCTGCATTTTGCGTAGTATGTTAACCCATGCGTAGCTCAAAATAGCCTGCGAGATATTCTTTTTGCACGCGGAGAGAACAAACTAAGAAGCGTGAGGCAAACCCTATGACTTCAAGGTGAAGAAGTCATCGTCATCAGTCGAATTCATTCTACTGCAAGACAAAGGCCTCCGCCAATGATATTCAGTCACTCTTGCACGCTGGCTTCATAATGACAATGAATTTCCAAACCTCATGACACCATGGGGTTTTTCCGTGCCCCTGGACACATTTCTCTCAGCGTCGCTACCCACTGTGTCAGTCTATTTAATAAACCACCGTTCACCTGTCCCAAGCATCGCAATGCCCCGGCAAAGTGCACTCTCCCACTTAACTTTATATTATTGTCGTAAACCAGAAATCGTCATCTAGTCGGTGCTACTGCCCCTATCCAGCAGAGCAGTCAGAACTCGAACTCTGAGGGTGATGTACTAGTCTAGTAGCAATATTTCTGAAAGTTTAGCTTGATTTCATGGTTACACAGATAAGAACTCTTGCCAGTGGCGTAACGACTCTGTTCCGTCACGAACAGCTCTAAACTTGTGTGTCGCTTCCGAGGTGGAGAGCTCGAATCCCCTCCTTACCTACCTCACTAAGCAGCAAATTCATGCCACTTTGTAGCGTCTGTGCTTCGCACAAACCTGGAAATGCACCCTTTCTATCGACCGCAGGTCGAACCCACTCCGTCGCTACCGGAACAAGTCGATATTTCGAATCTTGAGCTATAACCTCCGCGCGCTGGATCTGCCGGGCTGCACGTAACTACTGAGCGAGGGTATGCTTTCGAGCAGTAGCACGCTTTCCTCCTGTGCCTCGCAGGGTTCTCATTCTCTTGAAAAACAGCTCGATTCTCGACGACTGCGCGGCTGCTTTGCCGGCAACAACGACAGCATAGCGCACGCTTGGAGGCAGCAAACAAACCCCCCGCCGCCATCACCGCCGCGGTTGTCTCCTGTTTTCGAGCAAAGCCCGCGAGCACTCCGAATGACAGATCACCGAGCACGCGCTGTCTACGTGCTAGCAGCCCGCAGAGCAGCTCCGTTCCACCCCCCGCCGCTTCACGCACAGCAACTCACCGGCTGCATTGCATGAGCCGTAAACGGCTTTCGCGAATTGCTTTCGGCCGTTTTGCACCGGTTGTACCACCGCCTCTGTTTCTCACACTTCCTGCGTTTCCTACTTTTCGTTTTCATTTTTCCATCCAGTTCCTGCCGTCACGTCTTTTATCGCTCTGTGTTAAGTGACAATGCAATCTGTCGGCCCCGCGGCGTATTGAACGTAGAGAGTGTGTGCAATGTTGTGTGTGTGTGCGCGCGCACTTGTGAGCGCTGTTTTTTATTTTTTATTTATCCTGCCTTACGCGCCGCGACAACCGTCACGGTTGATGGTCGGTTTCATGCTGCTCATCAAGTTGCCGTTCGCGTACAGGCATTCGTTCGCAACGGGCTACTCGGTTATGCTGCAGTACAGAGTATGACATGACATAAACAGTTCGTCAAATGCAATATGCGCTAGGGTGATTGACCAGGCTGCGCGGTGGCTCTTCGTAGCTGAATTGGGAGAGGGGCAGACAGACAAACAAAGAACAGACGAACAAAGAACTTTATTGATGGTCCTGAGGAACCGCTTTAGTGTACCTCCCTTTTCAGGGAGTCCCCGTAGCCGTCGCGGGCCGTACCCACGTCGGGGTCGGAAGATTGTGGTCCTCCGCCCTGTCGCAGGCCCTCTGGACAGCCCGTAGTTGCTCTGAGATGTCGCCGCTCTTAAGGGCTGCCTCCCAGTCGGATAGAGCGGTAAGCGATGAGCTGCGTAACGCAGGGCATTGCCACAGCATATGAGATAAAGAGCAGCACGCCAGGGGAACGACCCCGTTTGGAGCATGCGAAAGGCCGACGATTGTGGTCTAGTAAGGGCAGGATGCGGTAGCGGATACGCCCGCCGAGCAAGTTGATAATGTGCCAGGTTTGCCTGGCTTCGGGATGAGTACCACTGAGGCTGTCTTCCAGGAGTCGGGGACGAGGCCCGTTTCCCAGGGGGAACTCGTTAGGCTCGCTTCATGCATCATCACGAAGGAAAGAGGAAGCGCCAAACTTGTCGCTCTCTTTAGGAAGGGGAAGAAGGGATGAAAAGGCAGCAGTAATAATTTTACTGCCCCCCCCCCCCCTTTCGCTGACGATTTTGCCGGGCTGACTATATGACCCCCATACCTTCTGGAACCGCCCACACTTCCACTTTACGGGCCCTTGCCCATTCCCTCTCACATATCGGATATCGAAACACGCGTTTCCTGCGGGCGAACCAACTGCAGTCCGCTGCCCCCGTCTCCCTGCACATCCCGGGGAGGTCAGACACACCAGAGCAAAGCTGCATTTCAAAATCCGAGCTCGGTGTTGCGTTAAGGACATTCTATCCCAATCCGAGGCCTATATATGGGCTGCGTCGCATGCACAGGGCCATCTGAGCGCAGTCTCGACAGCATCCATTCTGCCTGGACATCATCCTCTCTTTCAAAGCGAGGAACGATCGTGTATAGCTTCATTTAGCAAGAAAAAAGTGCGACATGCAGAGAGCAAACTCTTGAGCCATTTTCAAGGCGAACCTTAGCCCTTTTGTGATGTTCGGTGTAGCCAATGTTCACCGAAAGGGCCTGGCAGAAGATAGGTTTGGTTTGGCTTATGCTTTTTAAGTCGCAAAGCGACTCAAGCTATGAGGGACGCCGTAGTGGAGGCCTGCGGATAATTTCGACCACCTGAAGCTCTTTAACATGCACTGACACCACACAGTACACGGGCCTCTAGCATTTCGCCTCCATCGAAATGCGACCGGCGCGGCCGGGATTGAACCAGCGTCTTTCGGGTCAGTAGCTGAGCGCCATGACGACTGAGCCACCGCGGCGGCTCGGGCCTGATAGACGAAGTCGACGAAGAAGATAGTGATTGTATTAAAGAGCACAGAATATATTCGCAGAAGATAACGCCTCGATGGGGCATATGGCCTCACCCGAGAGCTCCCGTGCTAATTCGTAAATAATTTCGTAATAGCATATCATTCGACTATTCCTTTGTACGTTAATGCCTAGCCTTCAAATTTCCACATTCATGCTGCTGCCGAAGACCTCATAAGTGCTAAGAACTCACAGCACCTTAGGTATACGTGCCAAAAAGACAACCAGGTTTTCTTTTTGCCTTCCGTATCCGCGTAGTATATACTATGTCCGAAGGTCCTCGTGAGGGGAGCATTCACCTGTCCACGTGAGCTTTTGCCACGTCGCCTCTGGCCTCTGCACATATTTCCACGGGGACAGCTTCGCGTACGCTGCCAGGCCGGCCCTTACATCTCACTTTCGGCACGTCGCGTTGGCGTGGCCCAGCCGCGCATTCGTGTCTCTGTGGCGGCAACCTTGAAACGTCGCTTGCAGCTGTACACCGCGCTTGCTTAGGCACGCGCCCTGGTCCCCGCTGACGCGAGCCTTCCGTCAAAGTCTGAGTGAAATTGAGACGCCAAGCCGCGCGACTGACGGCAAGTCATTTCGAAGCGTGTCACTATTGCTGTAGCGTATTGCTGCCGGCGTCTGCACAGAGACATACGCTGGTGCAGCTCAGGCCAACAGCCGCTCCTGCCGCCAATGAGATTCGCTGTCGTTTAACGGAAGCTGTAGGCAGCTGCCTCAGAAAGTAAACAAATAAATAAAATAGTTTCTGCGAAATAAGCGCCTGTTACGAACGTGCCAGGGGTTTTTTCACGGCACGTATAGCGAGCTAGGAGTATGCTTCAAAAATTGAGAAGGAAAATGTGGAGATATTGCTCAAAATAAAAGCACCGTCGAGTCACAAGAGTGATTTTTGCGCATGGACCCGGTACGATTGTATTCGATTTCTTTTTTCTTGCTAGTCTCATTCGAGGTAGCCTTTACAGGTTCTTTCAAGCAGGACACACACCCCTTTACCGGTGCTTTCTCACATTCGCATTGTCCACACCCAGATCACCAAGCAACGTGGGCTGGAACGAATTCGAGCTTATTATTACTATGAGGACCAGTTGGGAGTCCACGCGCATCTGTTCAAATGAGTGGGGAGAGCCGTTGAGGGACAGCAGCACCGAGATGCTGCCATTACCAACACCTTGGAAGTTATTTCGGCGAGGATGGCAGGTCATCTCAGTTAAGAAACTCTACAGATAACGACTTTTAATGCGCGGCTCCTCCCGGATAGCGAGACGTGGTATTAGCTTCCCTCCTTAATATCAGACAGGTGAAAAGAAAGAATAACCGTTGACACCTGAATAAGGATACCGAAAAAAAAGAGAGGACACCTTTACTTCAGAAGCAGAAGCAAGAAAGCGCGGAGCGTCCGCTGCACAAGCAAGCCAACTATGAACTATACTATAAACTATATTATACTATGCATTCTCTGAGCCAGGAAAGGGAGATGCGAGATAGCGAGGGCGAACAAGGCCGCACAATCGCCCGTATGCCATCCGACCGTGGAGTGCCATGCTTGTTTTGTAAATAAGCGCGGGCACGGATAGTTACCCGCGGCAGTCACGGATAGCTACTGCGATAGCCACGCGAGGCCAGTCTTCCATGAACGTGAACGCGGCCTCTTCCAGAGCGCATCACAACCCTAGAGCAGAATGAGTCGTCCCGTGCGTGAGTGTTGGCGAGTGCTGAAGTCAGTGAGAACACGACGAAAGCAAGCACTCCCTCACAACTCCACGCTCACAAATGACGGCCAACTTAATTGCGCTTCCAGGGTAGCTAAGCACGCCCAGAAACGTGTCGACATTAAACATACTGGGAGCCAGCTAGCGAATGGTTAGGCGCTCTCATGAATTGCGAAATTCGCGTACAAGTCTTTGCTGACGACTGCAGATTATTACGGCCGTCTGGTGTTTAAGGGCGCGCTTTGAATTTCCAAGTTTCTTTCGAGATCTGCCTTCTTTGACTTTAGCCAAATGAATGCACCCAATGACCCGAGTCATCAAAAATTGCGCAGCTACACATCATTGAAACGCAGGTGACTACAGTGCTCGCACCTGCTGCTTTCGAGGCCAATCATGCCACGTCTTGCGTTACATGCAGTAAACAGAAGCGGAAAAAAAAGAGAGCGACATAACGACACCATATCTACAATATACAACCTTACCCCCACACGAGAGTTATCCGAGCCCAGCTACGCAGACCCAGCCCCAAGTAGGCACTTAAAGACTAGGTCTGGACAAGTGAAAAAAAGGGTCAAGCAAAGACTGTTCATAAGTGAGAGAGAGGGCATCATCATTCCCTAGTTCTATCCCCTCTGTGACCTCAGGAAAAGGAAATATATAATTTATCTTCTCTTATTCGAATGCCAGGTGCTAAAACCTTTGAAAGACATCGCAGGGCCATGCTTTTCAACTCATATGAATAGTAGATCATCCTTGTGGTCAACCAAGATAGGCGCTCAGAGACTTTCTGGGCATTGGCCAGTGGAGTTTAATCCGTGAAGCAAACCAAAACACTTGCGAGCAGAATGGATCGCTAATATGGCCGGAACAAAATTATAGAAATTTCAGCGCTTGCGTGCAGGTCAGATAGGCTATGAGTGTCTCCAGCATCAACCGCAGGTCGACAACCATCTTGAACGATATTCTCCCCCACCTCTCAGGCCCCTAACCCAGCACTCTAAACGAAGAGCATGAGTCTCTTCCTTTTGCGAATGCATGCACCTGTCTCTTATCTCTTGGCATGATGTTCCACTAAGAAGCACCGCGTAATGAAGCATTGAGGGCAAGGGTTATCTTCTTCGTGTCGAATTCAAATGCCATTCTGGGTCCTCAGTACGCAAACAATATAAAGAAAATTCGCAGATGATCAATGCGATTCGTGCAGCAAGGTATGCGTTAGCATCGGTGTTCTCCCCAGATCCAGCAGCCGCTACCGTGACGGGTTACAACCGTGCGATCGAGGTGGCTGATGCAGTCCATCAATCATCGTATGACACGTCGTACCCCTCTCCACTCTTCCCACCTCTCGATTCTGATTGGCGACCGCGCTATTCTCTCGCCACCCGTCACCTTCGACTCTCTCTCCGTCTTCCCTCTCCACTATGCTCCACCCTGAATGTGCTAAGGGTATTTTCCTTTCTCCACTTTTCCTCCTGTCAACCCAGGCTTCACATGCCAACTCCGGACACTTTTTTGCGGAAATGGGCGTTGTAATGCTAACGCTTTAAAACGAAATCCGTCGCTGAGGACAGGCAACAGGACAGGGCTTTCTTCTTTTTCGCCGAAAGGCATCTGCCGTTGCATGCAGCGGAGTGTAAACAGTCTTGCCTCCGCAACTGAGAACTTTTAAGCAAAAAGAACCGAGCGGCATAGCGATTTCACAAGAGCTACGTGGCACGTGCTGTGGTTGCTTCGCTGCATACAAAACATCGTCGTAACGATAACTAAATAAAGCCTGTAATTCGCACTGAAAATGAGGTTGAGGTTTATGTTAGTTGATATTGATTAAAACCCATTTTCCATTCCTGCTAGGTGATCAGTCCATTTTTTTAAGAAGAAATCAGACGGAAATTTATCTTACCCATATCATGCTAGGCACTACATTTCATTAGCAAGGTGATCTCCGTCCTATAGCAGAGCGCTTAGCCCGCGCACGCTGTGGATAAGTGTTTATCTTTGAAAGCAGAAAACCAATACGAGTACAAAGGTCCACTAGCAATGTGTTTGGGTGTTGTGAGCCTCGGCTAGATGCCTCGGGCTATTTTGTTGGCAAAGAAAGCTCGATTTTATCATCAGGTTTAGGGAACGAGGATGACAAATGAATGCAAATGATAAAGGCCGCGACATTGGAAATGGCGGCAAGCTGTCGGAGCATAACATAGCACAGAACTCGGTTAGTTGACACACGTGTTCCATGATATACACAGGCGCAGAAGCTGAGGACAACAGATGAAGTCTAAGACAAATTAAATGAGTAGAGCTTGTGTGTTGTCATGCTGAATGGTTTGACGTCTCTGAAAGATGAAGCGGAAATTCCCCGTTAAACAGCTCTTCCTATCTGAACGGCTTTCAGAATCACCCGAAGTGATTGTGAATAACAAAATAAAAAGAGGAACATGCTTTTCCATGCTATTATTTCCCCTTTGAGAACAATCCTGCCTGTATTGTGCACAGAATCTCATTAACGTTTCGCTGGCCTACCTGTAGTGAAGCAAGAGTATATACGCGCTCTGCAAGGAGAGACACGGCCGGCCAATCTGGCGATAACCATCAGCGCTCAAGCCAGAGGCTATAGACGTGCATATTTCATACCGCGTATACATATACACTCAGCTAGGAGACGGCTGGGTGCCGCTTGAGAGAGGGTTAGGTTAGCTGCCCCTGTTGAGTTACGCTAGCACGCTGCCAGGAGGCGGGTCGCTGCAAGAGGGGGCTCTAGTAAGCCCCTCGGCGAACAGCGTCAGAAACAGCAGCAGCGGAGCAGTCAGGCCGTATAAATATGGATATGCGCCGAGTATCCTGCGACGACTGACCACACCCCCCCTTTTGCGAGTGGAGGCTTGGGGCGCTGGGATAATGAGTCATCCAGGAAAGTTGCATCCCTGTGGGACGGGTCGTTCGCCGGGAAACTGGTCGCTGCTGAACTGCCGCTCGCTCTTTCGGAGAGGGGGAGTTGCATGCAGTGCCGCCGAGGCTCGCGGCACTGCTCGACCAATCAGCGGGCAGAGAGCCTAAGACGTTGTTTCACGCAGCCGCAGTCGCCCGGCCGGCCGCTCATTAAGTGTCTCCTCGGGGGTTGCAAAAGGGGTACAATTCTCACGATTCTCACGCCACGTGATCCATTAGTGGCCATTGAAGACGGGACACGCGCATTCGGATATCGCATCCTGTCTTACCAACTGAGCGAGTAGTCTCGCTCCCTCCCCTCCATCGCCTCCTCTTTCGCTGTATTCTTTTTCTTGTACGGGGCCTTTCGTAATGTCTCCTGTTACCGGGGGGCTGTACACAACTAACGACGCTGGACGTAGGGGTTAAGAGGGAGGGGTGAGGGAGAGGAAGAGGGTGAAGGTCATCGAACGGCCTTGATGACCAAATTGCCCGACCCCGTTCTCACTGGCCCAAGAAAGGGTTGAGGACGGCGGCGCCGGAGCATGGTGCGGGTGATTTCGCGGCAGCAGCAGCAGCATCCTTGGCCGTGAAGCAACCAGAGACGCACAGCCTTCTCCACTTCATTTGCGAGCCAACTACGTGGTCATTTTTTTTTTTCTGGCACCGGGAGGCACTGTTGTGCTGTCTGGGCCGTCCCCTTCCAGGCTGTTGCGTCGGCGACCTGCTTTGCCCGAGTGGTGTGTACGCCAAGCGGTTAATTCACTGAGTGAGCCAGGAAACCAGCTCAGCATGGCTGCCGACGGTCAGCGTCGCACTTAATGCCACGCTTCGGAGTGTCGCCGCTCGATTATTCTTCCCTTCGATAGTCGCTAGCTGGCGCCAGCACAGTTAACGAAGCTCCGATTTTACGTGTGGTTGGGTTGCTTTGAGATGATCCGGTTGCTCGGCATAAACCGTTTTTCTCGCGGGCGCGCAGCTGCTGACGTTCCGTTTCTCAGGCGCAGTGCTGCAGAGTGGTTCTAACGCACTCCGCCAGGAGCCCCAAACATCTTGTCCTTCGCCGTTGTGCGCCAGTTTCGACTCGTGGCGCTATTAAAGCGTCGTGCCGCTGCCTCGACGCTTCTACGTCGGGCTGCTTCTTTATGCCACTCTCGGTATGTCTGCCCGTGCTCGAGCAGCTAAGGGGCTCGTTATGGATGTCCGCGGTGCGGCCATGGCTGAGTTGCTCCGGGTCGGAACACGGCTCGCTTTACGAGGCGCGAGCGGAGCTGACCTCGCCAGGCGCTCTAATGACTGTCCATCCGCGCGCCTAATTACCCGAAAGCGGATCTGCTGCGTGTCTTTCTTCTGCTTCTGTACCAGAAAAAAAGGACACTGCTATCACTAATTAGCCGCGCGCATGACGCGGACCTGTTTGTTTAATACGTCTTGACCGCGGGTTGGCGCAGATCAGAAGCGCGTATACGCACTGCTTTGCTTTCCTTTTGTTCTGTTATTGTGACTACCTAGTGGCCAATTTTCGCTCAAATTTTTGGGCAAAAACGAAAAAAATTACAGTACAAGACCTCAACATAACCTTGGGACGTAAACAGCACATTATTTGGCGCTGGTGATATTTTCGGTGAAAACATATGTAGCCGATAGAAAAGTTGGCCGGAACACTGATCCGCTTCTGCCTTCTCCTGGGTCCGAAGAGGCTGTCTTTTCCTACAGCGATCACGGACAGTCGTCTAACCTATACACTGCCTGAAACACCTATTCAAGTACGCGCGATGCAAAGAGGTGCGCCGAGTGCGCTACCCCCGCTTAGTTCTTGTCGCCCATCTTTTAATGTATAGAACTAGCTGGAGGTCGCATAGTAACACGCACTAACATTTTCGAAGCATATTGTACAGAAGACGTTGATGTATGGTTATCCGTGGCCGCCGTTGGGCGAGGCAGCAAGTGTTCCGTAGCCCGCGAAATGCCGCGAGCAGTTACATCAGCTACGGGGGAGACAGAGGCAGAGTGCTCGCGCCTTTTTTTAGGTGCATTCTTTTCGACTCGGCTGATGCAAGTGGGGCGCCGCGTGTTCTTGGCGTTGCGCCCGAGTCGCGCTGTTACAACCGCGTAATCTCTGATTTAGCGGATGGGCTTCTGAAGCCACCGAGCCTACACGTTAAGCAAGCAAATGTTTGCTTCGTCTTTCTTTTAGCTTTTTGTCATATCTTCTTTGCTTTACAAAAGCCTTATTAACGCAATAGCGTTAAGGCTGCCGTCCTGCAGAAAATCCGGCGGCGTCGGGGTTGTGAGCGAAAAAAATTGGCAGTGGTTTAGCTCGGCTATGCCAGGTTATACGTAGCGAGAAATTGATCTTCGCTTGCCGATAACGCCGCTGAACAGCGACCGGACTCTCCTAGTCGTCACCCATGCGAAACGGCTGTGATATGGCGCCGCCGTGTCACCTCCGCATTTTATACACGCAGCTGTGCATGCGCAGTTATGCGCATAGCTAGCACGTAGAATCCACGTGTGTCATGCGCGGCCCCAGCGGCGAAGGCCGACCAGCTGCTCCTCTCTGGTTGCCGCGCATGCGCACAACCGCTCTTCCACGTGACGTCACGAAGCTCTGATGTCACGCGCGGCGCACCTACTGCTCCTTTCCGGCCGCCGCGCATGCGCCCAACTGGCCTCTCCGGATCACAGCGAAATGCTCGACCGGTAGCCATGTGTAGCTCTCGCTACAAAAACGTCGGAGAAGCAACCTCGGGGTGCCACCTAGGTCACGTGACCTTGTGGCGTCATTGCAACCTGACCACCGGATTGGGAGCAAACTGACCACCGTGGCATGTGGCAGTTTATTTAAAGACTGGTCGCTAGAAGTTGCTCGGGAAGAGCAACATTGGTCGCGCTAGACTCACCGGTGGCAGCACCTGCCATCGCAGGACGCATCGCTTCACCGCTGCACCACTGCGCCAGAATTGTATAAGGACTCCCAGCGATATATGAATGTAAAGTATAGAACGACGAATTTCGTATATATGGACATGAACCCATTAACCCTATCGCGTAATACTCTTAAAAGGCGGTGCTGAATTAGCGTCCCCTACAATTTTTTTTTGTCTTCTGTATAGCGTAAGAAATAGATCAAAACATACACGAAGTTTATCTGCACCGCTAGATAATAAATATACAAGCTATCGGACAGTGATCAAGCAGTAAAAAAAAATCGTGTCTATGGATATCAGGCATAAAACGAAGACAACCTCTCGCGTTGTTCGCTGTCTTGCATCGCTTGCTTTTCGAATCACAGGATAATACATACTTTCCTTCGCATGCGACAAAACAAAGTATGTAATATTCAGCCCCAAAAGAAAACAGCTTATGTGCAACTACCAGTTACAGTTTTGGTACCGCATTATAGAAAATATGTCGTGCGTAAAATTTCTAAGTGTATGGTTCCACGTGGCTCAGTTCACGTAGAGTCCCTCCATGCTGATATATATAGAACGACATGTTTGATCGACATGGTAAAGCATTATACAGTCGAGCCCACTCATAAAAGCTACTGATATAACGAACACTCGCTCATTACGAACGAGTGTGGTGCTGCCGTCAAAATATGCATTAAGGCATTATGGCAACTCGTCTCAGATACAGTGAACAACTGGGGCCGCGCCGCTAGGTTACAGTGAGCGAGGAGACGCCGTGAACTCGCCCACTGAAAAACTAGCGCTTCGAGCTTAGTGCGGAGCCCGAAGAGCGAAGAGGCGTGGCACTGCAACTACAGCTAACCGCCGACCGAGCGCGTGCTGAATACCTATGAGGTAAATAATAAAGTTGAATGGCGCAAGGGAACGAACACAGGAAGACACAGAGACAGAAAGAGCGCCTTTCTGTCCCTGTGTCTTCCTGTGTTCGTTCCCTTGCGCCATTCAACTTTATGATGAACCAACTAGCCCAACAGCAAGTACTTCTGCAACCTATGAGACCAGTGATTGCCTGCATGTGCGCCGGTTGGTTGAAGCCTGCCAAATGGACGCAGAAGCTCGCTGGGCGTAAGACAGTGGCGGCGGAGCGGTTCAACTAACGGCAGCGATTTGAAAAGTTCCAATTTCTTGCTGGCCATGCTGGTCACGTGGTATGTGTCACCTGCCCAGTCGGCTTCAACACTTATGCTGTTACCATGCGCTGGCAGAGCGAGACATCAGACAGTGCAGCTGACGCACTATTTGCGCACGCTACTTTTTGGCTGTAATGATGGGCACGAACATTGGATACAGCGAACGCAACCTGCGTAACCACCAGGTTCAATATAAGTGAGCTCGATTAATTTCAATGAATATAAAAAAAATCCGCTATATTACAGATTCATGCACTCTCGTCCACACTAATTCCGTTCGGTTTTGGGTAACGCCTCCAAAACTAACCTGATGTCACTTTTTAGTCTGCAGAGAAGCGCATTGAAGTCAATTTGTAATCTTGATTTCCTTGCACACACCAAGCCGTTCTTTGATGAGCTTGGCATACTCCCTACAGACTACCTCTTGCTGCATAAATTGTCACTAGATGCATTCCGTTTCAGACACGCTGATTACGCATAGTTTAAGCAGACCTTCGCCGGAAGAGAAGCTCCATATCACCTCATTCATGACACAATTCCAATCCCTCTCATTCATACTAATTAAGGAAAGCCCACCTTACGTAGTGTTGAAAAGTAAACCAGCCAAAAGTTGAGGACTTGGAATAGACGAGGCACACACGAGGCTGGTCCTCGTGTGTGCCTCACTCGCTGTTTTTTGGCTGGTTTACTTTTCCAAGACGATGTACCGACTAACCCAGATTTCAGCCCGGTCTTGCACTTCCAAATATCGACATTAATGAACAAAAATTCTAGTACTCTGGAAAAATTGCGAACCTCTAAATCAACAGAGGGGTTCAAGAAATTTGTTGATGTTTTCTTCACTGTGAGAAATTGATAACTTCCTTGTGTACCTCAATCTCATTTATTTTTTAAGTCGTTGAGCTAAACCCTTGAGATGTTTTGCTGTTTTGGTGCGGTATTATATTTTTAAACACCGTATTACTTGTTATGTTGTTGTTTGCCACAGACTGTACACGTGCTTTGAGGGCTGCAGGGCCTGCGGCCTTTTGCTGTAGCATCTGAGACAACTGTATGTCTCAAAGGAGGAAAAAGAAAGAAAGAGAGAAAAAAGAAACAAATTCCTTTTTGTAAACGGCCCGCGTGGTGCGCTAAGCCTAACTTCCATTTGCTCTTAACAAGGGTTAGTCGATTCGCTCTCGCTTTTCTCCTTGTATTTTTGCAGCCCCCGTCGCAACAAAGTCGCAGGCGGTGCCGTTCCCCGCGCTGACATGAGCAACTAATAAATGCTTCCTTGCATTTTAAAACATATTCCGCAGTGTTCAGGATCCAAAACAAACCAATAGATCTGAAAATAATTTCAAAATGATCCGCTGTACCAAGGAATTCAAAAAGTGTTTGCGCTTCCAAGAAGCGATATAGCGTTGTAGCTATCCTGAGGACATGTATGACACTCCTTCGAGGCGCATTCTTTTGTGAAGGTGATGGAACTTAAAACAGCTTGCGTTTGAAGCTTAGAAAAAAAAAACAAATCTGCATTAAACTGCTTGCGTTACACGACTCATTTTTATTTTTATTTTTCACTAGTACTTGGATCGAGCGAGAGAAAAAACGGGTGCAACGTGCGTCTTTTGAAACAGCCTCGAAATTTGCTTGCATGCTTATGCAGGGGCAGCAATGAGTGGACGTGAGTACGAGTATGAAATGTCGCCAGTGCTACCTCTGCAGCGACTTTCGACGGGACACTAGGCAGGTGCTCACTGCATGAGATCTACACTGGTCACATCTGCGATTCATCTCAAATCGAAGCCCCCCGCGACTTACCCAAAGCACGAATGCATTAAATGACTATAGACACCAAATTCTTGCTTGAGTGTTTGCTTCTTTCAAACGATGCGTTAGACATTCGTATACATGGAGCACTCTGTGGTATTCATATATGACCGCTGAAAAATTTACAACTGAATTTCTTCTTGACGCTGTTTTGGTTTCGGTTTGATCGACCGAACGACGACTGGGACGTCAAGTTGATGTTTTGGTCACGTGATCCACTAGAAAAACTGCAATATAATCGCTGACAGGTCATTTCTTGTGATTCCAGGTCTTTAAAAAGGCTGGATCAAATGTCGTAGTGAATTAAATGTACCAGCTATTGTACTGCACGCTTTCCAGTGGTTCACGTGACCAAAACATCAACTTGACGTCACAGTCGTCATTCGGTCGATGAAACCGAAGCCGAAACAGCATGAGAGAAGAAATTAAATTACAAATTATTTAGCGGTTGTAGGCAACTAACACCCGGCAATCCATGTATTCTAATGTCTATCGCATAGTTTGACAGAAGATAACGCGCAATAAAATTAGGTGTCTATAGTCATCTAAGTTTTTCACGCTCCTTCTACACATCCTGTCGAGCACGGGTACTGACCTGCATCCTGAAGCTCACTACAAGCCAGACCCCTGCCCATATTCTATATCAGTTTCGCTATTCCGTCTTCGTCTTCACTGCCATAGCGACGACGACGCATATCAGATTCCGTGAAAAATGAAATGTGACGTCACCATTTTTAACTGCCAACAGCACATCTTTATTCGCACGTGTTTCAGTTGCACGCTTTGCCGCATACGTAGCAACCAAGGCTAAATATTCTCCTGGGGAATGCAGCTGGTGATGTCACAACTGAAGGCCCCTCGCAATGCGCGTTCCCTGATCCGGGAGAAGAAAGAGAACTGCGCATAATAAAGCAGTCAGCAACATCTGCAGGCGCGGAGACCCGCCGCGCTTACACGTGGCTTTGGTAAGATAGGCTTTATATTCAAAGCTGCTCTCTTGCCAACCGTTTCTGTCTCCTCATAAGCGGTTTTTAACAGCCGAGTAGGGCTTGTTCGCCCTACCGCTCACCGTCTGCGTACGTGGAGTGAGAAAAAAAAAATCAGAGGCTACAGCGTGCCGATGGACTGATCGTCATCACGTGACAAAAAAAGGTCATGTCATACCCCGTTATATAGAAGTCGTCTGCTTTCTTCAGCACGATTATATACATACACAGTTATTCATCGCGTATACGCAGAGTGGGGCGACAACGCGGGGGTTGCGCTATTGTGAATCAAAAGCGACAGACAGGCAGTAACAAAAGCCACAACAAAAAAGAGAGTAAACATGGGTTATAACACGGAGGAGGCCAAAGCCCTTATTTTCTCCGCTTGGCCGCAGCACTGCATCGGTGCCCGACGAGTTGGGGTCCGTGAAACGCTGAGCCGTCGCACGCCTTGCGAAGAGCCGCGCATTGAGTGCGTGGCTTGCATGGCGAAGCACAAAAGACTGTCTCGCCGAAGTCGACACCGACGGAACAAAGAGCTTCCCTGTCTCAGCCCCGTTCTCAATAAACGCGCTGGCGAAAAGAAGGAAGGAAGCTTGGGCACAATGCACCCCTGCGGGACGCCTTTCTTCGGGTGCACACCCGGCTTCCTCTGCGTTGATCAGTTTGGTATAGACGTTCTTGTCAACCTCTCCCTGGTCTTTCTTTTATATCGCAAGAGAAGGGGGTAGGAGGGGAGGGGGGTGGGGGTTCTGCGTGATTTTCGCTCTAAGAACACGGTGTACTCCACCCCCTGCTGCCCATGTCCAATCGGGCTGGTGTCCAACCTTGGGCAAACCGCTCGGAGGGCTTGGGTGTGCGTGCGCACCCGGAGCGCTTCGGAGCTCAGTCAGCTGAGAGCAAACGCAAGCAGCGGGGCCAACAAGCGAGCAGTGCGCAGGCAAAGAGCGCCACGACTCGCACCATTCCCGCTGAACGGCGACGAAGAAGCTGCACATGCAAGCGGTAGAACCGAACAATGCCCACCTCAGGAGATGTGTATGCCCAGAACAAACCGAGAATCCCTGCTCCGCAGACTGAACTGCTCTGGTACTGATGTGGTGCACTCGCTAGTACTGTACTTTAGAGCTTTAGAGCATCGCTTTTTCTGCGCTGGGGTTCCCCCCTTGCGTTTGTTTGTCTGTGGCCGGCAGTGCGCTAAAAAATGGAAAAAGTAAAGGCAGCGCTCCTGCTGTGTCTTTCAGGCGTTCACTGGTCCACTTACAAGAGGGGGCGAAGTCTCGCCGAGGGCCTATTTCAACGTGGCGCACTCTGTATTTTTTTTTCAACTTAATTTCCTTAGGCCGTTCTCCTACCTTGAGAGCAGCACTGCGGGGCTCCACACACGCTGACCGTGAAAAGATAGGCCGCTTGTTGCACCCCTCGCCTCTCGCGGACAGTGAGGGCCACCAGAACGAAGACTGTAGAGCAGGGGAGCACGGCAACACTGCGCGAGTTCAGTTTTTTCATTGTGCTGCCTGCTTATATCAAAGAAAAAATCAGTTCAATATAAAACGACGGAGATCCTCAGGAAATCTCTGTGCACCTGCCACCTGATTTGCACTTAAATTAACTTCATTCACACAGTGACCAATTTTCACGACGTCGTCACTGGGAGCCTTATAATTGATTGATTGATTGATTGATTGATTGATTGATTGATTGATTGATTGATTGATTGATTGATTGATTGATTGATTGTGCTGGTAGACAGGCAAGTCGGTGTAGGAAAGTTAATGCGCTCTAAATATAGAAAGCGCCTTCGTGGAATTTTCAGCGCCTCTATTGTAACAGATGCGGTTCTGTGATGTGTAGCTTACTAAGGACCAGTGAACCATCGAAAGAAAAAAAAATCCCTTCAGTCTTCGGTCGCTCTGTCTGGTTTCTGACCAGCTCGTGAGAGAAGCCCGTCGTCAAACTGCCGGCATTAAAATGTTCGGCTGGATCACGCAAAGGAGTACCCTTTGTTTCACGCTTCTTTGGAAGCCTTTCCGGAAGTCCCGAACAAGGATGAAGTTGTTGAAATGGCTTTGGTCCCCACGGTCAACGATAATTTTGGCCCGCTACCATTCCCTCCATCACCATTATCAGCGCACTTGCTTGACGGCTATCTCAAAACCACAGCTTTGAGTGCCATCGCAGTTATGATTGATGCCACAGCTCGGCTTTGTGAGCGGCGCTAGGTATCCTTACGTCTTCCTGGATCTTTTGCTGCGCATTTCCCTCCCGATGATCAAAAATAAACAGCCAGGAACAGCAAAGAGGCTCAAAAACAATAAATGTGGAGGTCCACAGTAAGAGGTGCGATTAAAAAGCGAAAGCGTGGACGTGACGCTTCGCACGCACCTCCTTCCATCGGCGCAGAGGCCAGTATCTCGCTCTCCATCTGCAGACTTGGCTGCAGCAGCCTCACCGCAGGGGAGCGCTCGAGAAAGCGGAGCTGCGCGCCCAATGCCCAGCACTGATAAGAGGCGCCACAGCAGCTGCGCCGCCGACCCGCCCCAGACGTTCACCTGCACGGTCATAGCCCGCTCCTCCCTCGGCGCGCACTTGACCGCGCAGCGCCTGCAGCAGGAGCAGTAGAGGCAGCGGGCTGGGAATTATGAACTGCTGGGACATACATGGCCCCATTGGGCCCCAGCTTGTACAAGACTATCTAATCACTCAGTCCTACTTCGTTTCTTGTTTCCTGTCAACAGTTCAGATTCTGCGATGTGCGTAAACTTGTTCCAGATTCTGCGGTGTGCGTAAACTTGTATCGATGTTCGCCATTCCGTTTCGGCTTCTCTTCTTACTATTATCAGTCATAGGGCGTATGAGGCTGGATTCTTTCTTCAGCACTCCCTTTTTGCCATCCGCTGTTTTTATCTTCCCACATTAGTTAATACATGATTTACATTGGTGACAGCGCACTTCATCCATTTTTTGTTCACCTGCCCCTCCTCCAGTGGTGCTACCTTCGGACAAAGCGATCTTCTCTGCCATGCGGTGTAGTTCTTATTCATAGCGTTCTGTCCTTTTTGTTCTGATTTGCTTGTCCTAGCGTAACTCTCACGTTGTTTTTCCGTTTTCCTATTTGTGTTCTTGTATGCATCATTCGGCTCAACACCCCAAAACGACTCAGTCTTTGAGGGACGCCGTAGTGGAGGGCTCCGGATAGTTAGACCATCTGGGGTTCTTTAACCTGCACTGACATCGCCACTACACGGGTCTCTAGAATTTCGCCTCCATCGAAATGCGGCCGCCGCGGCCGGAATCGAACCGGCGTATTTCGGGTCAGCAACCGAGTGACCTAACCGCTGTGTTCGGCTGTGTTCGAGCAAACAAGCCAAATGTTGTTATTGAGAACAACACGGACAATAAACTTTGACTGACTGGCTGACCGACCGACCAACCGACCGATCGATGATGCGCCTTGAGCTAGAGAACAAAATATAAAGAACGCATAAAACTCTGCACAGGAAATTTCTTGATGCATGATGCAAAAGAGCAGCTCCTAAACGATCTTCATAAAAAGTTCTGAGTGCAGAAAAAAATAATCTACTGGCAAATTTTTTGCGAGACCTAGTCTGCGCTAGTTTCGAAAATTCAAGGCTGTCACATGGCGGAAAATTTTTTCCCAGAAATATTAAGGGAAATTGCTTTTTACAATTCAATAAAAAGCGTGAAATTTTTTAACAAATAGGAGAGGGCAGAACGCTAACTCTGATAGGTTTCGCATGGAATGACTCATAATGCAATGTAAACTGTCAGGAATAAGAGATAGTAATGTGACTGAAATCCTAAACCTACACCAGCGCGGCCCAAGCCTTCCATGACGTCCGCCTAGGCCACGCAATACAGCTCGCAATGACCGATATCGCTGGCAGCAAGCTGCTTACTTGAGCGTCGTACTGACGTCACTGGTCTGAGCCGCGCAGCATCCATTGCACGCAGAGCAGGTGATACGCTTCACCTTCGCCAGCTCTGGCAAAGCGTGCCTCCCCGCAAGTCCTGCCCACTTTTGCGGTGCCGATTACAGCCGATGGACGAGTTCTTCGTGGCAAAAGACGCCTATTGGCATCCATAGATCTGCGGGCATGCAACTCTCAAAGCGGGTGGCCGGTCGTGCTTAGCAGATACATTCTTTGTTTAAGCCTTTCTTGTCTTTTTTTTTTTTGTCAAGGAAGAATAGAAATACGTATAATGTCAGTTCACTTTACTGGGAGAGCACTGTAGCCCTCATTTCCTAGAGAATCTGCGGTGTGTGTGTGTGTGTGTGTGTGTGTGTGTGTGTGTGTGTGTGTGTGTGTGTGTGTGTGTGTGTGTTTGTGTTTGTGTGTGTGTGTGTGTGTGTGTGTGTGTGTGTGTGTGTGTGTGTGTGTGTGTGTGTGTGTGTGTGTGTGTGTGTGTGTGTGTGTGTGTGTGTGTGTGTGTGTGTGTGTGTGTGTGTGTGTGTGTGTGTGTGTGTGTGTGTGTGTGTGTGTGTGTGTGTGTGAGAGAGAAAGAGAAAGACCATCGTAAGCGCCCTCCGTTTGACCCCAACCGCCAACCTCCACTCCTCAGAAGCTCCATCCGCCACCACGCAACCACCTACACCCTTAGAATCCCCACCACTAACCGACAATCACACTTCAATATACGTCCAACCATTACATGCACCCCCACCATGACCAAGGTCGCAGGAAGGCGCGCGCGGCAGCGCTGCACAAATGGTACAGGGATGAGCACGATGCTGTTTGGGTGGATGCCGCCTGCGATGATCACGGAGCCACTGAGGTTGTCCACAACCCACAGAAAACACCCCTAACCTTCGAGCTTCCTTCAGACACCACCTCTGTGCAAGCCGAGGAGACCGCTATAGGCATTGTTATGGCATACACAGAGACACCCGTTACATTATTAGTGACTCAAAAACCGCCATTCTAAATTTTATCAGGGGCAGTGCTCATCCCCCTGCACAATGCCTGCTGCACATGCCCACCCCCCACCTCCCCCGACGCGCTGAACTCATCTGGGTGCCTGCGCACTCGGGAAATCCCGGCAACGAGGCCGCCGACTCCTTAGCCCGAGGGTCTAGAAACCGGGCACAGGCGGACCTCGTGCGGGATTTCTCGAAGGAGTGTGTGCACTCGTTTGCTGAGCTCACCGCAAACTCGCGCGCTGAGCTCCTAATCTACCCGCCACCCCATCTCTCACTACCAGAGAACACTCAATCTGTCGTCGCCTGCAGACGCGAACGCTGCCCACACCAGCCAATCTTTCAAAAATTTATGCCAGTACCTCCCATACCCATCTTGTGCTCCCACCCCAAGGCCACCCTTACCCAAATCCTCCTATCATGCCCGGCGTCCCCTCTCCCCGCCGGGCCGGCGCCTCTCCGAACATGGGAGGACTGGGAGACCTCACGACGGTCAGCGGACCTGGCCAGGAAGAAAACCGCCGTCAGCCGGGCCGCATACGTCATGGACCAGCACCACATGAACGTTTAGACCATGAGTGGGGTCGTGCCCAGGAGGCCTGCGGGCCTCTAATTCTGTTGCTCAATAAAGTTTTTTCCATCCATCCATCCACCCTCCAAAGAAGCACCGACCACCACAACCTACCCGCCTAACCCTCCAAAGAGCCTGCACCCGCCACTCACCTTATAGTCGCCTGCACCGCACAGAAGCCCCCCCCCCCCCCCTCCCCACCAGAAGACCATGCAGCACCAGAACGAAAAAGCGACGGCGAAACCAATTGGCAGTCGCGATGCGAAGGCGATCAGTGTTTGAGCGAAACGTGCAACCAATACTGCTAACGCAGATTTGTCGCAGCACATCATGTTGAGGATTTTCTAGTACCCGCCATTCTCCCCCTTGCCAATACAATCCGCCCATGCTACCTTCTGCTCTCGTGACTCTCCGTGACAAGATGTTGCAAATGCTCGAGAACTGGATGTAGTTAAGTCATCGTCGTGCGGCCGGCGGAAGCATTGCTACCGACGCAGCGGCGACGAGGTTTTGAGCAGTCATTCCTGAGCCATAATCGCACGGACAAATTGAAGGGTCATTTCCCTACTGAAGGCGAGTAAAACTATTGGCATGTTCTGGTACGTATTGCTCTGTGGTGGTAGAAACGAGTGCAAAAATGACGGCTTTGTCAATAATTTTTATTTTAAATTATTTATCAGCAGACAGAATTACGAGAGAAAAAGTGGCCTGACCTGACTGTGACGGCGTGCTTTGTTCAAAGTTGGCCGATGTGTTGGTGCGCAGGCTACGTCGCCAGGAGTGAACATGCTACACTTACGAATAGGGCTGACACGTACTGGATGTCTTGCTAGCGTTTGCCTTCGATGCAACGTCAAACAGGAGGCCCTGAATCCGTTGATAAGGCCGGTGGTCTCGCTGTCGGAGTCCCGGGCAGCTCCCATCTTATTCTATATTTATTTTTTAATAGACTTAATTGTTCCGTAAACTTGGAAGCCCCGGTACGATTAGCTTTTTTCCGGGGTCTTGAACCACAGCAGTGAGTCTTCGTGCGACTCAGCCCAAAATCGGTGAACTTTTGAACGACGCCCTTCGAACAGTGCATGGTATCATTGGCCGCCTGTGCATAAGACCAGTGACTCCGCACATCCGCTCAATCTATAGAGCTCCCCAGTGCTGTCTTAATGCAGTCGTTAACGACCAGCGATCTTGACAATTTTCCTGTGCAGCATAATGCGTATGGCGTCTAGGCGTACACAGCGACGCTAACGATAAGTTGTAACCCCTGCTTGTTATCAATGCAGAAGCATTGCTAGGCTATGCCGGCACCGGAAGTGTCCGCAAAATGTGTCACCGGATGTGACGTCATCAGTCATGATCTGAAGGGTGGTGTGGTGAAGTAAAGTCAGCGACTAAGCAACATCAAGTCACAGTCATTAGTCATCGATCATTAACATTCAACATTAATTAATTGTAATAATTAATTTCACTGTTTTGATTGCCCTAATTAATATAATTGCTTGACTGTGATGAGTAGTGAGTGTTATTGATTGTTTTAATTAATGGGGATAACTAGTGATATCGTGCGTGTGACGTCATAAGAGTGCGACGTCATCCATACGCCTGACGGCGTCACGAATACAACCAATCAGAGTACAGCAACAGAAAGTACACATCGTCGAGTGGTAGCATCGGAGATCGAAGAGTGGCGATCGGCTCTTAACGGAGTGGGTAAGTAGGTGTAAAAGGCATCGACTAGGAGCCACCAACGTCGCGCCAAACGTTAATGCTTTCGCATTTCTCCAGTGCAGTCTCTGCAATGATCTCGCGAAGTTTTTTCGGTTCCAAGCAGCGGACGCACGGACTGACAGCCCTCAGATTTCGCATCATACAAAGACTCTTTGGCACCCGTTCCGCACATAGTAAGTTTGTATTCGGTGTTAACAGATGACAACGCCAAATGCCATATAGCTAATTTCGGAATGAATGCGATCACATCTGTAGTAGTCTGGTTACGATTGGCTATGATCCTGCCTGCAATGCTCGCAGAGAGTCAAATCAACATTTAAGCAGACTGACTCGACGAAGCAGATTTGTCTATCACAGCGAGATTGCGGGTGAGTATAGCATGGGAAATGCCGGAGTGCTACCCTAGAAGTTGCATAATTGCCATTGGAGGATATTTCGGTGCTTCCTGCTTGCTTCCCAATGTACAAGTTTACCGCTCTAAGCTAGCTTACATAACGTCGCGTGACGAAGGACTCTACCGCCACTGTGTTTTCTTTTTGCCGCATAATACGAAACCAGCGTGCGATACACAGGTACGCATCGCTATCCTTGACGGGTACCCGTTAGTTTTATTCGTCCGCATGTTACAGAAAAGAAAGAAAGAAAATGTTATGGAAAAAAGCAGTGCATGCAGGTGCTCCTTATCTCTGTACACTCCCCCCAGCAGCGCTGCCAGTGAAGATACCGGAACTGGGCTTCCGCGCTTCGCTGCCTCCCTCAACGTCCTTCGCCACCGGGAGGCTCATTGGCGGCCGTGCACGCAGGCAGCAGCGGAGAGCCGGCACGACTGCGTGCGCAATAATGCGGATGGCAACAGGCGCCCCGACCGCCGGAGACGCAGCGGCGCCGGTGCAGCCTGGTTGGTGTGGTGAGGAGAGGGAAAGGGGGAGGTCGTGAGTCACTTGCCGCCGAGGGCCGCCCGACAGCGGTCCGCATGGCCTTGAGCAGAGGCAGGCCCCCTCGGCGACCTACACACACGCAAAACACACGCTGTTGCTGTCGCAGGCCTGCCGGCCTGTTGCTATACGTGCCGACCACTGCGCGCAGCTGCGCACACGCGTGCGTGCATCTGCGGCATGCCACAAGGCGCCAGGCTAAGATGGGGTGGTCGCTGGCATAAAGAAGGGGATCCTGCTCAGCGCACCACGGAGAAGTGTTTGCCCAAAGCTGTAGCGATTGCAAGGCCTCTTAAATCCATTGTGCGCGTTGACGACGTTGACGACGTCGTGTCCGCACACGTGCCGATTCAATGACATAGCGCGCGAGCAGCGAGCCACGGAGAGAAGCAGGCGTCGTGTGGCTGCTCGGGCTGGGCTCGCGTCTGTGTAGCTCGCAAGTAGGCGTCTGCGGGCGCACAGGAGTGCAGTCGCTCTCTCTGAACGATCGCTAACTAAGCAGTAATTGCTCAACGCGCACTGCTTCTAAGCCTCTACCGCTGGGAGGGGGAAGCACCTTATAGTTTCGTTTTTGGACGAAAATAGGCTTAGTGGCAACGTCGTATGTCATAACTAGAAACTTCTTTATTCTCTTGGTGGTCAAAGAGAAAAGGAGAAGGCATTTTGCTAGAATGTCCCATTTTTGGTCACGTAAATCAAGTGGGTTTGATTTTTTATCTCGGACAAGAGCACTGCGGTAAAGCTTTGCCTGCAACTTCAATACCCCCCCCCCCCCCCCCCCCATATGAATAAGAAACTTCTAGGAGCCTTTTACAAGGCCCTTCGCTTGCTTAACTGCTGCGTCCGCTGCGTTCCATCAGCGTTATCTCACCAGGGCAAGTCATGAGCCCTGGTATAGATGTGAGAGACGGGCGCTTGCTGTCCCCAACTGTGGGGACGTTAAGAGGCGCAGCGGGGCGTGTAAATATATGCGACGAGATGCTGGACGCTGAGGAGCGACGCACGGGAGGCACGTTATTACCAAACAATGGTGAGCGATTCACCGCTTTCAACCTTGAGAGAGAGACCGCCATTAATCACCTCGTCACCTGTAGCCTGAGCTGTGGGGCTGGCATGTTGCAATCTCTGCGTTGCGAAAGGCACTGATTAGAATCATATTCCAGCGCCCTAACATTTAATGCAGGTTCTTCTGCGTTAGCGCCGAAGGAGTTTAGTGGGCGAAAGTGAAAAAAAAAATGACGGACGATTGAGAGTGGTTAGACCAAATACGGTTTTCGCTTTGGTTTTCAAGGTCAAGCAGGCTTGAGACAAAACTCGGCGAAATCGGTGAGCGGGGGACCTTAATGCTGGCGCACTGAAACTGGACGGCACACTAATGCGCATATATATATGCGGAATTGGCAATTCTCTCAGTTACATTCATAGACCTCTGGGAGTCTTCATACCACTCCTGGCACGCAGTGGTGCAGCGGTTAAGCGATGTACCACTGCCCTGCGATGCAGGTGCTGCCACCGGTGGGGCTTGCGAGGCCCAGGTTGCTCCTCCGGTGCAACCTTTCGCGACCAATCATTAACTGAACTGCCACTTTGGCAAGTGGGCAGTTTGCTCACAATCCGGTGGGCCGGCTGTGATGGCGTCACAAGTTCACGTGACCAGATGACCCACTGAGGTATCCGGCGGGTAAACGGTGGAGCCAGACAGGGGCGAAACCACCCTCACATTACTGGTGCTTGAGGTATAGTTCTGCGGCCTGACTTACGGGAACAAGCTGGAAGGACGGCATTGACGTTAATAGTGATATTAATTAGTATTTTGGAATCTGTGACATAATGGGAAGTTTGGTTTTATGGAGGTCTAACGTCCCATAGCGACTCAGGCTATGACAGACGCCGTAGTGGAGGGCTCCAGAAATTTCGACCTCCTGGGATTCTGTAACGTGCACTGACATCGCACAGTACACGGGCCTCTAGAATTTCGCCTCCATCGAAATTCGACCGCCGCGGCCGGAATCGAACCCGCGTCTTTCGGGCCACTGAGCCACCTCGGCGGCTGTCATGGTAATTGGAGAAGGGCTAATATAAAAAGAGTAACAGAGGCCTTATAAGTGACACATGACAGCTTGTCGTTAAGCGTTTTAATTTAACTTCGTTTAGTATAGCTGCGCGTGGAAATTTAGGTAGCTAGCAGAGACATTCCTGAAACGCTCCAACCTGAAGCTACACTTTTGTACACATTTTTCCTCTCGTACTGCCAAACGGTCTTTTGCTGCTACACTGTGAATGCGTCTTCTGCAGTCGCAGGGGAAAAACGGAGCTGCAGTGCTGCAATTTCTTCGTTGCGCTCATTCCGTCGTCTGCCCCTTGGCGTCCATTTCCCTGCGCGTGTCTTCCTTTCAAAGTTACGCGGCTAGATTCCAACGGATTTCACGCGAGTCAACGGAGTGGTCTGCGTATCACGACATCCGTCGTCACCTCAACCTTTGCGGGCCAGCAGACGCATGCCGATGCGTCCCAGGGCCCGCTCGCCCGTACGCGCCTAATGACGCGTGCTTACTACACACGGCCGCAGGCATGCGTTGTAGTGCGTGCGCCGCAAAGCGTTCGCCCATCCGCATAAATCAACGTTCCAATCGTCAATGCTCCTTTTTCCTGCATTGCCGTCGCCGTGATGTCACGCTGTAGAGAGAGAGGGCCGCCGAGCGACGCTGCGAGAGAATTACCCGCTTCACGCTTTAATGCTTTCCAACCTTGTCTCGCGATGCCGCCAACACCGCTCAATCACGCAGGTGGTCGGTCGCCGAGAGCCCATTACGCCACACACTCTGCGGCTGAGGGTCGACGCGCGCTCCAAGACGTGCCCTTGGCGGAGGCGCAAGCGCGACGTCAACTCGCGAGGGGTGGAGGAGTCCCCGCAGTCAGCGATCGGAGCCCTCGAAGCTGCCCGAAGGACAGGCCGCTCCCCGCTTCGAGCACTCAAACTTCTTTGTACTGCAGCTCATGGTACACCAGTGGTGTTCGCTGTGTTGTTGCTTCCCCTGAATCAGGCGACAAGTACTAAGAAACAGGAAGCATTGCATGGTGCTTTGTGAGGAGCAGATAAGCGTGTAAAGAAAGAGAGAAACTTGGTCCCCACTCTCCATGTTCAGAACCTTCGAAGCTGGCCGATTGTCACTTCGTGCAAACATTTTGTAATATATCTCCTGGTGCACTGCTGGTGGTGCGTTGTATAGCATGTACCAGGAGGCGTAATACCACGGCGTATTTCATGGTTCGTTGCGAGTTTACCAGCTGTCTGCGCCGTGAACTAAGCTGGCATGAACAACACTTGCTATGCATCCGGCATCTGATAACGATAAATATCGCCCGAAACTCGCTCATTGGTCCCCTTTTAATAACTGTACAGATACCGTCAAAGGTCGATTTAGAGAAGCTGCAGCATAAAATGAATTTTCGGGCCTCTTTCTTTGAAAGAATACATGCCTAAGCGCGCCTGGAAAGGAATCGGAACAGTCCAGATTCGCTGACACTCTAGATTGAGCCAGCTGAAATCGACCTACGATATCTGTTTTAGCATTCCTTTAACACAACCTTATCAGCCAATGCACAATGGGGAAATAACTTTTGCCCGTTCCAGGTGGTGAGCAACGCAAATATCGCAGATAAGGAAGCCAATTGTGGGCGAAGTTAAAACATGCGTATAGTAATCGGACGGTGCGCTTATCTCTGGCCGTAGTGACTAGTCAGAGGTCGTGCGCCAGTCAGTAACGCGCTCTTAAGCATATAAACGTTTTAAAGATGGCCCCTGATGCAGTTCTATGTTTTTGTTCGTGTGAAAATGCCATACAAGGTCTGACGCTTATTGCGTCGAGTTGTCCTGCATCAAAGATTTAAGAAATGGCCGCATATGTGGGCTTTCTCAGTACATTTTTTCCAGAAACAAAGTTTATGCTGCAACCAGACCTCCCTGCACTGCCCTCTACTTGCCCGTCTGGCAACCTTCCTGCGTCACCCTTGTTGCATCCGCCGTTGTCAGCGCTGTCGCTTCGGCTGTCCACGCTACGGACGCCGCCAATCGTCCGACCATCATCCGCCATTTCTCCTTTGTCCCGCCTGACTCCTCGGCATCGCTCCTTCCGCCCCGGCCGCCCGGAGCGGAGCAAAACGCAGCACTGACGCGGAGTTGCCGGCTCCTGCTGCGAGGAGGAGGAGGAGCAAGCAGAGAGCCGTACCGATTAATGCCTGACCGCAAGCAATCATTTGTCATGGAGGCAAGGGCGAGGTCCCCCGGCAAGCAGACGCACGCAGCGGCGGCGACCATTTCCGTTGCTGCTGCTGCACCCATCCGACTTAAAAGATAGATGGCGCGCGAGAGAAAGAGGAAGAGGTGAAGGAGTGAAGGAGGGGCAACCCCCAAGGTCGTTACCTGGTCATCGGACGCGTGCCGCACGCCCGTGCCTTCAGAGCGAGCGCCGCTGCCGAATGGCTTGGTTGCCTCGAACCCGTCTTATCATCCTCCGACGCTAGCAAGCAAGCCAGGCTGGCAGGCATGCCCAGGCTCGGGAAACCAGTCAACAACAACCATTTCCCGGCCACTCCAGAAGTTCGGCAATTACCTTATTGCCCTCAAAGAAGACCCTGCACGCGCCCCAACCCTGTACTACCTTATCCTCCTCGCATGGTCCGTTTATAGGCGGGTAAAACGTTTAAGCGCGCCCGGGCTGGATGGACCGCTCCAGCAAGGGTGAAAGAAGGGAGCGGCGGGCGACGCGGTCCACCGAGATGGGAGGGGCGGGAGAGGCGAAATGTTATTATTGTTTCGCGGGGAGCGTTCGTGCACGCAGCGAGTGCCCTTTTCTTGCTTTACTGGCACGCTTTATAAGCAAGAAAAGCCGGACGACCCCCGGGTCGAATCTTGCACAGGCCGAGCGTGCGTTGATGCTGAAGGGCGCAGAAAGCAGGCTGCAGCACGCGCTGAGGAGGAGATTGGGGAGACGAAGATAAAGAATCTGGCGCCGGGAAGAAGAGCAGCGGGTGTGCTATACGGCAGTGCATTACTCCGCACGCACCACTTGGCTGCATAGGGTGCGCGCACCACCCTCGAAGGAGCGTGCGCCTCCTGCCACGGGCGAGCCGTCCAGGGGGCGAGGAAGGATGGCGGGGGAGCCGCGCCTTCGAGCTGCAGGCAAACTCCGCGAACGGCTCGTTAATACCATGCAGAGGAACCCAGAGCTGCGCATAAGTGAGTGTCTTTGAGGCACACGTAATCGTGCCAACGCGATCTGCTTACAGCGGTGCAAGCAGGGGTGCAGGAGGCAACACGAGCATTTTGAGGACTGTCAAGCGACAGAGGCGCACATAGCAGCTGTAAAAATTTGGTTTGCGCTGGACTGCACTCACAGCGCACCGTCTCCTATAGCTTGGAGACCGCTGCACAGATCTAGTAAGATGGAGCGCAAGAAACCCGCCCGAAGAGAGAAAGACGGACGCGAATAAATAGAGCAACAAACCGTGCCTATAAGATGAAACAGGGAGAAAAGAAAAAGGAGCCGTCGCGCGCGCCACGAAGAAACAAGCAAATTCTGCGACGCGCGGCCTAGCCGCGGTGAGGGGTCAAGATGTCAGCACGCGCAGATTTCTGTCCGCCAAGAGTGATGGGCCGCCGCAGACGCTAGCGAGGGTTGGTGCTGCGGGTCTCCTCCAGAAGGGGGGGGGGGGGGGGGGGGGAAGCGTGTGTGCTCGTGCACGAAGCGGGGAGGAGGACAGAGAGGAGGGGGCAAGAAGGGAGACCCTAGAGGGTCTTGCTGCGCCGGTCGTCGAACAACAACAACGCCCGAGCGGCGACGCAGACCCACAAGCAAGTCCATGCCACGCGAGGAACAGGTCCGAGCGCGTTTCCTATTGGCTCTTCTCATCAGGGCAGGGCGCGCGGCCCGGCGCCGTCCGTCTCCCCTCTTCTTCTTCCGATGGTACACGATCGCCTTCTTCTTCACCGTGGGGCCCAACCTTCTCTTCCTGTTGAGCGAGAGCCGTACTCCTGCGCCTCTTGGTGCTGATGCTGGTGGAACTCCTCCTTTGACCTTGATGCGCGGGGCCCCAGAAGGGGGGAGGCCCGCAGCAACAAGGCCCTTGCGCTGTTTAGCCAGCATTGCTGCAGGTGCAGCGTCTTCCACCGCCCCCTTCCCTCTCCACCTGAGCGAAGGCTGGCCTTTTTTATTCTCCGTTGTTCGCATTAGCGACGCCCTTGTCTCGCTGGTGCGCACCTTTAAACTGTTCGCGGTGTTCATTTTGTTCCTAATTTTCAAAGCACCCCTGGCCATTGTGCAGATAGGCTTCTTTACTAGCATGCCCCCTAGGCTCCCAGTTTTTTTTTCTATTTCGTCCCCTTCTCTCTCTCCCTCTCTTTCTGTTTCGAACAGCCCAATGATGCTGAAAAGAGCAAAGTTCACTTTTGGTAGATTGCCGTGCACATGCGCAGAGGGGAATCGCCGTGCTTTCTTTCCTTGTGCCAACTCTGAATGCGCTGTGCGTTAGTGCGCTCCGTTAGGAATATTTTCCGCGCACTCCGTCCTGGACTCGCTCTGTTTCGTAACTCTATAACGGCATGGAGGAGTGGGCACCCCCGCTATTTGGGCAGCGCTTGTGCAGTGCTTGTCTGGAGGTCGCGGCCTGTAGGCTATTTCGCGATGGGTCGCCAAATTTGAACAGGCCGCGGAAAGCTGGCCCGCACCGCTATCTTCCCGGCACGCTTTCCCTTACTGGGCGCATGTCAGTACGGATTGCAGCTGAAATCGCGCGCAGAGTGTAAGTTAATGGTTGCTGTTTGAGTTTGATTTGTTTCTGGTGCTTGTTGCTATTTTTTATTACGCAATCTTTCCTCCTTTCCTTATTTCGTGCCATGCACACAATTATATCGCTTCACGCATGACTGCAGTCGAGCTCAGTCTAGCACTGTAACAGCGGTACTTTGTCCCTGTAATAGAATCCTAAAACATAATTCGAATGCTAACTTTGACTTACTTTCTATTTATTGTTCACTTATTAGCGTCTGAGGCGTGTGTACTTACTGAATAAGCCATCGCATTAAGCTCCCAAGATGATTCAAAATACTCCGAGAAGATCACCTCCACCACGTGCATGAGAAGAGCGCATCTCAGAACTGACAAGAACAAACTGGCGACAATCACAAACTGCAGCAAACAAGCAGGCCTGACTTCTGTGGCTTTCGGGCCTTATGAGGCGATGGTTTACTGCGCATGGCTTTTCAATGGGCCTGGGAACAATTCCTTCTACTCTTGCACAGTTGCGATTTCAGTGCCTCTCTTACCGCATCACAAACAGTTCGCAGAACCTTATCAATGGCTGGCATTGACAGATCAGCGTTTGTTGATTGCGGTGAAATCGACCTGACATGGGGCTATCTTCTATAAAGAGAACTGAAATGCGGGCAAGTTGGTCGTCCATCGTAAAACACAAAAGCGCAAAGTAGGTAAGGACATTGAAGGACCCCCCCCCCCCCCCCCCCCCCCCACCCCCTGCGCTACTTCTGCAGGGAAAGTTTGGCTAAATGGTACGCAGGTTGCCAAGGTCACATTGGAACGGCATCCTTTGTGCAATCGGTGTCTGTTGTGGCGATCCAAAGGGCTTGCAAGCAGGGTATTCACGTGTTGTTTTCATTATTGGGCTTCTCTTCGTTACTTCGTCTTGCTGATTGGCAGCTGATAAATTTCTTCATGTTCCCAACAGTAGAAGCGCGCAAGCGCTGGCGTACTACAGCGGCCATGCTCAATTTTGGCCTAATTTTAACCATGATCTGTGACCAGTGAACTTCATCAGGCGAAATCCCATGTCCCGTTTTTGTGTACATGCGGGGGAGAATGCATGTCTATCCCTATCTCTTACTTTAACTCAAAAGAAAACAATTTGCCATCGTTTACGCTGCATTACTGTCAGTATAGATGCAAAACAAAGTATCCAAGAGAAAATTCTTAGGTAACTGCAGCAATTTCACTGAAGGAGAGGCTATAGGAGGCTAAAAGTTAAGGAAGTGAAAAAGAATAATTTCCAGTCCATTAACGCTTGGCACTGAGGTCAGTGAAAGTGTGGTCTTCTGATCCAAAAGAAAATTCTTAGGTAACTGCAGCAATTTCACTGAAGGAGAGGCTATAGGAGGCTAAAAGTTAAGGAAGTGAAAAAGAATAATTTCCAGTCCATTAACGCTTGGCACTGAGGTCAGTGAAAGTGTGGTCTTCTGAAACCGAGCGAATCTTTCTATCTATATATGTTTCGTTTCACCGTTGACACCCGTAGAGGTGATGACGGCGCTCCTGAGACAATGGAGTTAGTGCCAAGGACACCCTCTTGAAAACAGCGTCGACAGAGGGTTCCTGCAGGCTTCTGTAATCGTCACACAAATTCTCCCGTTCAAGTACTTGTAAAGAAATGCCCGCATACAAACGCAATCGTCTCGCCGAAGGCGCTTTTTTTACGACCAGAAAAACACGCTTAAGATGATGCAGTAATTGGCACCACGCCACTCTTCGGCGATGCTTGCAGGAAGGCTCCGTGCTTCGCTTGGGCTATTCTCACCTGAACTAGCGACATAAAACCCGCTGCATAAGCTACAGCGCTCCGAAACTGCCCAGCTTTCAATACGAAAGCCGTTTGTCTCCGACGTCTCCTTTTACGACCCGTAATCTCGCGGTTTAGCCTCGCTCCCTGGACTGAAGAAGACAGTTCTCGCCCAGCCTCCAGGCCTTTTCAGCTCTTCTATATTTTGAGTTTTTCTTGTACGACCCCCCCCCCCCCCTTGTCTGTCGACTGCTGGGCAAATCTTCGCACGCTTTGCAGTTTGGTGCCACCTCCCAGTCCTTCTTCCCCAAGTTTCCCCCGAACGGTGCAGTCTGAGCGTCCAAGGGCGGCGTCTCTCCTGCCCCCCTCCCGACAGCGATCGGACACGCAGCACGTCCTCCTTTCTTCGTCAGTTTTGTTTTCATTCGGTCGGTGCATCGCACGTCTTTGTTTGCTTTCGGAGGCTGGGCGTGAAGGAAGGCCTGCGGGGGCACAAGAGGCAGCGGTGGAGGCGGGGGCATCGAGCGGCTTTGGGGAGAGGAGCAGTGACGGTGCCCCGCTCGCGCACCCCCAGCCCGAGTCGGCGGGGCAAGGTCACCGGCGAAGCAGGAACGGCAATTCCTCCTGCTGCTGTTGCTGTCCGCGGCGAAGCGTTTTGTGGGCCTGCGCTGTTGCTGCCGTTGTCCCCGCCCGGCTCAAGTACGAGCGCCCCGCTCTTCCCAGCCCTCGGAGCACGGCCTAATCATGTTTCATTACGGCCCGTCTAGTCTGCCTTCCCTTCCCTCTGATGTAGAGAGAAGCAATGCATGAAATGCAAAGAAACAAGTCTGACATCTGACAAAGAGAATAGGACCAAATAGGACTGATGCCGCAGGAGAGAGAGATGACACTTAACGCTCGCATCACGCGGGGAGAGTGCATATTGATGCCCCACCCCCGCCATTTTGGATCTCCGTTTTTAGGGGTCTGCCAATGTTGTACCCGCAGTGCTTCTGGAAGGCACATCGACTGTCTCTAGGAAAAGACGCTCTCGCATATACACGCTTGACTATTTACGAGGTCGGTCGTAACAACCCCTCCCTCCGCTCCCCTGTCGGTTATTTCGCCGTTGAACGTTTCTTTGGAAATGGCTGCGTGTTACAAAACCGTTAGTGACCCACGCATTTCTTTTCTCTCTGTCGGCCCCTCGTCCACCTCATGGAACGGCAGTCTTCGGCTGGAAGACTTGTTCGCGGAAGAGTGCTCTCTCTTGGCCTACCCGTCCGTCGGGTCAGACCCGTCTGAACGCGCAGACGCCGAGCCGGGGGCAAAATCTCTCGGGAGAGGAAGCATGCCTCCCTTGTCCAGCAGCCATGTCTGGCTTCTGTATCGCTGCCGCAGCGGCAGTGTCGCCGCAGTCACGACTATAGCCTCAGGACGGGGAACCTGTTTACCACGAAAAGGCGCCTTGCCCGACTTGCGCTTTGAGGACCCCGCAATTGCACTGGCGATAGAGCATTTTCCCACGTGCAACTTCTGGCAACCAAAACGAATGGACGCTTGGAAATTATCACAAGAGCGACGATAGGGAAACTGTCGAGACCGTCACCGTGAAAGGACCCGTCCACAAACAGCACGTCACGGCAAGTTTTATTACAGTTCTATGTGCCGCTCCGTGGAAGCAGAGACATGGTCAGACCTGAGACAAAAAGTATCGACTCAGGATAAGCAAGTGCATTGTTTTACTGGAGCCATTCTAATGCACTGTGTCGTCACAATGACGTTAACAGTATTCAGGGGTAGGGGGGGGGGGGGGGGTAACAAAATGCAAGGCATTAACGGCAAGGTTACGCCAGCAGCATCTCTAGAATGAAACCTGGGGGGCTTATTAAGGGAGATACTGCATATGCCCATAGTGCGGTGACGGCCGTAATGCAAGGGCAGTAGGCCAGAATGAGAGAGGGCAGTATAGAATACGATGCGATATTACAGGATACGACACATTATCATAGACACGGACAGTGGGCTCGTGAAGACACCAGGAGCTAACTCGGTGCATGTGCGTACCGAACTGTGCATGATGACGCTGTCAGCATCTGAGCCACTAACCCCAAATTTCATCCTTTTCTCTCTATTCTTTTCCTTCGCCTCCCTAATGCGGGAGCACGCAGTGTAGACACGAAAACAGTAGCCTCGTTGCATGTGATGTATACTTGGCGTCTCGGCTCCAAACAAATAAATAAACAATATAGGTAGAAACTACAGGCGCGGGTGACACGTATGACAGTCGGGAAACAGCAGAGCCGGATGTTCTTCACTCGTCCGCTGCCGGTGTCGAAGAGAAAGCGTCTCACACCCGCTGGATGGGAGGAGGGAGTCTTTTGTTCTAGGCCTCGTCGCGTTGTCCAAAGTGGTTAGGCTAGTTTCTTTTTTGCACATTCGTTATTCCTGTCGTTATCTCTTCCTCTCGCCTCACTCTCCCCTGTTTCCATTATGCTTGCTTGCGAACGTGAAGTCTATAACTGCTTTTTTTTTTTCTTGCTCGTTGTTCCTCCCACCAGAGCCAGCGCTGGCAAGTCTACCCGTTCCATTGTGAGGCCTAGCAAGCAGTGCGCGTAGTGTAATGACAACGACGGCCTCGTTCTGCTAGTCAGCCCCCGAGTGTTTTCTTTCTGCGTTGCTCTGTTCCACACGGTTAGAAAATGGTTTGCAGCCTAGGAAGCCCTTTTGGCGGGGAGATGCCGCTGCCAGCTCGCCTCCTTTCACGTGTGCACAGTCTAGCGTCGGTGGATTCATGAATATGCAGCATAGCTTGAGAGAGCCAACGTTGGTTTAGTTTGGATGTCGGGGTTAGCGCAGTTGGCAAGGCTCCTTGCTATGGGAAGAATTCGCGCTTATGCCGTACGCGTGGATCAGGTATGCACAGCTGTAAAAGTGAGCGTTTGTTTTCTTACCACTCGGAGATGGTGTACCTCCGTCTGTCTCTGCCAATGACGCGTTTAGTATGCAGCAATCGTAGCTACGCCGCACAAGAGCCCATGTGCATTTTATTCAGCAGTCACGTGTACACGTGGCGCTCAGTTAAGGGTACATCTGAGAAAAAGTGATCGTCTTTAAAATTTTTCAAATTTATTTAAAAAGATTAAATACAGAACTAATAATTTCGTCCAACATGCACAAACGCACTGTCGCGTACACAAGATGAGACGATCATCACGTGATACTGCAAACAGTATTTGGTAAACACCTGCCGGTTACACATGGCTACGAGCACAACCACGACTGCCAGCTGCATGGCTTATGACGACGCGGAAGTCCCTGTTGCCAGCACTACACTGCAAAGTGCCAAACACCACATACACGTACATGGCAGTTTCAGGTGAAATCAACATATCACTTTAGTTGAATTACCTTTTATCCGGCTATTGTAGATGCCAGACCCCGCAGTATGTTTGGAAGAGCTTTTTCTAGTAGTGCAGGTGCAAGCCCAGCTATGCCTTAAATCTTTTAATTCGATCCCGTGATAACATCAGTACAGACTACACACAATGGCGTTTTTGAGGCTGTTGCAACTCTCAAGGAAAGGCAGAAAGACAGTTCCAGAAATTCTTGAATACCCAGTGCGCAAAGCACGTCAGCTTGCTAGACAGAACAGAATTCGTTCCAATACTGAAGGCATGCGGATTAAAGCAGACGCTATAGTCGTTATTACTGCGTGCAAAATTTGCAATGCGTTGCGGACAAAATATACAGCAAAGAATTTCCTCTTCGCTGAAAAGCCTCGACGAAGAGCAGAATAACGTCTCCGTTCACTGCATGTAATTAAGAGGCCTTGGTCCCGAGCACGCCTTGAAGGAAAAACTGCCGCGAAGGCTATCGCCGGCGCGATTGCAAATCCGATAACCCGCTCTGATTGTTGTATCGTGAGGCGCAGCGGATTACGAGCCCTCGTTGAATTATTCCCCACTAATGAGCCATCCATAAGAGTATCCTGAGTGTGGGCTCTTAAAAAGAGCTTTGGAGTGGCAGGAACCGAAGATATTGCTGCAGCGTCATTAACTTCTGCAGTGCATGCACCATTGCTGGCGGCTCTGTAAATAGTTTCAATATAGTCGGATACAATTCAAGAACGAAGCGACAAATTCCGCTCAGAGGAGCCCCTCCAACCGATGGTGTCGACCGATTCTCCCCCTGTGCCACTTGGCTGACCCCCTTGGACCTGGTGGCGTGAAATCGCAGGGGGTGGCAGATGAAGGGGGAATAATCACGACTTAATTTGATTAACCACGGCGTCACGAAAATCGGTCGACGCCATTTGCTGGAGGGGCTACTCCGAGGGGCATCTGCCACTTCGTTATGTAAGAAACTGGGGTAGATCAGACGAATATTCAACACCGTTAGCTCAAACAGCCAACAGGAAAACGGAACGAAGAGGAACGACACTTGAGAACAAAATCCTGCCGATTTTTTTCTTGAAAATTAGAGGAATAACACATGTGATCAGTGTTCTCAGGAAGACCACTCCAATAAATGATTTCAAACGAACGACTCCAGTGTCTTTTCGCGCTCCAGTGAAATTGAGAAGCATGTGCTCGCCTGTAAATAGTTACGAAAAAGCATGTGAAGCTGGCCCCATATGTACAAAAAAAAATGAAGAAAAATTTGTGAAGTGCGCAGAAAACTTGGTTTACTGTGGTGGATCATATGTTGGCCAAACTGGTCGTAGTGTGAATAATCGGCTGAGGGAGCATAAAAACGATGTTAAAGGACGCCGCCCGCCACATCGGAATACCGCCGCGACTGTCCCTGTGTTATGCATAGGCCCTGCCCCCACGGGTTTCGCCCTATGCAACTGCGTTGGGCCCCTCCCGAAAAACAATTTCTGGCTACGTGCCTGATTTGAAAACAGCCGAATTGTAGATAAAAACAAAGATCAGCTTACAGGAGAAATCGTAGAGGCATCTGAGATTATGAAGTTAGGCCCGAGTTGTGTAAGCGCCCCATCTGTCGCTATCTCTATGAAAGAACTAGATTTTATAAATCCGTAGTTTTGCCTCATGGACACAAAAAATACGCATGCTCACATGGTTTTCTGTGGCTGTTCTTGATGTTTTTCTGTTTTTTTTCAGTGGTGCCTGAGCCTGTATAAGCGTTGGCTTCCTCAATAAACTATACGTTGTTAGTGAGCACTGTGTTTCATCCCTTTTCTTTCTTTGGCCTCGTGCCGTAGCGCTGTTGCACTACTAGTTAAGACTATGCAGATGCGGCGCAAACCAAACTTTTGCATGCATTCTTCAATTCCTGCACTGCTGACCACCAATAGCTGCTAGTATACCTGCCAGTGCGCCAACAACGTGCTCGCGGTTGTATCGGTAGCACATTAGGTCACTAAACCTTTAACAACTTCAGCTTGCGGAGCTGCCTAGCTGTAGCATCCGCAGCATGTTACGTTCAGGACGCAAGCGTAATGCTGAGGAAATGCACAATATATGGGTGCAAATCACCCCAAACAAGGCACAACGGCACTTGGTACGCAGCTTTCAAGGGCATTATCTCGCTCGCTCAGTAGTTCATCGGCGGCCCGCTGTGTTGACCAAAGTTTTGTCAGAGAGAAAGAGGAAATGTTTAGTGCACGACCAAGGCCCGGGTAGCCGTCTCAGGTCGGTTAGTTGAGGCTGGTGCTTGGTACTTTGTGGTTGGTCCACGCTCAAGAATGTACCGAAGGGATACCACTCTAACAGGGGACAAGCAGACGTAAGAGCGGCAGGGATATCATTTAAAAATTTCACGGTGCATAGCAGAGTTCGTAAGAAAGTTTCAGTGCTAATGCTTATTCCCTCTTCTTGTTGGATTGATTTCGATCTGAGATGCAAGACACGTCGACAGACACATCCTCCCAGTTCTTTCGTTTCTGTCTTGGTGAACTTCGAAAAAAAAAAAAAGCATCCAAGGGACAACGAACTCTTTTCCAGATGGCTGAATTTGCGGTGCTTTTCTTCAACTCCGAATCGAAATGTAGGTCCTCACTTGGTATAGTAAAGCAATAACCTCTTACGACTACCATACCATCCACTTCATCTGTAGAATAGGGGCCATTGTTGAAAGAGATGGACAGACATACAAGTTCAATGTCGTTTGAACGATCCGAATTGGAACCAAAGGGGGACGTGAATGGAAAACAACCGCTTTACTGCAATACTACGTTATGCTCTTGTAGCGACGACCATTCAAGCATGAGCGTTTAAATAAGAAAAAAATTGTTTCGTGGCTCCTCCAGACTCTTGAAAAGCAAACTTTTTCTTCGGGAACCATAACTGTTGTTTTGTTTTTGACTTGAAGAGAAAAGATTTCAAACCCGCACGGACTCCATTACCAATCTGATTTACATGCCAAAACAGTCTCCGAATTGCAAATAAACGATAACTCAGGCTATTGAAAGGATCGCGCTGAAAGAAATCTACCAGCGTCAGTCCCTCGTATACAACACTGCTCGTCTTGATAAGAGCCTCCGCGGTAGCCGCTCAAAGCACACGGGCGCTTCCTTTTTATGCCCACAGATGGGCGCCTTTATGGGACGCCAGGCAGTAAAGTGGAAGGGCTTCTTGGGTTCTCTCGGGTTTGCGTCGCGCGTTGAAAAAGCAACGAAGCCGTGGCGCGCACTTGAGATCGTAAAGCGAGTCTTGTTCTTTGGTTTCGGCGATACGTGGCTTCTGACCTCTGCCCATTTTTGCGTTTTTTTTTATTCCCACTTGGGCGCACATACACCACAGGATGCCATAAAGGCCGACGCAGCGCGCGTCAGCCCCAGTATAGTATACGTGCAAGTCTTGCGAAGGCAAGGTTATTGCGCACCAGGTGCCAAGTTATTGTTTGTTTGTTTGTTTTTTTCTTTGTTTTTAAAGCTTTACCAGACTTCTGAGAATGACTGAACGCAGCTGACTGCAATAAAACCCGCCGACCAGTAGCGAGAATAAAAATGAGAACAAAAAGAGTTTCCACCCGACAGGCAACAAAAAGCATTATATTTTTACGCCTCTAAAGCTGCACTTCGGATCATGAAGTACACTGCACAATTCAGGGCTGCGCATTAATATTGGCCACCCGGAGTTCTCCTCTGAAGCGCACTGAGAACTCAGAAAACGAGAGTTGTTCGCATTTTCAACCCCTCCTGGCACAGGAGCCGCTAAGGCAGGGTGTCCAACCAGCGTCCTTGCGGGAACAGCATAGTCACGGAGTCACTATAGACAGTGTTCAACCTGATTGTGATTTTGCTTTTCAGTGGTGCCGACAACAATTAATTTTTAAAAAATGAGCCATACCATGAAAACGAACATGAATGCATCTTTGCGATTACGTCTGGAGTTGTTGGAGCTACTCAGAGATGAACTAAACCGGTCGAAAAGAGAAAAGCAACTGTGCACAATAAGTGTTTTGTAAAGTAGGTGGCGCGAGTAGACTTGTAGTCTTTCCCACTGTATTTGTCAAGATGGAGCACCAGCTAGCCCTTTCCCAAAGAATGTCGCAATCATCACCTGTACGTATAGGACAGCATTTTCGCAAACTTGCATGTGCACGTTGAAGAAACCAGAAGCAGCTTGTACCCGGGACCGACTGTTTGCTAAAGCCAGTACTTAGGTACGTGTCACGGCCACGTCACTACTGCCTTCGCTGTGTGTTGAAATTGCGTCAGTCATGCTTTCCCCACGTACAGAGGAACGAGAAATGAGTTATTCGGACATGTAAAGCCGGACAAGTTTGGAATGAGAAAAAGCTGCCGCAAAGAACTTCGCTTCCAATCAAGCATATTCTTGTAACCGAGCAATTACGTCGCCTAGTTAAGGGTAACCAGCCCCTGGGGCGAGCAAGCATGTGCGACGCGGTTTTCAAGCGGCCTTGTTCTCAAGCGCCGAGCGAGGTTGCGGAGAAGCGACAATTCCTCCCACTGCGCTTCCCACGGCTGCTGCATCGTCATCTGCATGAGCTTGCGCCGCTCGAAGACCCGGGAGCGGCAGCAGAGCGCACGGCGTATCGCCTACAAGCCCCACAAAAATCTAGATTTGATACCAGGAGTGGATTTATGGGTGACACTTGGAGGGGGCGGTCCCATTTGCGCCTGTGCATTTGTTGGACTCTTATGGCCAGAAAAAAAAAGGGGCGAGCATGGTTTTAATACGTCAAATTGCAAAATTTCTTCCCGACACTGCGACGCCTTCCCGTCCTCAACAGCACAGCGGTCGCAGGGCGGAAAGGCCCGGTGACGAAGGGCCGGTCGAGGCAGGCCGGGGGAGCCAGAAACGTGACACGAAGCACGTCTCCACCAGGTTCCTCACTCCCCCATCCCCTCTTCCTGTGGCGACCCAGAATAGGGAAGCGTATGGCGGCTCCCCTCGAAGATGCGGAGACGATGGAGGATGTCGCTTCTGGACAGATGGGGCCAGCTGCTGCTCGTCACGTGTGAGGAGAGAAGACGTAACGAAGCGAGTTCGTAACGAAGTCGGTCGGGCGGCCGGTCATGCAGCCCCGCTGGTGCCAGAAGACGAGAACGAAATGGGGTAAGGGTTGGAGGCGTGAAGAAAGGGGTGCGCTATGCAAGGAAAGAGTGGGGCTGAGGAGCACTGGGCTCGTTTCGTACAGAGACGCCAGACAGACTGCATGGACTCATTGCAGGGGTCGACGACACCGTCCCTGTTTCCCCTCCTCGCCACCCTCACGACGGGAGCTCGTCAACGGGAGGGTACATGGGCCAGGGCAGTAGCTTTTTCAGTGCCTCTAGAACACCCATTGGCTGCATGAATTTTCTCCTGACAAAATCTCATAAGGGGCATACTAAAGTATACTGGTCTTTTCATTTCGTATTTCGTTGCTTGGCCTAAAGTAATGCACTGTCATCGAAAATTAAACACTACGACGGATATAATACCCTCGCCATTAGGTGGCAAAATTTCACACTCCCAGGTGAATATCGACTACGATTTATTCAAAAGTGTCTGATTGGCACGGCCTTTTGACGCCTGGTATCGATTACTCCATTTCTGGAAAGCTGGGCCAGTTGTTGGCCTGGACAATTTTTCGCGCTTGTCCATAATGACAGCCACGCCGGTACGTCACAAGCCATGCACCGCAGCGCAGAGATTCGATCTCTGAAGTAAAATCGATTTCAGTGTCGAGCGTAAATAGCATTTGGACGCTACTTTTCAAGTCGAAATGAGAGGTTTGAGCCGAATTACTCAATAAAGTCACATCCTGCCCTTAAGCATAGCCAAGAATGCCTCCTACATGTGCGCATAATGTAGTGGAGAGAGCGATAGTCTTTTCTGCAAAGAAAGAAAGAAAGAAAGAGAGAAAGAAAGAAAGAAGGAAGGAAGGAAAGAAAGAAAGAAAGGAAGAAAGAAAGAAAGAAAGAAAGAAAGAAGTAATAAATAAATAAATAAATAAATAAATAAATAAATAAAGAGCAGCCGTCGACTAGACTGCAATACTCAAGGCACGTGGGTAACAATGTTGTATAAGTGGCCGCTGAAAATTAATGCATTGCTCCGACCGCTTTAGTCACACTGTGCCAAATGGATGGTGATGATGGTGACGATGAGTTTTTAAAGCGCAAGGGCAGATTTCGTCCAAAGAGCGAAATGCCAAGAGGTATTTTTCGTGTCCACAAGGTGGGGTCATACACACATTTTCCAGGCATTTCACCCAAGAGAAAACGACCCCCACGTCAAGGGAAAACTTGTACACCCTGTGTAGACAAGCGTCATACCGTACGTGACGTAAAAGAGATGCGGCGGCGCTGGCGTCAGCAGTGACCTTCGTTGTGTCGGCAAAAAGCGGGACCTTCCACATTGGGTGCGCCACGCTTGCGTGTTTTGGGGCACAATTCACGGCGTGCCGACAAATTGTGGTGCGGTTGGTTGAGCCGCAATGCAGAAAAAGGAAGCGGCATAAGTTTCCACAAGTTTATTCCGGTCAGATAGGCGCGAAAGCGACGGGCAGGAGCCGAGGAGAAAGACAAGTTCGGCGACGGATCGGCTTCGCTGCTAATTATTAACGCCAAGCTCGTGTCGCCCCTTCGGTTATTACATTGCGTTTCTGCATTCAGATATAATAAGTTGGTTCGTGTCTCTGACTTCGCATCGGTGCTGTTCGGTCGCGTGGTGAACAGTGCAAAAATCAAGTAATGACTGCAACTCGTTATCATTCTGTCGTGCTCTCAGCGTAAGTTGAGCGCGATATTCCGTGTGCTTGGGATCGTAAGTTGAACGCAGAGGGCCATTTTCAGATGCTTATCACCCGAACAACGTGCCGAACATCACTTCGCGCGAAAAAAAAAAAGACAAAGAGCTGCAGTCGCCTTCAGCGTTCACAGCGTGCCGCGCTTGAAGAAGCACCGGACTCGGGTAGTAGCACGCACGACGGTTTTTCTCTGCTTTCATTCTCGCGAATTTCAACAAGTGTGTCGTTTCAACGCCGGTCCAACGACGCTGTAGGATCTCGACAAAGTCGCGCAGGGTAATTTCCCAAATTATTTCAATTTTCACATTGTAGGTCGATCAGAACCTGGCGAACACAGCAAATTCCACACCAAAAGCCACTCCGATCATGCAGAATGCGCACAGATGAATAAATTCTAAAATAAGAAGCAAAATTTCATAGCTTAGCAGAGTGAGCGTAAATTTCGTTTGGAGCTCGGGGAAAGCGTCTACGCATGCGCTAGTGGAGCTCTCGGATCGCATTTGCTTTATTCAAAGCAGCTATAGTGTTCTTTAATTTACCAAGGTCTCCGGAGTCAAGCGGCTCGGTGAAAATAGGAAGCACATTACAAGGTTCGTCATGTGAGAAAGCGTGCCGCGCTTGAAGAAGCACCGGACTCGGGTAGTAGCACGCACGACGGTTTTTCTCTGCTTTCATTCTCGCGAATTTCAACAAGTGTGTCGTTTCAACGCCGGTCCAACGACGCTGTAGGATCTCGACAAAGTCGCGCAGGGTAATTTCCCAAATTATTTCAATTTTCACATTGTAGGTCGATCAGAACCTGGCGAACACAGCAAATTCCACACCAAAAGCCACTCCGATCATGCAGAATGCGCACAGATGAATAAATTCTAAAATAAGAAGCAAAATTTCATAGCTTAGCAGAGTGAGCGTAAATTTCGTTTGGAGCTCGGGGAAAGCGTCTACGCATGCGCTAGTGGAGCTCTCGGATCGCATTTGCTTTATTCAAAGCAGCTATAGTGTTCTTTAATTTACCAAGGTCTCCGGAGTCAAGCGGCTCGGTGAAAATAGGAAGCACATTACAAGGTTCGTCATGTGAGAAAGCTGTTTCGCGTAGTGCATTGCGTCGTCCTATCTTGCACTAGCAATCGAATATGCTTTATCGGCCCATAAGTTGAGAACTGTGGACAATTAGTTCCTCCGCATACCTCGCGCTTTCTGAAAACCCGCGCTAGCGCTGCGCTGTTATTTGTTGACAACTAGGAGCGGAGAAGCACCCGGTGCAGCGCTCTGCCTACTAATTCCTTCTGGCGAACAGGCCGAAAGCGTGCAGAACTACTCTCCGAGCATCAACAAAAATGTTTCTAACCACAAGCGATGCGCACGCTTTGAAATATTCGCATACACCAGTTGTTTTCGAAGGCAGCGTCGCTTGGCGCAGATGTAGGCGCTAAGTTTTGCCTACACCCCGCGTCGCTGCCGACCGCAGCGTCACCTTTGTTTACAAACATGACGCTTGTATATAGATAGCTTGCACCGACGTCCCGTCCGGTGACCGTGGGATGCCAGTTGGCCTCCAACCGTCGCGGCAGCTCCAGGCGAAAGAAGAAGCCGATTCACACGAACTCCTTCCCCATTCGTAAGATAATCGTAGGCATGCAAGTGCGAGCGCTCCAAGGCGCTCAGTACGAGTCGGCACGGTTTGTGGCTGGCTCGCATTAAGCGCGACGATTTGGACGCCAGAAACCCCAATTTACTCGCGTGCGGAGCGCAATTTGTGACAGGCAAGAGGTTTGTGTCGTGAACTAAATGTCTGCGAAAACGCGGGAAGCAAGGACTACACACAGAAGTGAATGTTGCGGTTTTGATTGACGCCATCCGATGTGTCTGACAACAGAAACCCAAACTGGGTCTCGTGTCGCTGCATCTTGGCTACAGCCAGGGACCCCGGAACAGGGGAGGAGGGAGGGGGGGGGGGGGGTAAGGGGGGGGGGGGTCGCCTTCCCGCCCCCAACATTTTTCCTGAGGGGCAGCGCCCCTTCCAGCCTCCAACTGCTTGCACTTGGATGAGATTTCTGACAATTTAAATACTTCAGTTCTGGGACTCTTTTAATGCAAATCACAGTCAGGCTGGGCTACTTGGCTTCGTAGCCAGTTGTAAAGTGTTTCGTATATGAGTCACCTATACCAGTCATGTCCCCAACAGAAGTCGACTGTCTGACCCGTGCACTACGCAAGCCGGTTCGGATCGCCACGACCGCAGCGAGCAACGACGGCAGAGAAAGCGGGGTGCCGAGGTCGAGCTTTTCGTCTCGTAGGCGCATCGCAGACAGGCTTCTCATCCCCCTGATGGAGAAACCCTTGTGTGCCTCCAATGATTTCAAGGCTTTAATTATTTCCAACGTCACAAAGCTGGAAGAGTACACGATATCCCCGTGGGTCAATTCAGTGAACACATCAATGCCCATCGTCGTGTAGACTCCCGGTCACAGCGTGTACGGGCCCCTGTCGTGGCAAATCTTTAGTTCGTCTGCGTAGCGTACGCAGGCCGATCGAATAAGTTCAGAGTAGTAGCCTGCACTGAATGGCTCATTCCTCTGCGGAGTGCCCAATCAGGCCCGAAAGGATAAGAAAATAATCCAAAGCGTCCCAGGAGTGGTCTGGCATCACGGGGCGGACGGGCGGGGACGGCCGAATGGTTCGGCAGCATGGCCGCCATCGCTTGATGGGGGCGGAAGTAACGTCACGTGCGAGCCATGTATAACCGGTGGGTACCCGGCGGCTCCGGTGGTTGGACTCCCGCATACGAGGTGGACGCCAAAAAGACTAGGCCATCGCTACGGCGCGTGCCAAAAGATCATTTTGGCGAGCAGCCTTTTATTTAATCCCATAGAGGTGCGACTGATGACAGGTGGTCGGACACGAAAGTGCCCGTAGAATATCAGACCAACTCCTCCATAGTCGGATAAAACTCAAGAAAGCAGTGGCGAATGCCCCTCAGAGGAGGCATTCCAATGGAGAGGGAGGCCAAAGGCGTTGACCGGCTCTCATGACGCCACGGTTAATCCATCGCGTGAGATAACAAGGGGCTGGCCGGATCCTCTATAAAATGGGATTAATATGTTTAAGAGGCACGACTACAATTCTCACTAATGTGAATAAGCACAAAAACTCTCAACTTCACGCATCACCACAGCCCCATAGGTAAGAGAGAAACCTTAATTGGGTGGAAACAATCAACTGGGCGCACCCTGCCTTCGGAAACAGTGCTGCATGCTGATATAGTATAACTAATCTAAAGCATGGGAATATGTGCTAAATGTACGATAGTTACGGATTCAGTACCCACAAAAAAAAAGAACTTTGAATGTATTACACCATAAAATCTTTAGCTAGTGCTCTAAAGCCAGGTTTACACGACAGCAAATTTATACACCAGATAGATATACAATGCAGAATACAGGAGCTCTCGTTGGTGGTGAAATTGATCGCGCAAAAAGAAAATGCCTGCGCAAAACGAATGAGCAGAAAAGGTGTCTTATCTAGTGCGGTAACCTCTGAAAAGAATTTAGCCTACTCAACACACCTGTTACTTGGCACTTCCCTTCCCTTTGCGCGTTCGTTTTACATGATCTGCCTCAAGAAGCACCATCGTCTCCATACTTGCTGTAATACGTTTCAAACGATCAATACCCTATGAAATAAACTAGCGGGTGGCATTGTTTTATTTCCTGCCCGAATAGTCGCATTCGAGTAAGTGGTCGCGTGCTCGAGTTTGAGGCGCTCTGCATTTTTAGAACTAATAGGGTTGTTTCGGGAAGTAAATGCTTGTCCCGAACTGGGAACTCCTTTTTCGAAAATTTCCATCCTCTCGCTCAGCCAAAGTGATAGCACATGCTTTGAGTGTTTTCGGCAGCTGGCTTAAGAGCCGGAGCAAAATGTTTCTCTAACGGGATAGAAGCACATTCCCAAAGGAAGTATAAAAAATAAAAGATCGATTCACGACAAAAAATAATTCACAGGGCACCTAAGTACAATATGTGTTGGCAATGCGATGCAATTAGAAGCTGTTCATGCCTTTGCTGGAAGTGACGTCACAACCCTCCAGCTAATGGACGAAATTTATGACCGAGGCGACATTTTTTTTTTTTCCAGCTGAGCTTCTTTTGCTGCGGCATTAGTATACCATTAGTAAGAACTTCACCAAGAACGCATTGAGCTTTTAGTTCGCTCTTGAATCGGCATTGACTCTATGATGAATTATTCAATTCACCAAGAATCCATACCACGGTTGCAATTAGCACGAAATTTCTCAGTTTGCAGCTTGAGTGACCTTCGCAAATATCTCCGAATGAAGAACGAGGAGTGTGACGTTGTCGGCGGTGTATATCTCTGTAGGTTTTGGGGTCGTCGCCTCGCATTGAGGAAGTCGCGACCTCAACCCGAGAGCCACAAGTAAGATCTCTAATTTGGTTCACGAAACCACCCACCGAAAGGTCAAGGAGGTCGATTCGTGAAGCCTGGCAACTCGTCGAGCTTCCCCTTTTAACAGCCACGTGGAATAATCGAAGGTGACGAAACCGAGGTTTGCTCCTCTGCGACGACGACGGGGGCGACACCGTGACTTGAGAAGTAATCGAGCAAAAAAGAAGATAAAAACAATTAGGAACAAAAAGCTACGCACCACTCTGGTGTACGCGGTCGCAGCTTGCGCAAGCATAAAAAAAATATAACTGAGAACAAAAAAACCAAGGACTTAGCGGGTCCGACAGAGAGGTAGGGGAACAAGATGGAAGGTGCCAAGGAAATTAGTATACAGCACACCGCCGGACGGTATCTTGTTTTACCGGCTGACTTCCGCATACAGGATTCCGCCTCGCCAAAGAAATGTTCGATCCGCGCAGCCAGTGGTCTACTCAGTGTCGTGCGCAGTACGTCTGCGCTTCGGAAGAACGCGGCGTGCAGTTGAAGAGGCGCCTCTGTAGCGGTTGTCGCCGTTCCCCCTTTTGCGTTTCTGGTGTTTCCCTTGCTTTCAGCTCTTTTTGACAGCTTTCCACGTGCGAGTTGTTCGGTGCAGCTCAAGCCAGGAGCAGCTATCGCGACCCTCTTGTCTTTACCGCCCCCCCCCCCCCCCCCCGCCCGCCCCCCAACCTCCTCGCTTTTCCATCTCCGTCCCCTTTCCATGCCGTCTCTCGCTTCATTATCCGTTTTCTTTTCGCAGATATTGCTCGATTTAACCGCCTTCAGGGCCCGCTTCGGGTTCCCCCAACGTGGAACGAAGAGCCATTCCGTGCAGCCGACACGGATTGCGGCATTCCATTCTGGCTTCTCGCTTGCCTTCTCTCCATCCCTTTCGTGTTACTTCTATTTTTCGGTTGTGCCTCTTGATTTTTTTATTTTTTTTTGCCTATCTCTGCCACTGTCATCCAGCGGGTTTCTGCTGCTGCTCTGTAGCTACGTTGCTTTGCGCAAGAGGGGCGAGCGGCACTGCCTAGGTTTACCCCCTCCCCCTCTTCTTATCTCGGCGCAAGCGAAAGCTGGCGCGAAGGCCAAGGCCGACGCGGAAGCGATGCTGCTGCCTCCAAATGTCTCATTACGCGCGCCGACGAAAGAGAATGAGCGCCGCCGCCGGCACGAGAGCCGCTCTTTCCTCCCAGCTGCCGTCGCTTCTAGAAACTTCTGTCACGATCTTTCCACCTAGTTCGCCGGACTTGGTCCGTCTCCTCTACTCCCCCAACCTACCTCCATTTTGCTCCTGAGCGTTTGTATTCCAAGCGCGGTAGCCTCGGTGTCTAAAATCAAGCCTTCGCGCGGTTCCGTGCCAGCTAGGCTTTCGCCTTAAGCTTCGAACCAATACAAGCTTGCGTGCACGACGTTGTGCTTGTAGCAAGCAAGACGGGCCAATCTCTTTTAGATGGCGAGCGTAGATAATAGTCAGTTACTCCCTCCACTGCAATGCCCTATAGCTCCTGCTGCTGAGACTCTAGTGCGCCTGCACATCACCTATCATTTATATACGCGTTGTTGCCTACTGCGCATAAATGCTGAATGCTTGGCGTGTTGGTACTGGAACTTTTGAGAACAACCTGCGCATGCAAGCAAAACCAAAACAAATGAAACAACAAAAGCCAAGTTGTAGAGGCTTTCTTGAACAGAGCTTGGGTACTATAACCTGCCCGAATCGGGCGCTGAATGTCCGATTTAGAAGTACTGCTTGCTATTGTGTGATTTATTTTCGCTGTTTGCTTTAAAATGCATGTTATTGAGCCCGTAGGCGCGTTAAAAAAGGAAAGGTTTCTGCATTACTAAGTTTGACGTGGTAGAAACGAACGCAGGGCTTAAATTTTTTTAACATATTAATAACCAGAAAGTGAATCAGTGCACGACAAATGTCTCGGAGACTGCAGGAGAAAAACTGGAGGGGACACTTAAGCTCCGCCTTAAGGGTGTGACGCGACTGCTTAATTGGTTAATGCCCACATATATGCGGAATTGGTCACTCTTTGCTTAGCATTCATAGATCCGCGGGAGTGCTCATACCACTTCTGGCGCAGTGGTGCATGTAGCGGTTAAGCGATGCGCCACTGCGGCACTGCCACCGCTGGGGCTTGTGCGACCCAGGCTGTTCTTGCCGAGCAACCTCTAGCGGCCAGTCATTAATTTAAGTGCCACCTGCCACGGTGGGTAGCTTGTGCATTACCCACTGGGCAGGCTGTGCGGGTGCCACAACGTCACGTGACCTAGGTTGCCCACCTGCCACCTAGGTTTTGCTCCCGGTCAACGACGGCGACGACGGCGGATTTTGTGCGGCACGAACTCCTTAGCGCTATCGCGTTAATATTAACTGCAAGTTAGGCCAATTCAGCAGCTAAAGCAAGCCACCTTATTTGCCGTTGGAGATACATGACAGTCTTATGTGAAAGGCTGCACAGCCTCGAAAGAAGGAACAAATAAGTGGTGCAGAACGCCTTGCTATGGAAATGTTTTTGCGCGTCCTGAATATGCGTCACACCCGCACCAAGGAGCTCATGTTTCTCAACAATGACGCGCCGCGCTGCCTCATCAGCAGTTCACTGCAGCCAAGCTCGTAGCCATGCTTTTAGCCCAGTTCGTGCTCAACATTTGGTTAAAAAAAAAACAAAGACAATGTCCAAACCTGTAGGCTTGTTCATTGGCTGCAGACTGCAGGCTTGTTTGTTTGTAACATGGTTACAAACCTGCTATAGCACTTGCTATAGCAAGTTTGTAACCATGTTAAAGCAACACTGAGGACAAATTGAGTCACAGTTTACAGCTTTTTGTCTCCCCTACTTAAATTAAAAGGAAAATAAATTTGAAATAGGCCTGTATCGATAGAATACGGCATTCTAACGACAAAAAAACCGGTGTCGCCGAAAACGGAGCTTTTAGAACAGACCGAAAACCGGAACACAGGTGTTGCCATCACCGACAGATCCTCAAGTAAGCTGCATACGTCGACGCCATATTTTTGCACGGATCCCAGACACTACGCTACTCCGTCAATCACTTGCCGACACATCACTACTAATTTCTTTGCTCAGTCGAGCCACATCTGAGATCAAGACTCCCACCCAGAACTCCTCGCCACCTGGAAACTTTTTATCACCGACTTCGCCTGAACGCTGCGTTTACAAACGGCTTCCGATACCGTTTCGCTCAAAGGAAGATTTGCGAAAACTGCGGATCGATCGAATCTGTGGACCATAACCTTCTCGAGTGTCCTGTACATGCTGATGAGCGTGCGCACTCTGAGCAGCGCATGGAAAAGCTCTCCCCAGTGCCTCTGACAATGAACAGTTCCCTTAGCCTGCCCTAGGCAATAGAGATATGCAATGAACTTTTTGTTTACTTATTTAAAGGAAATTGGACATCTCGACAAGCTGTCATTTCATCTAGCATGTTGCCCTCATGCATTTTTCTCGCAGCACTTCGTACGCCCATTTATCAGAGCATGCACTTCATCATTTCATATGTTACATTATTTCTCGCTGATGCCCTTTAGTAGGCATTTAATGGCCGCATTTTATGCTCTGCCCTTTATTTTCTTTCTCTAATTTAACTGTTCCCACACTCCTCTCCTTCCGTTTTTACCTCCCAAATTCTCTTCCCCACGCCAGTGATCGTCGCTTAAATTCTCTGCTTTTTCATTAAAAGATTTCTATGTCTGTAATCACGGAGTCCTCTGCAGTGCAGACGTCAGGAGTTTGAATCGAATTGCGGGAAAATCTTTAAATTCAATCTTCTCAGCCGTAATTGTGTCCTTTATTGCCGGAACATTTACGTTAACATAGCCAGAAATAGCCAGACAATCAACTTTTACTGAGAACAATAATTCACTGGAGTTGCACGAATAGTCCCTTTAAATCCAAGTTTGTAGTCAGTTTTGTAGCTAAGTTTACAGTCAAGTTTGAACCCAAGATCGTATAGTCAGGTTCGTAGCCAAGTTCGCGCAGCCGCAGTCGGTATCAGCCCACACCACCGTTCTCAATATTTTTATTCGGCGCAGTTCTCCGGCCTCAGAATGAGTGAAAAAGAAAAAAAAAGGTTCATATTACGGACGCGTTTTTTTTTTTTTCAGGAATTGCTCCACTTGCGGTTCGTAATAATGCCATGTGAATATCTAGTTTAAGAACTCATCCCTCACGTTGTGCGGTCTCAGAGTTGATTATTTGCAATTCATCCCAGTACACAGTGTCATATCCCACACCGCGAAGTAAAACATTCTTCCGCTTTGCTCAGCGCGAACGGCAACTTCCCCGACTAGGCTTGATTACGGCGACACACGTGCTTTTTTTTTCTTTCGTTTTAACGTTTTCCTCTAATTTCATTTCACACTCTCGGCATCAGTTCTTGCTGTCTCTGCATGGATACCTGGGAACGATGATAACAACAGGCCTCCATGCAGTTAAAACAAATGAGATTAGCCGTACATTCACAACACTCCCAGAAATCCTTGAACAGACAAGGGCAAGTAAATGAGGGTTTCGTTATGACATACATATGAAGGAAGCCACCATACACCGAAAACAAGGAAAGCATATAAGGGAACTGATCCTATATACTGGCGGCATGTGGTCGTTCTTTTTTCTACTTTGTAATCAATTATCTTTCAAAACATTAAATGATTACGCTATTGCTTCTCATTAATAAACCCCACAAACTAAAAAGAACAGTTCTCCTATTCTTCATGTAGTTTAGATTACTGTTGCTTCCTTCATGCCCAGATATCATTGTAATGAGGCAATTATCCGGAGCCTGTGTATATCGAGGTTCGATATATTCCCTTTTAAAAACTATTGCTATGGCCGCTTCTTCACAATGCGCGTTACTGCTGCAAGCCGTGGACCCGTTGGCAGCGGTAGTCTCGACATCTTTTTTTTTCTCTTTGTTACGCTTCTCTTCTTTCTTTTTTTCCAGAAGAACGAGACAGAAAGGAGGAAGGCCGCGTGAGCGCAAGCAGGGTTGCTGCGGCAGCCTAAGCCTCGCATCCCTTGCCAACACAACAGGGCGCGTGGGCTGCCGTGTTTGATATTCATCCGTCTTCTTTGCGCTGCTTCTTCTTCTTGCCGCCTGTCTTCCTGCCCCGAGGTAGTCTCAAAGTCACGCAATACTTGCAAAGCGTGCATGCCGACTTATCGCGAGCTCTTCCGCGAGTGACTAAAGCTTGGTAATAGCCTGCTTACATTCGCTTTATCTGACTTCTCTTTTTCTGCCTGTTTCTCAAACTTCTCTCTCTCTCTCTCTCCCTCTCTCGTTCACTGAGATGTATTTTCGTCTTCTTTACACGCTCCCACTGACTAAAATTGCGGTGCGTAGGGGTTAGGAAGCCGTAACCAACGACCGTTGGTTGGCACGTTCATCGGAGCTGGCATGTATGCCAGGTTGGCTACTCCGCATAACAGCCCTCCTCGTCGGCAGTACAGGAGCAACCCTTCATCCGTGGGCACTGTGCATAGAAATCGTTGCTGGGTTCGTGCGCGGTTGCTGTTAATGCGGTTTGAACACAACGCGATGTCGACAACGACTGTGGGGGTATGACGTATTTTACAGTTCATCTTTGCCTTATACCTCCGAACATACTATAAATAAAAACCAAAGCAGACGACAAAGAACACAGATTGAAGAGTTAACTGTAGTTAATGCTGGCTGAACTAGAGTTATTGTACAAATGGATACATAAGGTCTGCTGCTTCAGCAATGTAAGTTCGTGGCCTCACCTGACTCTTGTCCAACAGCTGTAAAAGAGGAAGATGAGCTTTCAATTTGTCAACATAGTTTAAAAGGTCGATTCTGCCTGACATTAAATGCATGTCTGCTTGTGTCGCCTGCTTCTTGTATTATTTATTTCACTGTCTTGCTCGTGGCGGTTCGAACAGACAGCTGCTAGTTTGAGCTCCAAAGCGTGCACAGCCGCGTTCAAAAATATACAGCCCACCGCGTCTGCTTTGCTGCCATCCCGTGCGGCTCGCTTTGCATCATCCTTGTTCCGAATCTTAGAAAGGTGACAGGAACTCTAGCCCTCACCACTCCAGAGCTTGAAACTTCCAGGTGGGCTAGATAGCCTCACTACAAGGATCGGAAGAAAAAAAAAACCCCTTCGTCTGCACATTTATGACGAGTGCACTATCCTTATGTATCTTCTAAACTATGTTCGGAAGTAGCTCAAAGGATTCACACACTGTCTTAAGGACAAGTGGAAGCGAAACAAAAAAAAAACTATTTCCAGGCCTCCCACACTACACAAGTTGCACCAAAGTGATGATTTCAATTTCTAAACACCACACATACACTTTTCGAACTCCTTGACCTTACAGTTTTTATCGTCTTCTGCTATGCACCTGTCCAATGAGCAAAGCAAGTCCTGGACAACAGCGGAAATGTATCCAGGCAGTATAGCTTCATCATTTCTTTCCTTTCAGACACTGACCATGTCAGTTATACTAGCATAGCTCTGATTAAATTTCTCTAGCACAAACTCTTCATTGGAGTAATGCAGCGCTCGTTGCTAGCGAATACGATTATTAAAATTCGTTCATGAAGCGGAAGAAACCGAAAAATGTTCTGATTAAATGCTGGTTGTGGCGGATTATAATTAGAAAAATGCTGCTAGTGTAATGGGCATCTCGACATTGTGCTCAAAAATCGCCGTTAGACTTGGTCCAGTGCAGTAAACGAGTGGTAAACATCATACATTAGTTTGCAGCTTATGGAATAGGTACAAAGAAAAAGTGCACTTTATTGGTTTAAAACAAAAAAAAAAGAAACTAAAGCCGCACCTCGCATCTTTCGGCAACGGCAAGAACGCCTAGAAAAGGACTGGTAAAGCTAAGAACGACGTATGTGAACAGCGTTCGAGAAACGAACGTCTGTGCAGGCGAGGGCGAAGGAATTCGCCCCACGCAAGCAGTGAGACGAGCTATACCGGGCGTCGTCTCATTTTGTTCAGTACAGACTAATAATAAAGGACTAATATTAAAGTTAATTGAAGCATTCTGCTAAATAACCCTTTAAAATGCACAAATATTCTTGAATGAGGTCTCCGCACGACCAGACAATCCAAACTAAAATGCAGCGCTGCACATGTGGCTATTTAGCAATTTTATTTTAAGACATATGTAATAAATAGCACGAAACACTACATACTGACAAAGCACGCGTCTATATTCGCTCCCATGCACACACAGACGATCGGCATACGCCAGTGCGGCATGACCTTATCCTCCGTCAGACGGCGGTTGCGTTCCAAGGCGTCGCTAAGCGAGCTGAGGTGTTATCCCGCTGATGTTCCATCGCAGCTGCGCGTGTACCCTCGGCGCTTGTGACTCAACGTGCCTGAGCAATGCGGCCGCTGCCGCTATCGCTCCGTGCCGGCACTGACATGTTGACGGCAGCTCTGCGCTATTCTTTCCCGTCGTAATTCCACGGAACGTCACTTGGCGATAGGCTGCAAACGGCGCTGGGCCTTGAAAGAAAGCGGAGACGGATGCATTTATTGCTTTTCTTTTCATTTGTCTCAAGTTCCTTCTTTACTTTTTTTGGTGCATATACCGCCGGCACTTGCTCCGAATGCACGGACTATTTCTTCCGTGCCCTCAGTAACGACCGCTGCAGGAGTTTACACTGTTGCTACGCGACAACAATGACTTTACACATGCGGCGGTGCACCTTGTCAAAGCGTGCGCCTAGTGAAAGCTAAAAGACGGCGTTGGCTATGCAGAGGCCTGGTTTAGGATACACATTTCACACGCGTTAACACGACCGGCGCGTCGGCTGTGGCGTCGTTATTTGGCTGTTGTGGCCGACCAATGGATGAATAGGTTTTGTGCTTGAACGACTACCGCATGTAGTAATCGCGCTCATCGCTCATACCCGCAAAAAGTGCCCAAACTCCATCTAGAAGTGATCAGAGACACTGTTAAAGGGACATCGATGACAAATTTAAGTCGGCCTGTATCGATAGATTACTGCGTTCTATTGATACAGAGTCTACTTTTCCTGAAAACGGAGGTTTTATAAGGCAGAAAGGCCATATAATGGAATAAAGGTATCGCGGCCACCGGCTATTTTCGCAACCAAACTGTAATGACATCAAGGCAGCTTTTTGGAAACGGATTCCAGAGGCTGAGCTAAACCGTCATTTACTTCTAAATGGTGATAAATTGGCTTCATTACGACATGAGTTTGAAACAAGCAACAGAAAAAAAGTTCGACGTTTAAATCCCCGCTCCCCCCCCCCCTCCCCTTTCTTTTTTTTTCAGCAATAAACACGCCTGTCGCTTCCCGGAAAACAGTCAGCATACCCAGAAAAAAGCTATAAAATCGATTCCTAACAATGGGACAAATTTGCTTGAGTTTTCGTCAGTGTCCCTTCAACAAAGACAGTTTAACGCAGAGTTTTAACGTAGCGGAGATAGGTGATGACCGGATGCCATCTGCGCACGCGCAGTAACAGGAGCTCAGGCAGGCGGGGAGCGCCGCTGCCACTACGGGCAGGGAGAGCTGGCGTCCAGTTACCATCTTTGCCAAAAGTGATCGAGCAACGGTGTCTGTCTTTCAGCCGCGGAGTGGAGCACTTATGGCACAGCTTAAGCTCTAGATAAACGTAAAGCAAGAAGCCCCGTCCGCGCCTTTCGAGACTCTTTAAGACCGATGCTGTAGTTGCTCCACAACAGGGCTGAGAAGCAAACCCCGCTGCTTGGTTACTTTTGGCAAAGGCGGTACGTTTCCGTCATGCTAAAACCCTCTAGTATCACTGCTCTCAGTTCTCCGCGGTGTGTTCGAATGCAGGGTAGGCGGCTGAGCTGCAGCGCCAGCTGTGTAGTTTCCCGAGCGCTGCATGGATCTAGGGAGTCACGGTATCCAGGTGACTCATAGCACATCACCGGGGGGAGTGTCTCGCCCAGCGAAGCTCGCCTTGGCTCGGCGCGCACGCGGACAAAGGGAGCAGCGGTGACAAAGGCGGTGGCAGCGCACGCTCTATTTGCGAATGTCGCAGCAGCTGACATCTTTCGAGCAAACTACGGAGACGTGTCGGCGTGCTCGAGACAGGGCCGCCTTAAGAAAGCACGCTGTCGCTCGGAGGTGGCACAAGGTATATACACTGTGTGAAAGGAAACTAGACACTTGGACGTCGCTCTGACAGCAGGAAATTGAATGCAGCTAAAACTAAAGCGATTATCACGGAACGCAACACTCAGAAACAACAGAGGACCAAAGAGCTACGTATAAGGCGATTGGATGGGACCTAACTCGGCTTTCTACCAGGGCTCCGCGTGTTTAGTCAGGCACTTATCGCCAGTATTGCAGCAGTGGCAAGTGTACAGCATAGCAAGCTGTCGAGTTGTTTATTAGGATGAGTTTGATCATTCGCTTTCTTTTTTTGTTTTGTTCATCAGCCGCTCGCAGTCGATACGTATGCAAACGTTGGAAGCCCCTCAGGTCCACTTAGTATGCCGGTCTCAGCCTAACGTCAGAGCTAGTGCACAAGGCAACAAAGGCATTGCTTCGGTAATTGAACTGTGCATGCAAAATCCAAGCCTAGCCAGTACTACTACTCTGAAGCGTGCCATCTTGCATGTCTAAGTGGCTATCGTTGTTTTACCTTTCACTATTTCCCACATTTTATCTTTCCACACCCTTTCCCTCAACGAGTTCTCGTTTTTTTTTTTTTTTGCAGTGCAGCGCAGAAAACGGGATGCTATTACCTTATATTTCTCGGGCTTCATTTTTTTTTTACTACAGAAACAAATAAGATATAGACCGGAAAAAGAAAACATTTCATTTTAAACAGCAGCACACCAGGCTTTTCTTCTAAAAACTGCAAGTAAATGCAACGAGCCGAATAAATAAAGCACATAGTAACTTGCATCAAGAAGCATGTTACGGATCGTAACATTGATATGTTACGAAATGTAACATCGAAAACGACTACTAGCCTCCCGCTGAAGATACCTGTCTCTCTCCATAAAGGGCGGAGAGCCGCCGCGGTGGCTCAGTGGTTTTGGCGCTGGGCTGCTGACCCGGAAGACGCAGGTTCGATCCCGGCCGCGGCGGTGGAATTTCGACGGAGGCGAAATTACAGAGGCCCGTGTACTGTGCGATGTCAGTGCACGTTAAAGAACCCCAGGTGGCCAAAATTTCCGGAGCCGTTCACTACGGCGTCCCTCATAGCCTGAGTCGCTTTGGGACGTTAAACCCCCTAAACCAAACCAAACCAAAAAGGGCAGAGGTGTCAGCGTTGCGACAACCTGCTACCGTGGCTGCTCGCATTCCTTAGAGGCGATCGTAACCTCTCCTTTTCATTCGTGGCGTTCACTTTGTTTTTCATTGACCTGATAATTCTTGTACTCTACTTCACAGTTCTCATTTATTTATGTATTTAGTTATTTATTTATTTATTCTAGTTCCCGCAGAGCCACAAGGGCATTATTGCAGGGAAATGCATGAAAACTGTGCATGAAAATGAGCTGGCAACAACAAAGCATACAGCAAAGAAGGGAAAAAGGAAGAAAAAAGGAAGCGCAACATCAAAAAGATATCGCAAAACAACACGCTTGAAGGCGCCATAGTAAACAAAAAAAACATTCACAATACAGTAGGAAATTGATACTCTATTGCATGAAAGTGCGATGTGGCATAAAAGAGAAAAAGTGATAGAGATGATAAGTTGCTATGACGAATTGGACGATTAGAGGGACTGAAACTCGCCACGCACTGAGCTATATCCTTGGGAAGCTGATTCCAGTGAACGGAAGTACGCGGAAAAACTGAGAATTTGTCTTGAGGAAAGGAAATCACGCAGTAGCTGCCTCACATATCTCGGTGGACACCCGAACCGCGCCGTAAAGGAAGGAAGGGGGCGTGAAAGAAGAAACCAAGAAAGAGGTGCCGTAGTGGAGGGCTCCGGAATAATTTCGACCACCTGGGGATCTTTGACGTTGCACTGAGATTGCACAGCACATGGGCGCCTTTTGCGTTTCGCCTCCATTGAAACGCGGCGGAAAAAAAAAATGAAAGTTGCGGAAAACATCAGTACGACAGCGCATTTCAAGAACTTTGAGCTCGTGATCACATCGTTTAGAGATTAAGCGGGGATGTGAAATGTGCGAGTGTTCGTTTGTTCCTGTGAGACCAGAGTAAATTCGGAAAAAAAAAGTTCTAATCTTTCGCCTAATCGGCGGTTAGCTGGCGTTTTCAAGCCGAGCTTTTATTTGAATAATATAATACTGTTGCGGAAGTTATAGTTTCCAGAAACAAATCTGGCAGCGCGGTTTTGGATGCGTTCATGTTTTTCTATAAGTTAAGAGGTTTGAGGGTCCCATGCGACGCAAGCGTCTTCGAGTACTGGGAGAAAATTTTATATGTAAAGCGGTTCTTTTACTCTTTTGGAGGCATTATAAAAATTATGTGTAATGAGATTAAGCGTTATAGATGATTTTGAAGTCAGATATTCAATATGCCTGTCCCATGTTAAGTTTTCTGAGAAACAGACCGCAAGATATTTGTAAGGTTCAAACTTTTCAGAAGGTAGTCCACTCAAATTATAGTGTGATATCACCGGAAGGCGTTTTCGGGTAAATGATAGAAACTGACATTTAGCACTGTTCAGCGGCATGTCCCATTTAGTGAACCAACCTTGGAATTGTATTTAAATTATTCTGTAGGCTGGTGACATCACAGTCGTTTTGAATATTCTTGTAAATGGCACAGTCGTCTGCATATAATCGCGCTTTGCACTCAAGACCTTTTACAATATCATTGATGAAGATTAAATATAACAAAGGCCCCGAAACAGACCCTTTAGGCACTCCACAAGTTCCCCCTTTCGATGAGGAGCTAGGCCTTGCTCAAAGAAGAGCAGCAAATCATCACGCCTGCTTTTATCTAGCTCCCGTCGCAGCAAAAGCAGGATGTGGTGGTAGGGGAAAGGGGGGGGGGGGAGGCATCAGCTTACACGCAAGCATGCCATCCCTCCTGTCTCCCGTTTTGTCAGGGTCAGGAGTGAATTAATTTGGGACGCATTTCTCGACAAATAATATGCAGGAGAGCGCGTAGTGGCACATCTGCCGTCGTCGGCGGCGTCCTCACACCGCCTTGTTAAGGTGCGCATCTACAGCCGCGCCGTGCACTGCATACACCCTGCGCCCGTCATGTCTGGTGGCGTTCTGCATGGCTGGAGGCTGCCACGATGCATCGGAGCATACTATCGTCCTATACTGCAGTAGTGGGTCTCAGTAAAAGAGTGCAGTATAGTGAGGGTTACCGTGTGAAGTACAAGCAATAGTCAAGCGCTTTCGTTAAAATCTTCGATATAAAATCGAATCAATGTATTTCCCACCTTACAATGCAGATCTAGGGGCTTTAGAAAAAAGCTGCCAACGGAAAGCTTGCCGAATCTACAGACCTAATGTTCAGCACGGAGGAAGAACGTGTAACCTCCGCAATTTTAAAACAAAAATAATACATTAAGGAATCGCCGGTGATTACACGAAGCAGCAATGTGTACGCATAACTATAAACCTAAGCAATGCTATTTAAATACATAACGTGAAGTTCTGGGAGCGAACAGGAAAACAAATTGAAGTTAATGAGATCATACTTAGTAAAAAGAGTCGGAAGTGTCTAAGGAAGGCATTCTTTTCCAAAATTCAGTCGAGGTGTCGGCACTATACCACGCATTGTTATGCGTGATATAGTGCTTGCGCTGTACCATATCTGCGGATGTCATGATAAGGCAGAGTGTCAAGATTGTACAGTCCAAGGCCGTTCTTATACTTTCAGTAGCACTCCGGATTTGATATGTCATTAGATTTACTCGAGCTATACTGCCTCAACAGCGCTGCACGCATTTGTGTGAGACAGAGTGCGCAGAGGCACGCAACGCTCGGCTGCTGGCAGCCGCTCTACATAGAATAAGTGGGGCTTGAACGGCGGGTAAGGACGCCGCCACGAACTTAGCACGAATAGCGCGCGATGTCGTGACGCACAAGTGCACTATTATCGCGTCGCTTTTCGCGGAATAGCAATTACAGCCGTACACTATCGTTCTTAGAGCCACACATGCCACGTAACAACTGTCGCGACTAGGGGTCGCCGCAGATCTTAACAAGGGCGTTTGGGTAAACGATAAATGCTGACGTGACGTTGCTTCTCTCGCTGGAGCGGTTCAGCGCATCGAGATAGCTAAACTGTCGCTCTCTTTAAATGTGTTCGCGCTACGCATTCCTACGCTGTTATGTAGCCAATGGCTTACTGGCTAATTGCACGTGAACTGCGTCTTTCCAGCTGCTCTATTACATGCATGGCATTCGGCTTTTGAGCCCAAGGTAGCAGGTTCGATTCCGGTAGCGGTGGCTGTAGTTTGATGGAGGCGAACTGAAAGAACTCCCGTGTACCGACCCCTTCCCCCCCCCCCCCCCCCCCCAACACCTTTAATCCGCCTCTGGTTTTTGTGTTCATTAGGTGTGATGGATCGGTTTCTTAAACTGGTCCTGGGTCCACATTGCGCATGAGGAGATGGAGGCAAAGGCTCGAGATATGAGTTTTAGATAGATTTAATTAAGTCAACTGACTTAATGTCGCTTACGGGACTTGGTGGTTTCGTCGTTACTGGAGCCGCGTCGGCGTGGCATGGCACGGGCTCGATGAGGGGCCGGATGTCTGCCGCGGCTAGGCTGGGGATTCCTTGCGGTTGCGCTGCTTTCTTGTTCGGCTGGCTGTTCTACGACGAGCTGCCAGGCGTGGCGGAGGTCGAATCTCGAGAAACGGCTAGGCTCTCGGGTCGTGACACCGGCCCCGGCTTCTTCTTTGCTCTCCTCCGATCGTCTCGGCCGTTGGCCCCTCTCCCGTCGGCCCCTTCTTTTCAAACCTCGGCGTCTTTCTTCCGCCGCCCCTCCTTCGCCATTGCCGCTGACTGCAATCCTCTCCGCGGCCGCTTTCTTTGTCCACCTCCTTCCCGATGAAGTCGTCGGAGGCTACCAAATATTACCGGTAACGTGGGTCGTCGCCTTGTCCACATATGGGAAACATTCTGCGGGGAGACACGATGCTAGGATGGCGCGGACAGCAGCTTCCAGGCAACGTCGCTGACAAAGGTCTTGCCGCGGTGAACGTGCACGAACCGTCACATATAGCGGCCCATGAAAGCATTAAGTATTTTCTTTTATCGAAGTTCTTTATAGCGCTACAAAACACAAGGACACAGGAAGAAGTACACAGGACGGGCGCTGATATGCTTCACCAACTAGCCCCACAACGTGTTTTGTTACGTTAAGTCTTTCCTGAAGTCATCTAGAGTCGCCGTCCGGCGCATCGTACATCTTCGAGTCGACCCGCAAGAAGAAGCCCTGTTGACTTCTTTGCAGTGGAAGCCACGCAGCGCCACGCTGTAGGCAAGTCCGCGTGGCGCGCACAATTCTGCTGTGGCTGACACGCTTCGCACGCCGTTCGCAAATTGACCGCGACGAAGATAAAGCCACCAGGTGGACTGGTCGGCGCCGGATCGATGCCGACGCGGTGTTGTTTACTTGTTTGGCTCGCGCCGAATAGCGTGATTACAATCTGGCGTTGCCGGCGTTGTCCTCCCGCGAGCTGATATCGGAAGCGCATCGGCGGAGTCGCTCGTGGCTGCGATCAGGCGAAACCGCGTCCGCGCCACGATGGCAGCCCCCATGTATACCGGCTGTTTCGCCTAGATGTTCCGCAATTTCTAAAACGTAGGCTTTCTTGAGTTAGAAGACGATTTCTTTTTTTGGCATAGCATTGCCAGCACTTGAAAGGAGGCAAAATTAAAAAAAAAGCCCGACGGCCGAGATCACGGCCCATGTGATTGAGAGAACTGTAAAGAATTCAAAACAATGCGGAGTTTTCCCACTACGTCGCGCATCACCACTGCGATGTTGCTTTCGGATGGGAAAATAAATTCATTAATTCTGTAATAGCACTGCTTCCGATCTGTGCACCATGACTGAAACGCGATTGTTCCTGCTCGGATTGCTTCTTTGAAGGTGGGCAGACTGATGTGGCGCGAAAATTCTGCATTGCAGGAAAGAAGAAGGGTACAGAAGCGATAAGAGAAAGATACAGGGAATTAGTCCTGAGCCCTGCAATCACCCATCTCTTTCACGCTGATGCTGCAAATGATTCTAAGTGCGGGGAGAGATAAAAAGATGAGCCAGTGCTGCGGTGATAAGCAAGCAGTGGCACTCCATAGCTCCCACTCTGAAATTGCGTGCGTTCCAAGAGAGAGATAGGGAATGCACAAATGGTCCACGGACATTTATATAAAAAAAAAAACGTCCTTTCGTTGTCGCATTTGCCCCTCGTTCGGAAATGATCTCCAATGGGGTTTCAACGATCCAGTGGTTTATTTCATTCCTCGCAGTGCTCTGTGAATCAGGGCGAAGGAAAAAATATTCGGTGGATGGCCTGAGGGACTCAATGCACCCCGGCTAGTGCGAACGTAATGCAGGTAGAAAAAAAAACACATCAAACATTGTGCGGTGTCTTAATACAGTCCAGCGGGCATCCTATTATGCGCTGAACGAAACAGTCGTGCGTTCAAGTTTCTTCCCTATAGCGAAGACAGCGGATCGAAGGTATACACCATGTAATAAGCGGTACTAACGCAGGCTTTCTTGTCAGCCGTTTCTCGCAGTAGCCGCATGCACATTTGGGCCACTTCTTGACGTCTTGCATTATTCAGCGCCACCGTTCACTCACTGAGCAGAATACTATAACCAGTCATAACCTCCCTTCTGGTTAACCTACAGCTGCACGCCTACTTCGTGCTCGCCCCCTGCAATTTCGTGCGCACGGCATTTCGCGAAGCTAAACGAGCGTTCCAACAGCCTCCAGCTCCACAGCCTGGGGACAAGACAGTCGCCCCACAGATCTCCGCGATATCTGGACGTCGCAGGCACTGGTTTTTCCGAAGCTCCGAATGCACGGGAGCCGCGCTTTCCCGCTGACGCGTTTCCGCGCAAGCGTATACATCGCCACGCGAGCAAATACGACGGGCTCGCCGCCTTTAATTCCACGCTCTCCGATCGGGCTTGTATGTCTGCCGAGGCAATCGCAATGGCACAGAACGCCCCGAGTGGAAATGTACGGCGACCACTTGGTGCGCGTCGTTTACGCCATGAAAAATAAGCTTCGTAGAGAGATCGCGCTGCCTGTCCGGCAACTCCGGTAGCCGCCGCCATGCCATTTAGGCATGCCCGTACGCCCCGAAGCCGCGGGCAAATTAATCGTTCCCAGAGCCGTGCCCATGCGCGCGGGCGCTGCCGGGGCTTCCTTCGCGCGGTCGCCGCGCCGCACTGCTACATGTGTCGATCGTGTGTTTTGTGCGCCGGCACGGCAAGGTGGGCCGCGTCGTCGGAACGTGCGAAAACAAGGGTTAATAGTGGCCGAGGAAAATCCATCTTGTACGCGCGATAAGTGGCGGAGCTGCACCCGTACACGCGCTTTGGCGGCAGTCGACATGACGAGGAGGTTCTTTATCGAAGGAAGCCTCGAGGCATTCGATACGTTCGCTCGCCGCCTTTGATGGAGTCGCGCCCTGCGCCGTTCGTCGAATGAGGCCTGTGCGCACAGGGTGTAGCAGGTGTTGCGCTCCGGTGTAGATATGTATACGTGCCAACGGATCTGCCGAATCTAAGAAACGCAAGTTTTCGTTTTATTATTTTTTCTTTGCTTCATGCTCCCGTTTGCGTAGGGGCCTTGTTCCCATTGCGCATGCCAACTCATTTCCTTGGGGAGCGTGAAATTGTGCCGGAATTTGCTTTATCCTCCTAATTGGCGACAGAAACAAGAACTAGGTGAGTGAATAAAAAAGAAACCACAGAGGCGAGATTATCGTCTATGTTCCAGAAAGCCTAGAATCTTCTTGGCACGAGTGCATGGTGAAAGCGTACAAATTTCCAGCGCCACACTTAGCCGCCAATCTGTTGTATGCGTTTTGCAAGAGCAAGCTGTTTCCTCATTGAAGGCAGTAAAGCTGCAACAAAAGTAGCGATGATGAAAGGTTTGGTGGGCATTTATTGCAGAAAACGTATCCTTCAAGGCATCATTTCGGATCTGAGCGGTCATCAGAATTGGGATAATTAGGTGTTTCCTTTAAGTTAGGGCCATACTGAACTGATCGCATGTGCATCTTTCGTGTTGCGTTGAGGATGAAGTTTGAAGACATCGGTTGCTCCCGATCTGATATAAAATATAAGCCTCCACTGCTTCGGGGAGTGGTGCCTTGTCCGTCGAAACAGTAACGAAAAAAAAAGTACGGTAATAAAAACTATCAATGGATTTCGCTATGTTTGCTCCAAAGCGAAGAACCAATAGAAATGTTGATCCGCATCAGCCTCCACCTCAGCAGCGCCCATCCACAGCACATGACAAAATGTGGCACATGCACTACGCCGATATACCATATAGCAGTTTTATCGGTGCAAACAGAAGGTCGAGTAAGATATCTGACATTGCTGAGCACCGCGCTGCCGAACACACCACACGTGATGGTGAGCATCGTCATGCCGCTGTTACGCGGCTTTTTCTCCCTTCACCTCAAACATGTACATTGCGTGCGTTGTTTGGAATAAAGTATTGTATTGCATTGTATTGTATTGTTATGTGTTATGTTGTGTTGTGTCGTGTTGTGCTGTATTTCTCAGCGTTTCGGACATGCTTGCAAGGTAATATGCGCACTGTAAACCTCTGCACTGAAGCCAAGATTCTGCGTCCTTGGAGTAAGCCTTCATTGCAGAAGACAGCTTTGAAGGCACTTTTCAAGTTCTTGAAGGACTCAGGACTGAGTGCAAGGTTGTGAACTATCAGTGTGTGCCCTGTGTACCCTGCAAGTAATGGCCAAGGGACATGTGGGAAAGTTATCATCTCCCTTTGTTCTCTCCCCTTCCCACCTCTCCCTCCATTCCCCTTCCCATGTGTAGAGTGGCATACCGGGCGCTGCCTAGTTAACCTCCTTGCCTTTCAGCTTGTCTTTCTCTCTCTCTGTGCACTGAAGGCTTTTAGAAGCCCGTGTACTGGGCGATGTCAGTGCACGTTAAAGAACCCCAGGTGGTCGAAATTTCCGTAGACCTTCACTACGGCGTCTCTCATAGCCCGAGTTGCTTTGGGACGTTAAACCCCCATAAACCAAACCTGAAGGCTTCAAAAGTGGTCTGCAAGCTTTAGATACAATTCCTTTCAATCGCTGCGCATCCTGTCTCACCACGCCGAAAGCGACCCATTGAACACCAAGAAGTTTCAATTTTCTGTTTTCATCCCGCTCTTGAGAATGCCATTTCTGACTGCACGCAAGTTTTGAAATCACAAAGCTGCACATGGGCTATGAGAAAAGCCGCAGTTGAGGGCTTCACGTTAATTTAAGCCACCTGGGGTTCTTTAACGTGCAATAATACTGCACAGCACAAGGACGCCTTTGTCTTTCGCTTACATCGAACTGCTGTCGCCACGACCCGGCATTCGATCCCACGACATTGTGGTCAGCAGCCAAACTCTATAGCCACTGAGCATACATGGCAAAATTACTTTTGAGAAGTAATGAAATTACATCACTCATTACTGCTCACAAAAATTAACGACATTATATACATTACAATTACTTTTTGGAAGTAAGTGGTATTACGTTTAAATTATTTTTAATTTCACCCAGAAAAGTGAATACAGTGTATGCAGCTCCTACAAGCGCTTCAGATTTCTCAATTTACTGCATCGCAGGAGCAGCTGAGCGACAAAGTAGGCGTCGAAATTTCTGCCCTGTTTTGAAGGCGCCCTTCGCCTCGATGAATAGCGGCTCTGGTGACGCCAGTTTTGTTTACGATGAAAGTTTTTTCAATGAAATGTCTTGGGTACAACTGAAAAATCGTAAAACTGCGAGCCGGTGTGTTGATGCTCGTATGAAGCATCGGACGCTATGCAGACAACCCTTTTCCAAGTGCCAAGGTCTGCCTAAGGTCTGCGCGCACATAGCTACTTGTCCGCGTGGGAAAATGCTTCGGCTCGCTGGCCAGGCTTTTAGCGCGTCGCCCCGGCTTTTCAGGGGCCTAACCCGACAAACCAGAGACCAAAACTTTGCCGATATGAAGAGCAGTGGTACATTTTTATTAGAACTAAGTTTGAAAGTAATTAGTTACTTTCGCTGCCAAGTTACTGCCCCAAAGTAATTAATTGACACTGCTGTATTGCTAAGCCAGAAACTTTATTCATTTGATTACAAATTACCTAAAATAATTAAATTGTAGTAATTACTGCCAGGCCTGCCACTAAGGCACCGCGGCGGGTACATTGCGATCTCTGTCAAATCGCCGTTTTCTTTCCCCGTTGTGGAATGATATACGAAACTTACAAATTACGGTGCTCGAATTATCTTGAGTACGTGATTCTTCACGGAAGCTAGTTCGCGTCGCTTTGGAGGAGAGTTCCCACTAGCAAGCTCTCCTTTGCGAACTTCAGCGCAGCGTGCTCGACGCGACGGACGAGTGGACCGTCTCTGTAGTACGTGAATCGGATCGAGCAACATTTTTTTTTCTTTCTTTACTACGTTTCTGAGCTAATTAGCGCAGCGAGTACCTTCAGTGGCTATTACCTCGCTCTTATCTTTCGTCGCTAGCCGCCTACACCCTTTCCCGTTGACAGTGCCGTCACGGGACCTGCACCTGAGCCAGCGATTAAAGGCGGAAAGAGTAGGATCGGAATAGCATTTAAATAGCATCGACGTGCCGCCCCAACCCTACTCCGCATCTTCTTTCCTACACTGTGCTCCAGCATGGCCAGTTATACATTACCTGAAACTGAGCAGCCGGAGCAAACATCTATCTGGTAATATAGTGCACTTTCAGCGGGAACATTTCCTCCTCTCCTTTGTCCCCGCCAAGCGTAACCAGGCTGATCTGCATCTTAATTTACAACACTTCCATCGCATTTAAGCGCACGCAGCACGCGCAGCGAGGGATGCGCAAGCTCGTTGTATTCTCTGGTTGATCCTCGTCTAGCACCCCCCTAAAAAATTTACGAGCGCCCATTCTCCACGCCCACAGGATTCCGCAAATTGCTCGGCGCGAAGGAGGCGCACTGCATTGTCCACCACGCGTTTTAAACGGTGCTGCTTGGGCGCTTGGGTCGTGATGAAGGAACAATTAGAACTCTTCGGCTGTGGTGGCTCCGTCTGAGAGCGGGGCACCGCGGCCAAGCGTGTCACTGGCCACGTGCGGCCAGCCAGAATTGTTTGCATCTGCTTGAATACGACTCCACGCCTGGCTGGCTAACGGTCTGGAATTATTATCCCGTCCAGCATTGCAACGCCTCCCCTCTGTTCGTGCTTCTTGACTTGGCGCCGAAGAATGAGCATGTTGTCGCGGTGGCGCGTGCGCTGTGCTCTGCTCGACGAGTTACATGCAGTACTGTCTAAGGCGAATTATGTTGGAAGGCTTACCGTCTCACGCGAAACAATGCAGTCCGCGCAGTTCATTCTCTCAGCAGTCTACATGCACTCATTTCGGTTTGTTTTGTATGTTCAGAAAGAGCTGTTTTAAAACGGGGCTGTCCAATGAGTGCCACGTGGAGTGCATATTTGACTGGACCGAAGCCACCAGTCGTCTTCAACGTAAACCTAAACGCCACAGGCATGTCTGCGAGAGGTACGAAGTGACGATGTGCATATGATTGCGAAATTTGCATATCTAGAGGGAAAGTTTTAAGAGCTGACACGCTCTGTCGACGTACATCGCTACTATGCGCTCTGGAAGACGTCCTGGTGCGTTCAATTTTACCCTCATTAGCGGTTCGCTTGCCCAGCAAACCGTCAACGATGGTGGAAGGTTTAGTTACCCGAATTCAAATGACTAAGCATGACTAAGTAGTTTTCGTTACTACTACTCAAAGGATGAATGCATCTTCGCTTGAAGAGTCAGGTTTCATGAATCGTTCGAGTTCAATGTTGTAAGCGTGATAACGAACGTTAATGCTGGCTCCATCCATCTATGCATTGTGAAGAAAGCGTACAACGTCCGCACATTTTCATTGTTTTCTTTTCAAATGTTCCAGTGACAGTTAAGGAGTGGCATGAGAGTAAGTGCAGCTGAAATGGCGATGTTCTACCAAGCATTGTTTGCTTCATTCACCGCTGCGGAAAACTGTACAAAAAGAAAACAAAAACTATCCGCGAATGCCCTAGCAACGGTTACACATCGCACTCGAATGGCTCATTCTGCATCTTCGCATGAAGCTACGAAGTTTTTCAGCCTAAAGCGCACTGCACTCAACTTCCTGCCTCACAGCTTGGCCTACGCAGCATTGGATTGCATCTTAATAAGCTGGTAGCGCAAACAAAGAACATGGGTGCAATACGACCCGTACGGTACGTCCGGGAGGTCATTGCCGTCGAGCATGAAAGAACGCGTGCGCATAGGATACAATGTACAGCTTAGCGGCCCGCTATTGCGCCGTTTATACGCGAGCTGCGCTGTATGTTACACGCACCCGATGAGAAACCACGCGTGCTCCCTTGCTCATATTTACGAGTTACGTGAGGCAGGAGTTACGAATAACGTGCTTCGGGGGCGCCACGTACAAGAGCAGAGCATTAACTCTTTTTTTTTTCGTTCTTGCTCTTCTTTCGCTACGTGATTCACTCCGAAAAACTTCCGCGATGCGTTTCTCACGCGTGCCTTCTTCCCAAGAGAATAGAGGATGGAAAATTATGGCCATTATTATCATCCGCGGCGCCACATTTGTCGTAAATCTTCAGCTTATCAACAACACTTACATGTGAGAGTAATCATTCAGGCACTCATTGCTTAATGTAAACGAAGGTTAAAACGATGAAGCACGTGGTTTCCCGTGCTACTAGGCGTCAAAGAGAAAACTTTTTTTTTTGTGGGGTCTAACGTCCCAAAGCAACCTAGGCTATGAGGGACGCCGTAGTGAAGGGCTAAGTAAATTTCGACCACCTGGGGTTCTTTAACGTGCACTGACATCGCACAGCACACGGGCCTCTAGAATTTCGCCTCCATCGAAATTCAACCGCCTCGGCCGGGATCGAACCGGCGTCTTTCGGGTCAGCAGCCGAGCGCCATAACCACTGAGCCACCACGGCTGCTAAAACTTGAGAAAGCCCTAGTGAGCCATGACGGCTTGCACGAACATAAGTTCAAGCCGCAACGATGAAGTTCTGATGCTCATCTACTACCTGTACCCAGCTTACATTCCTCTTAATGTTCTTATAATTACCGAACCAAATAAACAAAGCGATTGAGGAATTTTACGCGTTTTTACAAACACTGAATGTTAATAAGACCTGGAATTGGTAATTTTAACATCTCTACTTAGTTGTCTGGCTCCTGAGGCACGCTGTTTTATTAGCAACGTTATAAGTCCGCAACTGAGGATTGTGTAACTCAGCACAGCCTGAACGCTTTTTCATTCACGACTTCCATCAGTGGCTTCGAGTCATCCTATCTCCTTCGCGTTTCTTTTCTTCTTATCTGGCATGTCACCACTAATTACTGCAGAAAGGTCGGTAGGTGTGCTGCCAACAAGCCATATCTTCATATCGAAAGCGTTTGTCGCAGTTCAAGACGTGTAATTGTGAGTGATCATTCATAACCTGTAGTACGAGGACAAATGGACCAGCTTGTTAATGAGCACTTAAGCCCGCTGCGAAAGCAGTCAAAGGCGACGAGAGCACAAGGTTAAACGCAAGAACTCTGCGTAGTCTTTTCTTCTAAAGAAAGAAAAAGTACAGGCTACAACTATTCAGAAGCTACGTGTCCTTGATTGCACGGGGGACGACAATAAAGGAAAAAAAAAAGTTGGGCAACCACGGATTTCAAGTTTCTGCGTAAAAGCGCTTCCGAAACACTGGGGATATCCACACAAGAACCAAGTATTGAGCCGTTACCACAAATACGCGGCAAAGTGTACAACGTGCAGAGACTACGTCGAAGCAAGCCTGCATATCGGAGTAGCGTCCACCTAACGTAGAACACGCCCGTAAAGATTGATATCAGAAGCACTCTTCGCTGCTCGGTCAGAAAAAGCTTTTCCAGTGGGTATACTCTTAGAAATGAAGGAAATGGAGAGAGAGAAAAAATGGTCAGAAATGGAATAATGTTAGACTAGAGTGGTCGGTTCCAAGCGCTCATGTACTTATGCCGCCTGATGGCGTATTCTTGTAAAGCACTGTGAGGGGCGTATTGGAATCGTGCCTTGCGTAAGTGGGAAATGCAGGCGATCCGCGATCACGCTTCGCATGCTAAAGGCCCGCGCATTATACGCCCTCTCCTTTCGCCTCGGAATGAGCGAGGCCTTCCCGTTGCAGCTGTTCCAAAGATGGAAGAGTGTTCGGTCTTGCAGAGGGACAGGACGGCGCTGAAGCAGAAATTCTGCAACTGGAGGAGGCCATTCCAGACTTGTCAGCGCTGATATACCTCGACGCAAGACTAGTAGTAGCCAACTGTTCGAGCGCTCTTGGCTAGCCAGTTGGCAGTGAGACCGCAACGCCTTCTCGAGTTTGACTTTTGAGACTCCTTCTTGAAACCATGGTGAAGTGGCTTTAAAATGAGCCTTCACTGAAGTCAATATTCCAGTGGTTTCCGGTGTAAAAATGCGGCCTTGAGATCTCGGATCGTCGCCGCCGCTGACGGCATGATAGGAAGAGGCGCCTTTCGCGGTGTCGTAGAGGCGTTTAGTAATGGGAATATCTGCTATGAACCAATGTAAAATGCGGAGGACCAGCCCATTCCAATCGATGAAAATTTATTCAATAATCGGAAGGGAAATATTAACCGGATGTCTATCCTTGCAGTAATTTGAATTTCAACAACAACTGTGGTGGTGAGAAATGCTGATGTTATGTGAAATGCTTAGTAGCTGTGGGTAAGTGGCAACCTTGTATGTGTGACGTCCGAGCTGGACACCCGTCAATAGGCACCCAGCGTTTGTTAAGTGAACAAATTTCGAGCTTGTTTTCGGTCATAGAAAAACAAGGACGGAACAGTGTCACTTATAGTCGCTGGTTTAGCCAATCAGCGCGCACACAAGATGCTTTGTGGCAGTACACATGACGTCATTTCTTGGTCTATGGTGACATGACACTTTGGTAAAAAAAAAAAAGAATAGTATTGGTTTCGGTTTCCTAGTTTTTGCTGTTTCATAAATGCGTTCCTTGTTATACAGGAGCATTAGTTATAGGAACTAAGACAGGGCCGTCCAAGAAATATAATTCGATAGTAAACTAAAAATGTTCGAAAACCGTCCGGTGTTGCCCTCCAACACGTCTCGCAATCGCAACATGAAATGTACTTCAAGAGATCAACGAGAACATTATGAAGGCTGAGCTTGTTGGTTTCATTTGATGGTCCCTTCCCCATTGGTTTCCTTCGTCTCAACATTGAGTGCATTCACCGAGAAAGTACTAAGAAGTAGTTTATTTTCTCTTACACTAAAGTGGCCCTCCAAGGCCGACAAGCTGGTCTTATGAGGGATCCCATGTAATCCGAGAAATCGGAGAATTAAATCACTGCGCCATTATCGATGAATACGCTAACGATATCAGTGGCTGTCAGGACACTGGCGTCCCCGAAAGCCGATGCGCGGACAGAGTCGACAAAGACCAAGTTCGAAGTCGAGACTTGTTCAACCTTTACTGAGGCGGAGGAACTACGTTATAGTGATACGGCGGCCGACACGTGATTTGCCGCAGCAAATCAAAAGTGCTTGGACCGAACGTTTTCTTCCACTCGTGGGCACCAGCAATCATGGAGTACGAAATGCTGGTCTATTCACTGCATGACCTCATTCGCCTTCGTGCAACGGGTCAGCCTTCGTATATTCTTACTCCGGCTGTATTTGTCACGGCTCGACTAAGCTCTCCACGTTGGCAGAGGTTGCCAGTGTGTATGTAGACTGCGGGTACATCGAGGCTGCGTACACAGACGCTGCCACATTAGATGTCACGCTTCTGCTCCATTTCTTGGCGCAAACAGACACCCCCGAACGCGACCTATAATCAGTGCTCACTTGCAACATTCAAAATTGATACAAATGAAACAAGGGCTACTCTCTGCGGTTTGTGCTTTGCCCCCGCACACCTGTCCCCCGTCCGTCCTGGACACGCCAGCCGAACCGGGCCTTCTGGTCCCTTGCGGACGGCCCCGGCAACAGCGACTGGGAGTTAGCAGGAAAGAGCCGGCGTGGACTATGAGGTTTCGCCTTGATTCCTGGAATCAAGTTTCGTGATTTCACGCTGCTCAAACACACGCGGCGGTACGACGATTGTGCCGGGGCCTGGTCACGCACGATGTATTCCTCCCACCGAGCGGGACCCCTTTCCCGGTGCGCCCCCTCTCCATTGTGTGTTGCTTACGTGGGGCCAAGGGCTTGAAGCGGGCGACTCCGCTCGTGTAACTGGCTCGTCTCGACTCGGCTCGGCCGCAGTGGGCCGGCATCGGCACGCGTGAATTTCGCCTTCCGTGACCGTGGAGCGGACGACTCCCTAGAAGGACGTGGGAGCTGCTACTCACGACTCGAGGCGTACGGCTCGAGGCGTACATCGCTTTATGATGGAGCGGCGTTTTTTGCTCGGACGCCAGCAATGCATCTTTCGGTTTCGCTCCCTTAAGTGCGGGGCGCAGGTGTTTAAACGGACTAGCTTGTGTACACGTTCGGAAGGAGGGCTCTTGGCATTAAGTACGAGACGGATGTTGCACGGTCTCGAGACTAGCAACAATTCCGAAGGAACGTGTGCAACCCTGCCCGACACCTGCTTTGTCGGCTGGTACACGCTGCAATACTTCTTTCGTTGTTCTAAAAGCACGTCCCAGCTTCTCGGCTCGCTCGTATTAAGATGCTATGAAGGCCAGAGCCCTGCGAACGAAATTACGTGCCGCCTCCAAGACGAGAGGGCGTCGACTAACAGCAGCGTACATGTGCGGCCTTTGAGCTAGATGCACCAAGTTAGGGGAGACAAAGGCCACCTTTTCCGCATCCCAAACATCTTCCTCGGCACAACGCGAATTTTGCCCTGGCACACCCTGGGGATATCGGTGTTTCATGCATCGTGTTTGCCAAAAGTAACCAGGTGGCACTGTTTGCTAACTGCATAGTGGAGCCCTTATGGCTTCCCTAAAGATTAAAAGGTATCGAAAGGTGGCGGGACGAGGGTACTCCTCACCTTACAGAGATTTAAAGCTTGGGGGATAAGCGCTCCACTAGACGACTGAGGAGCAAACCATGCTGTCTGGTTACTCCTGGCAAAGACTGCCTTCAAGCATGCTCCGGCCGATGAACTAATTTTCAGGCAGAACTTTTTATTTAGTATTTTGCTAGCTATTCTGGCCGCTACTGGTATATCATATCTCAAATATTAATCCTTTATTTGCGTTCCTAGCACCCGCCGCGGTGTCTCAGCGCCTTTGGCGTTCGGCTGCTGATCGCAAGGCCGTCGGATCGAATCCCAGCCGCCGCAGCTCATGAGAACTCTGGCTCATCTAAATCAATCCGGAGCCCTCCACTACGGCGTCCCTCGTAGCCCATGAGTCACTTCGGATGTTTAACCACGCGTACGATACAACACAATACAATACATTGCATTTTTAGCTTCGGTAATTACGTGGAACAGACTGTCCTCTTACGTAACTGCAGGAACCATTCGTTCCTTAGCGTACTGAGGTTCATTTCATAGGAGAGGAAGCTGCCAAAAAGATTATTTCTAATGTTTCTCTATATGAGTTATCTACAGGTGTCCAGCAAGTTAGCACTGGAAAATAGTTCTCGTGTGTTAAAGGCACGAAGAAAGGGCTAGCAAAGCCTAGTGGTAAGGACAAAGGGGAAATTCAAAGCCTTGTTATCACTGCTGCGAGAAAACTCAGGGCATCTGAATCTTAATCGCTGTATTCAGGACACGTTGGAGGCGTCTGCCTGTTTATCAGGGCATATGTTGGTATCTAAGTGGAAAGCGAGCTAGCTCCGTGCTCTTAAACGTTGCCGTCTCGGTCTCACGTGTTAGGAAAGCCAAGTCAATAAAGGGCAATTGGTTGACTTCGTATAAATAAAAGTGCAACTTCGTATAAATAAAAGTGCAAAAACCGAGCGTCTGCATTATTTTTGCCTTTCTCACCGCTGCTCCTGTCAACCATCTCGCATCATCTCCTCTCCCTCAACTGTGCCGTCATTTCCTGCGAAGCTGATACCCTGACTAGCAGGAAAACCGGACGGGAGCTAGACGCGAAACGTTATTTTTCCGAAGAGGCAACTAAAACAAACAAAGAAAACACACAGACTGGTTTCGTGGTGTGCTTGTTTTTCTTGGCTTATACCGCCGACAACTTGCCCAAAGTGAGGAAAAGGAAATATCTGCCTGCGTCTGGACCTGGCTAGCTGACTCAAGGACAAATCTCTCTCCTTTATTTCATTTCTCTCCACACAGAGAATATGGGGCTGGAGCTTAAGGCGCATGGCCTGGCATAGGATCCTGACCCAGGCAGCAATCCTCGGCACACAGTGCACAATGCACTCATGTATAACCGAAACAGTTGAAGATTCAGCGCGTGCGTGTTGCATCTATAACAGTACAAATAAATACACAATTACACAAAAAATGTAGGAATACTTAACTATTTTCAATGAGCTTAAGATATGACAAACACTTATTTAACTATAAAGCTATACCACTCTGAGTATATTGCTATTTTTCAATGCACATCTCAGCCCTTTACAAAATGTATGCATTTATATGTATACACACTCAAACCATTTAACACAACAGGCAACTTATATTTGGTTTTGTTCGTAAAAGGTGGCAGACAACGTCTTTTAAGATAAAGAAATAAGCTTGCTTAACAAATATAATTTTACATTTTTCTTAAACGCAGGCTGTCGAAAGTCGACCTCGCCTTATATGACATTCAACAAATAAGAATTTGGAACCTTACGCTTTGTCGGCCATAATTTCTTCTAGTGAGGGGTACCCTTGTTTTCTGTTTTTGCAGGGTGTGCTTTGAAGATCTGCAGTAGTGGCATAAATTTAGTATTGTTAATTGTATTTTGTAACAACTTTTAATAGCATATATGCGTGGCTGGAAGCACTGTATGTTTGACTTGTCATTTGGAGGATTACATGGTTTACCGCGATAGTTTTCAAATATTTTGAACACCTTTTTTTACAACAGCAACCGTCTGTTTCAGTAATGAGCTTTAGTAGTTCACCCCTCCAGAGCCCAGAATGTCAACTTAGAGAAGAAAAGTGCGTGATTCAGTGTTTGTTTAACCATACATGAATAAGTTCACTAATTCTGTATATCAGAAGGAATCGGAGTTACTGCAGAAGAAAGGCATTATAACAACGGCAAACCGACGCTATAAACAGGGCTTATGCAGACAGGGCTTATAAATGCGCGTGTGCCCGTTGAAATGCATACGCACCATATTTTTATGTTTTCTGTCAAGTTTTCTCTTCCGGCACCGATAGAAAAAAATATATACATATATGAAAACTTGGAGACTGCTAACTGGAATACTGACGAACAGGTTTCTTCCGTAATGAGAAGGCCACTTTTGACCAAGGCGTATTTTTTTTTCTTTTCTCGCGAATAGACAACATTGCAAGAATGGTGGAAATGGGAGGACTCAGATGTCGGGGTTCAGACAAAGCAACCACGCAGTAATTAGCTTTGCTGGCTCCTACATATGTTCTCGTCTATTATGCCCTCCCTCTCTCGCCCTCTCGCTGAAGCCGCTGGACACCAACATATGCCTCACGAGACGGTGTAGGCGCTAATGTGTTTGTGTGCTTCGCAGAATCGCCGTTCTCACCCGAATGTTCTCTCATTTCCATTTGCCCAAATGTTCCGGCACGAGACCAGTCCCGGTGTACACACGACTCACTCATACGACGCAACAATCGCCTGCATTTAGCGTCGCAAGTTGTGAACTTTATACGTGGCGAAGGACCCGGCCTATAAATCTGTAGCTTTCCTTGTCCCTCGCAAACCACGCCGCGAGCGCAGTGCTGTAGCAGCATTGCAACCAGTGCGCCGTCACAGCTGGCGCCGATGTTCGTCTAACGGAATACTAACTCGGGTCACCCAGGGAATGCCGGCGTGCCGGAAAGCACGCATTCGCGCTCGGTGGTCTGAGCAGAGGCGAGGCACGACGGCTCGCACTAATCGAATCCGGACTGAGTTCCAATTGCCGTTTCGTATCGATTACACTCTTCTTGACGTAACGCGTTGTTTAAACTGGTTTTGCCGCTACTCAATCTGCCCAGATGAAGGTTGTGACTTGGCTTCTATGTTTCCTTCTAGTCGTGCTCTTGTACTTTCTCTTACCCACTTTTTTTTTCTGCGCGCACGCTACACTTTCTCCGCCGTACAACCTCCGAAGACATGACTCAGACAGGGCGGAGCACGTCGTTAGGGCTGCAGTCTGACGGTATATTGAACCATCAAGACATCCGTAAGCTAAAAGAAAATTGGAGGAAACACTTAAGTTCCGCTTTAAAGGTATGACGTGATAGCGTTATTGGGTTAATGCCATGCATGCGGCATTGGTAATTCTCGACTTTACATTAATGGACCCCTGACAGTCCTCACACCACTCCTGGCACAGTGGTGCAGCAGTTAAGCGATGCGCCACTGCCCTGCGATGGCAGTGTCGATACATAAGCCGGACAGAACTGGAAGGCCGTCGCTCGCTTTTGCTCGCAGAAGTTAGTCCTGCAATCAGTCACGAAGGCCACGTAGCGCGTGTCTTCCAGGTGAGTCTTCAGGCCGTGGTGGTAGGCTGGACACCTTTGGCATCTTTACTCTTTAACTCGAGCGTGGTTCTGTTGTGCTCGCTCTCGGTTCGCCAGTCAAGCGGTGTCTGCACTTCCCACTGTTACAAAGAGAGGCGCTAAACCGTAGTGACTGTTTCACGGACCTATTGGCACCGCTGGTCACGAAGTCACCGGCTGGCTTCTCAACCTGCAGCGGCTCCATTTCCTTAGAGGCCAAATTAAAGGGGAACAAATAAAAGGAAGCAAACGTCTGCTAATGGGGCCACGTTAAAGGATGCTCGTGTCGCCGTGATCAATCGGCGGGGGTCACCTCTGCGGCCTCTCTCTCTCGAATAGCGTGCGCAGTTGCTTCGGCCACGCAACAACAACAACAACTACTACTACTGCGGTCAGCCAGCGTGACGTCACGACCCGCTTCTCCTCTTCCTAGTAGACACGCTGGCGTCTCTTACGCTGTCCTTATCGCGGAGCGGCATCGCGTTGATAAGGCGCCGTCTGGGGGGAAACTGCACCTGAGAGTCTGCGCTGCGCCACGTAGTCCACGTAGTTGCGTGCATCCGGACGTGGGTGGCTTCGGGAATCAGTGGCATTGAACTGGAGTGCGGCAAGTCGAGTCGTTACCATTCTTAATCACTGCATACAATGGTTGGTGAATCGTTAGGCACCATTTCGTCGAAGAGGCAGTTTATTACCCTTTCATATAGCCGCGTAGCGATTTTCCAATGACAAATGGGTCGAATTATTGTGTTCGGACGTGTACTGGAGCCCTATCGATAGCAATGCATGTCTGTCTGCTCGCATGGTCATTGCACTACAGATATTTCGACAAAAAAGTAACTTCAGCTACTTTTTCGTGATTTTTTTAGAATAAAATTCCTCAGCAGGTGCTCATCAATCATTCCGACTATTTAAAGCGAAAGGATGGCAGGTTCTTCGAAAGTCAGCCACGGGAAGTTCATGTAGCCCCTTCAAAGCATTTCTTGAATTGAACCAGTGTGGAAGTACTTAAGGTGGTATGTATAACACCCGTACACCACAATACTTCGTTTCATTTCCTGTAAGTTTCAACAGCCAGTCTACATGGTCCATCATTGACCACAATCTTTTATCTCCGGATCAGTATCCGGCTTGTTCAGAGTTTTGAGAGTTCTGTTTTATATTTAGTTCAGTCTCTTCTTAACTGGATCACGAAGAAAATAATTAATAAAGCCCGCGGAACGAAAGATGCCACAGAACACTACACAATCAAATGTGAGGCATCACAAATTTGTCAGTACCTTTGCCAGGAATTCAACTTACGCATCTGCAGGTGGTATCAATACAAAGGACATTGCGTAAGATTGTGCCATCTGCCAACGAATAAAAAAAGGCACTTTGTAAGTCAAGTTTACTGGCTTTGCTAGCATTTATTGTTCACATATACAATGATAAGATATGAATGCTAGCTAACCTGCAAGCTATTCTACTTTTCTCAAATATGGAACATACACTGAACGCCAGTAAGGTGGCCGCACCCTGACACTGAGCGTACAAAATGAAAATAAAAATCGCGATATGACTTGAGACGAATTGAGGACACTGTTCAGGAACCGTCGGCAAAGTTGATATTTGTATTTAGAAAAAAGTAGAAAGCAAAGTAAAGTACAGGCAATATTGGGACACGACAAAAAAGAAATTTAAGGACGATGCACTAACAGGGATGTATTTACTGTACGCAACAGCGCCGCTGCATGATGCAACATCTCCAGTACCAATGGAAAGTGCAGTCAAGTGCGTTTCGGGCGCTTTTCCAAAACAAGGTAAGAGCGGTTGTTATTCGACGTAGCGCCCTTCGTCCGCTGCCATCCTGCCCCCGTGCAGTTTTCCCTACAGTCAGCTACGCAGTAATCGGGCCAATGCATATACCGACACGACAGAATTCCTCCACATGTGCGAACGCATCTGCGGAGCTAAAGGTCGCGTCAACAAGAGCGCGGCCGGCAACACCCGCTGCGTCAACAGGTTTCGATGGTATATGTCCGCTCTCTGCACCATTTATAGAAAAGCAGCTGCTGTCTGTTCTACGCTCGCATATGCTGCAGGTGGGATGTTCGTATACGGGGGAAAAAGAAAACAACGCACTTTACCTTTCTTCGCGCAGCTGCGGAGATGGACTTCAAAATTAACTTGCGAGCGATATTCAGTAAGGTGTGCAATCTGGGCAGCAATGACATTATTAAGTAGAGCAGGCGGAAGGTGCTAGCTTCAAATGAAAGCATTGCATTCCTTCTTTCCCAGGAGAAAATAACTTTTACACAAAGTAACCCCAGTGGCGATGTACAAGCAGCTTCAATATTAAAGTGAACAGTGACTAAAGTGAACAGTGAACAAAGTGAACAGACAAGAAGGAATTCTGCTGTTGGTTTGAGCACTGAAGTTGTATGTGTTTCATGGATATTATTCGTCCGAAGGAAAAGTACTCAGAACAAAGTAAAACGTGCGCTTTCTCTGACATTTACGAGGTCTATCATCACTGGTGTAATGCGGATGATGTGCTCCCTTTTACGCCACCTGTGCGACAGTCTTCCTCCGCCTGTTGACGCCTTTCATAGTGTGGAACCGTTCGATAGCGCGAGCACCTGACTGTAAGGTTGCTGCGCAGAAGTGGTCACTCACTGGTGAAGTGTAGAGCCGCAAGACTGGGCTACATTTAAAAGTGATCTGGTCCCGGAGAATGGGAGTTTTCGGTTCGTATCTTTATTTTCCCAAAGTAACTTACATGCAACAACATACGATAGACTCAATCTTCCATTAACTCTCCCTGCTTGAAAGATGAAGACTAATCCTTCACTCTGTTATTATGTTGTTATATATCTTCTCAACTTATACTGCGGCAGCTAATTTGTAGAAAAGCTTTCTTCTTCTTTTCATCACATTTGCACTGTCCTGCTAAGTGTAAGCTGGTGAGTGTTCCATTTCACGAAAAAATAAATAATTAAGGATTCAAATCTGAGTGTTCCTGCTTGTGTTGACGCGGCAAGTATAAGTCTGCGTAACATTTCCCACTGCGGACAAACGTGCGTATTCATCTCTGTCGCTCGTTAGTTCCGCCCATGTGAACTATTCTACACGTGCGCATGCTTTTGTCTCTTCCGCTTCACGCGTTTTCTTCTTCCTGAGGTAAACAACCAACTGATAAGGAAAACCGGTGTGTCCAGAAACCTTCTACAATGCGTGGGGAAACGTCATCGGAGATTTAAATGCTTCCCAGCAGCCTCCCGATCGGGACACATGCTCCCAGTACCCCGTTAGCTGTACCGGTAACACGGCATGCTAAAGGTGCCCATTGTCGCAAGATCGTAAGCGCCATATCTCTAAACCTCCAGGACGTGTGACGAACGCTCTTGTGATATTGCGCCGCCCGTGAAAATCTCGCCGACGCGGTTGATACACCCATGCCAGTGGGTCCTGCACCCAACTGCCCGGCGAGGGAGCACTCGAGAGTATGGCCGCGCAAAAGTTGCAGCGCGCAGCGTCGGCGTCGCGGCGGCCTACATATCGGCGCCGCGACGCGACTACGCTGAGACGCTGCGCTGTTGGAAGTCGAGGAGGGGAGGGGGGCTGGCGCCGACGATTCCGGGGCCGCTTCTTCCCTGTCGCCGCTTCTGAAATGTGAAGAACCGGGACGGGGAGCCGCCGGGCGAAAAATAAATTCCCAAAGGGAACCGGTCTCTCTCTGCTGCTGCTGCTGCTGCTCCGCGGCGTCGCCCTTGGTCCGACGTAGACAAACGCCGTCAGCGTCGAGAAACCTTCCCCTCCCCCGTTATCCTGGTCCGAGTAACCGCGGCTCCTTATCATCGGTTGCCGCCGCTATACTGGACCGATGGCCGGCTACATGACTAGCGCCATAGTGTTCGACCGAGGATAGGCCCCGAAGAAGAAGGCTGTTTCCCGAGGGGACCACGATACACCGGTCAGGTGGACCTTTCCCCTGTCCGTCAGAGACTAGACCCAGCGGTCTCGCAACGCGATGCCACCCACGGCGCATTCGATACCGGGTCGCTTAACCTCCCCTTTGCGTGGGACGTGCGAGAAGAAATGCGGCTGCGCGACGCAGATACGGCTATCTTTAAGGCATCCTTGTCCATTTAGATAGAATGTGAGCTAACGGACGCTTCTTCCATGCGACTCAACAGCGTTATAGAGGACAAGCAGGCCTGCTCATTGGGCCGAGACGCTGTCCAATCGTAACTATGCGACGCTTTGGGGAGAAGGGTCAGTGTGTGGTCAGCACGGAGAAAAACGCTGTATTGGTGACAACGATTGTTCATGAAGACAGAAGAACGAACGAAACGGTATACATAAGCATAATACACCCGTGAAATCGTAAAAGGTGCCTAGGTGCGTGCATGGGAGCTCTTTTTCTAGCGGCAAGAGCAGCCTGAAGGCGTCAGACGGCAAGAAAGCCTGCTTTCCTTGTAGGTTAAACACAAGCTCGATCTCAGGGCTGGGGACTGGTACGCTCAAGAATGACGTCAACCTAAGCTGTAACTAAGTAAACTGTCACCCTCTGCTGAGCAATGTATGTAGTTGAGGTTACGACTGCGCCGTATGCATTCTCTGTTCCCAAAGCACTTTGATCATACGAGTTGTGGAAATCCGATTCAAAACCCGGCTATCCCATTGGCCAGCTCGTAGAGGTTAATAGACGGTGGCGCCTCCAACAAGCTAATATAACAATAATAAGCTTATCTGACCACCACGTCCTTTATGATGAAGCAGGGGGGACCGAAGTAAAAGCTGTCTTCCAACAGCTTGACAAAGCAACGGGCCCTCCTTTTGGCAGCAGCATACACAGGACGTAAAAGAAAAAAAAAAGTACACAGAAAAGAAACGCTGCGAGGGTTGCACCTGGCACATACGTTTTAAAAATAAAACCGTCAGAACATTACTTAACAAATGAAGTGATTCGGACAATATTTTATCCAATGCAAAGACATCGCAAAGACTGCTTGACAGAAAACCCAGAAATCAGAAACAACCTCTTCTTTCTCGACTATCTTTTTGTTATGAGCAGCGCTGAGCACTTCGTTCAAACGCCGCAGATGGGGCGATAATCTAGGAACGTCCCCCGTTCTCGCCCAATTGAAGCGCCAGATTTTCATTGACGGGTTCACTTTGGGAGCCAACGAGCGCTCATCCAACTGGTTCACTCGTCAGCCCGTGCCACTGGTGTCCTGACAGAGGACTCCAATCACCATCCCAGTGAACACCTTTTAGTTGGTCACTAAACGCTTTTCCTCCTCCTCGTCCATGACATCTCCCCTGGGTCATGGAGGGTGCAGCGCTCCTCGCGTCGCGCTCTGGTCGCATGCAGGCCGCAGCTCGCTTCGAATGTGTTTAAAGTCGGCGCATGGGTAATGGAGGCATCTTGTTCGTTCCATTTTCGTGTGACGATGATATAAATATTCAGTTAATGTGAGTGCATGTTTGTATCGTGTTGGTCGAGTCTGAGACGGGGCAATATATTTTGACACAATGATGTTATAATTGTTATGCAACGGTTGGTACTAAAACTTCAATCGCTCGTCCTTTGCTCTAATTCAGAGCGTCGCAAGACTTGAGATGGCTGCAAGGTTAGATGGGGATTCAGTACGATTCTATTTGTTATGGATGAACTGGAGTGCCTTTCTTTGTTTCTTTCTAGTTTTGCTATGTTGTTGTGGTTGTTTGCGGAAACCAAACAGTGTGGCCGTACTCTAAACTAAGCACAGAAGAAGCCTCATTCTGGAGGCGAACACATACCAACACCTTCCCTACCTGTACCTGTACAGCCTCATTCAGCCTTCCAGATAACCCCCACACCTGACCTTGATGCGCGGTAAGCCCACGCTATGTTCCCCATTTTGCGCAGTTTCGTGAGAGAACCATCCAAAAGGAGAACATTACAGACATCGAGGAGCAGTAGGAGGCAGACACGACCAGAAATGCCTTGGAGGACCAGCGTCCCAACTTCCGACGGGTCCAGACATCAGCGTAAACCACCGGAGTCCTGTACAAAGGAGTCCGCTCACCTGTATCGTCCAAAATTAAAAAAAAATGACGTTTTATTGCTCTCTTTCTTAATCCAAACTGGTATAATGAAGGAGCTCTGATTATTCCTCTGTTCCTGCTTGGAAGGGGAGTAAAAGCGCGTAAGTTGAAAGTAAAAGCTGTACAGGTAAGTGTGTGACGTGCACACCATTCGTGTTGGTGTCAGCGTCGCGTTAAGCGGTTACTGAAAACTCCGGTGCTCACCGGCTGCAGCTGAGAGATAAAAAAAAAAGCGAAACGAAGAAGGCACGTGATACGAAGAATACGACCGACACGCAAGGCCTGACGTCTGTCGATACATACGCATGAATTGGATACGGAGTACCTGCAGGCCATTGACACCCGGGTCGTAAAGGTTGTGCCGGATTGGAGAGTGGTCATTGTCATCTGCAGAAGTGCTAAATATGGCGGCCGACACCAATGTTTTCTTTCCGTAATGTTTTATTTTTATTTAAATAAAACCACTCGCACGCGCAAACGCACATAGAAATGTACGACCCTGGAGAATAACTACACTGCCACAACCATTAGTCCCTTATAAGTGGTATGTGCATAGGGTGTAACGTCCGGAAGCGATACATAGGCTATGAGGAACGGCATACTGGAGGGCGCCTGATTAATTTAGCCCTCCTGGGTCCCTAAAAGGTTAAGGAACGCTGACAGCACTCGGGAGCGTTCTGTATTTCGGCTCCATCAAAACACGACTGCCGCGACCGGGATTCGATCTCGCGACCTCGAACTTAGCAGCCGAGCGTGTCAACCGCTAAATCACCGCGTTGGGTTAGGCCCCTAAAACCCCTACCATTACTTTCTCAGAGTCTGTTTGTAATGGGAACCCAGCACTGTTCATCTCTACCGGGATACCGTTCGTGGCGGCTACCAAATGCTGCAGTTAGTCCCGATTTAAAAGCGATTGTGCTTAGAGTGCGTGTTGGGATATAGTAAGCACTGTCACTTGTGCGCCCCAAGGTTGAAGAAAAACCTAGGAGATTTTTTTTTTTTTTTCTGGGTGGGGGGCTCAGCTTTGCGGTACCGGGTCGACCACCATCATAGCCAGCCCTTTGGCTTCTCTGTATAGTTGCGCGTTGTTTCATTGCCGCCACTGTAAACAGCTACGATGAAACAAAGAGAGGTGCTGGCCAACGATATGGACTACCCGAGGTTCGCAACCTTCCACTTTTCTCCCCCATTTTCGCGAGCCCAGTACAAAAACAAAACGAACCCGACGCAAGAAACATGCACGTGTTAATGACCCCGGGTTGCCTAATTTAACCTTTACCATACCTGACCACTGGGCGTCTGCTACAGCCCGCAGGCTGCCATCACTTCACGACGCGTAGAAGCCGAACACGTTTTTTCACCATCGGTAATTGTATCCGTGAGCGACTTAGTACGCATACGTGCAATCAGCTACCGAAACTGTATCTGATTACGGTAGCCTAATTACCAGAGCTGCAGCCGTCGGCAGCACCGCTGCTGCCAGAGCCGTGCTCGATCCGTATGGAGCAGCGGCGCTATCGGGACGCCCCGGGGCACAGCTGAGCGCCGAGGAGGAGGAGGGGGAGAGGAGGAAAGACGGCGTCGGCAGTGCCGGAAGGCCGCGTCGCTCGATTCTGGGCACCGCCGCCGAGAGGTTAATAACCTCGGCCGGCTTTTTCTTTCCCCTGCTTCCTTCCCACCTCGCCAGAAACAAGCACCACCTCGCTGCTTTCTTGTCGCCTTCCAAAGCCCATGTAACGGATCGCGCCCTCTACCGGAGACAGGCGAGGAAAAAAGAAAGCATGGAAATGTTCAAAAATGCGTGCTGCACTCTATAAACTCCAGCCGCTGCGCTCCGAACATGTGGTGTCTCCAATTCGCTCCATTTATTTCCATGGACTCTGGGCACCGGGTATAGGCGTGGGTTGCAAATACAATGCAAATTCAATGTAAATGAGAAGAAAAAAACGCTTCCATATACCTCATTGTCCTTAGTTGTAAAATAATATGTTACAACAGTTGTTCACCACAATCCCTCCCTGCTGAAGAACCAACTATCCGGCATCTCAACGCTTGTAAACTCAAGAATTATGCGGCAAATGCTCCTCAAGGGAGGCGAGGCGTCGGCCTATTCTCAAGACGTCGCGGTTAATCTGTGGTTAATCGCCTTGCACTTGCCAACCTCCTGCGATGCCACGTCACCAGACACTGGGGTATCAACTACGACGTCATGACAATCGGTGGACGCCATTGGCTAGAGGGCCTCCCTTGAGGGGCATTTTCGGCTCCGTTCTTGAGTTGGATAAGACGATAGCTGCACCCTTTAGGCCTCACGATGGAGGGTTAGTTGGTAAAGACTAACTGCGACTGATGTCCCTACGACTAAGGTTATGTCAACGCAGTAGTGCATATATGGTTCACGTTCACGTTAATCAGTGGGTGAACACGATTTTTTTTTTTGATCGCGGCACACAACGACGTAATACACCTGAATTTCCGTGCAGAAAGTCTCTTGTACAACTGTGGCTGTCTAAAAGCAAAAAAATGCAGAATGCAAATAGTAAGTTCTGCGTAGCCAATCTCCTCCGCAATTGATAACGATCTATTTAGTCCACAACGAAACAACAAAAGTAGAACTGTTATCTGCCGATGTGATGTCACACAACGACGTAATACACCTGAATTTCCGTGCAGAAAGTCTCTTGTACAACTGTGGCTGTCTAAAAGCAAAAAAATGCAGAATGCAAATAGTAAGTTCTGCGTAGCCAATCTCCTCCGCAATTGATAACGATCTATTTAGTCCACAACGAAACAACAAAAGTAGAACTGTTATCTGCCGATGTGATGTCACGTGACTGGCAAGAGGAGTTACATGACGAGAGGTTAGCGTGATCTATTATACCCGCTGCATCGTTGGCACTCCGCGTAGCCGGCGGGCAAAGTATTCAATCCGATATTTCCACCGCCTTCCTGAGGCCAATGTCCCTTCCGCTTACAGAAAATAAATAATAATACAAGTTGCAAGTAAGATGATTAACATAGGCAGTGGGACGGACTTGGCTTTAAATACCCTTAGTGAGCAGGCGAGATGCGCTGCAGCGGCAGTGCAGATCTACTGGCCAGCAATTCACTTGTAAGCGTAAGTCCGTATTTACGTACTGTCTGTGCTATGGTATCTACTCCAATCATTTCTTATGACCGCTTATTTGGAAGGTTTCGTTTTCGTTTTATGGTGGTTTAACGTCCCAAAGTAACTTAGGCTATGAAGGGCGCCATAGTGGAGGGCTCCGGATAATTTCGACCACCCAGGGTTTTTTGGCATGTACTAAAAACGCACAGTACATGTAAGAAAGAGCCATGTCTCATATACATGTTTTTCTCCGCGAGTGTCGTTCCGTGCAGCGAGCGTTCTTTTGTGTCCACATGTGTGCTTTAGGTATTTCGAGGCCTGAATTGGGAACAGTTGGGAATAAGAATAAATGGAAAATACCTAAATAATCTGCGATTTGCTGACGACATTGCCTTGCTGAGTCACTCAGGAGGTGAACTGCAAATCATGATCAATGAGTTAGACAGGCAGAGCAGATCGATGGGTCTAAAAATTAACATGCAGAAAACCAAGGTAATGTTCAACAGCCTAGCAAGGGAACAACAGTTCACAATTGGCAGCGAGAGCCTAGAAGCTGTGGCGGAATACGTCTACTTAGGGCAGGTAGTGACAGCTGATCCGGATCATGAGAGGGAGATAACTAGAAGGATAAGAATGGGGTGGAGCGCATATGGAAAATTCTCGCAGATCATGAGTGGCAGTTTACCAATTACCCTCAAGAGGAAAGTGTACAACAGCTTAATCTTACCGGTACTCACCTACGGGGCAGAAACGTGGAGGCTAACGAAAAGAGTTCAGCTTAAGTTAAGGACAACGCAGCGAGCCATGGAAAGAAAAATGATAGGTGTAACGTTAAGAGACCGGAAGCGGGCAGAGTGGGTGAGGGAACAAACACGGGTTAATGACATCCTAGTCGAAATCAAGAGAAAGAAATGGGCTTGGGCAGGGCATGTAATGCGAAGGCAAGATAACCGCGGGTCCTTAAGGGTAACGGAGTGGATTCCAAGAGAAAGTAAGCGTAGCAGGGGGCGGCAGAAGGTTAGGTGGGCTGATGAGATTAAGAAGTTTGCAGGCAAAAGGTGGATGCAGCTGGCAAAAGATAGGGTTAATTGGAGAGACATGGGAGAGCCCTTTGCCCTGCAGTGGGTGTAGTAAGGCTGATGATGATGATGATGATGATGATGATGATGATGATGATGATGATGATGCCTGCTTTCGATGCGGGGGCGTCCTTGGCGCCACCCTCCGTTCTGCGAAAAGACCGATGAGAGCCCGCTTCGTTAGCTTATTGGTGTAGTCGTTAGGGCCGCTGGCAATGCCCCGCTACCCGAGGTACGAACTGGAGAGCCGCGCGGCGTCACCTTTCAAGTGGGCCCGTGCACGTGTGTGCGTGAGTGTGTGTGTGCGTGCGCTTGCGGTGCACTGAAATTGCGCGGTAGCCTGCGGCGCTGGGAGGCGACTCAGCCAAGTGACGGACGAGAAGGGACGACAGTGTGTGTGCGATGCTCGACGGTGCGAGTGCGCGAGCGGTGTGCGAATTTGCGAGTATGTATTTTGGCGTGCAAATAAGTTTTTGTAAATATATCCTTTTGTATTTCCTTCACATGAGTGTTTAATCATTTCATTTGTTCAGCGCGTATTTGCAACATTAATTCAACCTTAAGCGTCGTTTCTAACATACAGGAGCATCTAACATTTCGTCTCCATCAAAATACGATCGCCGCAGCAGGGATCGAACGCGTGTCTTTCGGGTCAGAGGCCCAACACCATAACCACTGAGCCATCGCGACGGCAGCTTAATCATTCTAAATGGTTAGAGCGGGTAAACAGACGCAATACAAGGAACAGATGACCACAGTACGAAAGCTCAGTTAACGGACTGGACTAGTGTTCCAAAGTCGTGCAACATCTGGCCCACCATGGTCGATCTTACTATTTCATCATCAGAAGAAAGACACCTCAATGTGCACAAACTCGAAATCATATTCTCTGTTGCTCTCGCTTCGGCATGTAGCCTCACCACACCCAGTACACTCGAACCGACTCTAATCGCGGAAAACTGACGCTGCAGAGAACGCCTATGCCGTTTGGCTCGGCTCAGGCTCAGCAATCTGGACACCCAATTCTATCAGGGCATAATCACTGTTATCTCTTAACGATGAGAACGCCTGTGCCGATTTGATATCATTAAGGTCGTCAGGCAGTGTACAGATAACGAAAAGCTCGTCTTCTACGCTCATATCTGCGCCGCGGAACTTCCTACGTGAGGCGCACTTGTGTTCTTCCGCTGCAGCTTTTGGAAAGTTTCCAAGGGAACGGCGACAGCTTCAGATCTTCACGAAAATATGACCTGCAACTGATGCAACTTTTCATCGATTCCCGGGTCACCTGCTCAATAGAAGGTATCAATTTTATTCTTTTTTTTTTGTGGCAGTACCATAATAGCTGCCGAGAACTACCTATGAGGTATGATTGTCTGGCTAGGCGCTTACTCCAGTCAATGATATTTGCGAATATAGATCGTTTAACTTTTTAATTAGCTTTCTGATTGATCGTACTTAATTATTTGCATTGAATGTATTGAAGCCATTTGCATAATCAACAGGCTACCGGTGATATAGATAGAGGGAAGTTTCCTCCTCGCCACTCAGGGTGCTCGAAGTTCCAGGGCGCTGCGGACCTTCCCAACACGTCTGAACAAAGGTGTCTGTGGACTGGGAACATTCGACAAGGACTGCACGTGATGTAGCGGCGGCTGACAAGCAAATCGCTTCATAGCTGCTCCAAGTACACTGGCTGTGCTACGTAGGTCAAATCATTACTTCTGGCGTGACCGCATAAGCTACACTGAAGAGAAACACAAAACTCGGCTCCAGCGTGAATACTTTCGATATGCGAGTGCCAACGCCCAGCAGCGCGCTATGATATATGCCCTTGGCACCCTAACGAGATAGCGAGTGGTATTCGGCCAAGACGTGCCGTACCGATGGTCGGCGCCAAGAAGATTTCGTATCTTGCGATCGTCAGCGGAAGTCGTGCGAGTTCGAACGACTTGGTTATGTTTCTCACGGTCGTAAAGACTGAAGAGACGAAGGAAAAGAGAAGGGTGGCTTTTCGCTTTAGCGCTTGTAGTCAAGTTTGCCTTGAAAGCAGCACCGAGTCTGTTTTTTACGACGTTTCGGCGTGTTTTGTTTTGCTACCTGCCTCCGAAAGATTCGTCGGCGTACGACGCTGGTTGCTAAAACAGAACTCATTCGCAGTCCCGGATCGATTCATTTACGGCTCTCAAAGCGGCCTCGTCAGCAGCGACTAGTGATCGTAAACCAATGAACGAGGCAAGGAAGGGGATTGTTCGGTACAGCGTGCGTGGGAACGGTAGCGATTGCAATACAAAAATATACGAAAAAAATACGAAAAAAGCTTAGCAAGAAGTAAGTCCTGAAAACATGGATTGATTTCATTCCCTCATTGCGTTGTCCATGATCGACACTTTTCGAACTTCGAAAGGAAGTTCGAAAAACTCCGTTATGGACAGTCTTCTAATATGCTAGCTCTTTACATTACGTTTCGTTTCGAGTGTAAGTCGGCTTATTTCATTGCGTTAGCTACTTGATTAGTCTCGTCATAACGAGGCCTAACTGCAAGCGTGAAATTCAGCTGGGCATAGCACCAGACAAGCACTCAAAAAGGGTGAACAAATGCAGAAGGATCGATTTTTCCTATCTGAGCACTTGTCTTCTTCTGCGCTTTTATTTTAGAAAATATCCAACTCGCCCAGCGTCTATAGTTTACACCAAACGTGTGAAGAATAGCAGTGCAGAATGCACAGATTTTCTGAGACGTTTCTTTGGGCCCAGTTTTTCTATATCTGGAGCATAGAGCTGGTAACAGATGTGGATAACATCCAGCAAGAAAAAGACACAGCGCTGACTAAGGACAAATCATTTATATCGTGGAGTTCCTGAACAAATACCAAGAATGGTCAGAAAAAAACAACAAATGAAAACAACAACAACAACAAAAAATAAATGACTTCAATACACGAGTCCCTTGTAGGGTGAATAGGGCATACTCTCCTGTCAGCGATTTCTTGAATCGGATAAAGTCTGTAGTCATTTTCTCTAGGAGACCAACGGAAGAGTCATGGCGCAATCATCCCGGTGTACGTGATTTTCATGGACCTTTATTAGTTCCGCTTTCAACTGCTGATTGTATTTTGCTATTACACTAGTTTTTCCAAGCTCCGCTGTACATCGACAATATCCGAAATGAAATTCTACAAAGCCAGGAGCATTTCCTTTTTTTTTCGCGTTATAATGGCGGTCTGTCAATCTCGCATTCACACATCATCCATGGACGTATGATAAGCGTGTACAATACGCCGTTTGTGTCCGCAGCAATACAATCGCGGTGTGTGTTTATTCGACTCATATTTGTCGTTGCTTTAAGTGACTCATGAGCTGCAAGCCAATCAGCGGATGGTCTTTCAGAACGTCAGCAAGCAAGTGTCCCAAAGCCACGTCTGTTGGGTTTTTGAGAGGAGGGGCGACAAATCTCTGCTGCATTTTGGCCCCGCCTATTCGAAAGTGGTGAGGAGTATTGCAGCTCGGTGCATAAAGTCAGCCTCCGCTAAATTCGTTCAAGAGAGGACTGAGCAGAGATCTGTGAAATAACCACTTGCCGTCACCGTTTGGCCTCCAGAACTAGTTTCTGCACCTGAAAGCTTAAGATCCTATAAGATCGAAGCTTAACAACGCGAATAATAGACGCCAAAAATTTCGCTAGAAATGCTTTCCTGCATTTCCTACATCTACACCTCATGTCGTCGGGAGCAGGTAGCAAATAAATTCGGAACATATGTCTTTTCTCCACCTGATCTCATTCCGCGGCTGGTCAAAAGTGCTGACTGCGACAAAAATGCCTCCATGAGAAAGAAATGCGTAAGGAAGCACCGCGATCGTTCTTTTGTGTGTATGAAGGGCGTGGTGCACGGGACCTTGCCATCGTGCCAATCCTACGTCGGTCAGACCGGACAATGTTCACATGGACGAGAGAAACTGCTGCCGTTGTAGCGCGAGATAACTTGTCTCTGGTTTCTCGTGATTTCACTGCAGCAGCTGCGCATGACACACTCGAGAGGGACGACTGAAATGCCCGGACTTGGTGGCGCTTGAGTTAGCACTCCCTCCACTGGTCTCCCGGCCGCAGATACAGAGCTGCGGTATCTACGCCAGGCAGCAATCCGCCAGCAAAACAATATGCCCTCTTCGCCCCTGCACGTGACACGCCCTGCTTTGATAGTAATTTTCTTGTTCTACTTGTCTTTCTACGATAAAGAGAATAAATACTCGTTCATTTACCGGTATGAAGGATTAGCTGTTGGCGCTGTGTGCCTTCTGCATTTTTCTTTCTTTTCCACTCCCTTGTCTAGGCCTATGTTTCTGCTGCGCATTTCAGGTGCCACCGGGTTCGATGCATAACTTTGTGCACCAGCATGTTCCAATCAGGCGTATGTTCTCACGATTCTACAAGACATCGTAAGTTGTAAATTGATTTGCGGCGGATTCAACTATAACCATCAATGAAGAGCGACTGTTGGAGTTTGCGGCAAGATAAAACACTGTGATAGGCTAGAAAAACAAGACAGAACCGTCTGCCATAAATTTCACCTTAAATCATCACTTGTAAACCTACAGCCAGCTTCGAGAATTGGGCCAAAGTTTTTTTCCAGTGTGTTCAATGCAAACCAATATATATATATATATATATATATATATATATATATATATATATATATATATATATATATATATAGTCTCCTTGACCGTCCTGACGCCGTTATATATGCGCTTATCTCGCTACGTCTTGTGCAAAAGAACATACCAATTATCGTGCCTAGCTTCACAAAAGAAAAGCGGCAGTTCATCTCTCTGTTATCACAGGAATGCACGTGCCACGCCGTCACATCTCAAGCGGCTGAATATTCTCTGTTGGTGGTGTTTCCGACGCGTCACAAAGGCAGCGAGCGACAGTGAATTGGATAGGCCCCTTGTGTTCCAAATAACATGAAACGCAACCACCACCAATAGGGTAATTCTCTATTAAGTTTCGCGCAAGGCCAATCTCATATCGGTTACCGTCGTAGGCAGAAATCAGTCTGCATACTTGCGAAACATTCCGGACCTCTCAACAGATGACCTCATTCTACACTTACCAGGCTGCGTGCGATCAAGGCTTGGGGAAGCGTTCCATGAAGTATGCACTGTGACTACAGAGGGACAGTGTACGCAGTACAATAAAACAAATGCTCTACGCAATGCTGACTACAGGGCATGGCGGTTTCGGCATGATGTACGTTTTCTTAAGTTTTCGAGCTGTCTTTTGGCAAAGTATGGCGAACCAACTATAGATAAGCGAAGAGGCATTCTGTAAACCCGCCGCGGTAGTTCAGTAACTGTGGTGTTCGGCTGCTGAACAATAAGGCCACGGTTTCAAATGGCCCCCGCATTTCGATGGGCGTCAAATGCAAATACTCCCGAGTATTGTGGGATGTCAGTACACGTTAAAGAATCCCATGCATTTGAGTTTAATATGGAATCGTCCACTACGGTGTCGCTAGAACAAGCCCAGCTTCGACATGTTAAAGCTCCCAGCAAAAAAAAAAAAAAAAAAAACAGAAAGAAATGTGCCCAAAACACGAAAAAATGTTTGGTACATCTGTCGTAACGACAGATTCGAAGGCGAAAGCCTTCAATGGCTCATACTCGCGCTTCCGGTGTAACGCTGTGTTCCTCGAATAACGCAGCAGCTAATCAGGATAGCAGAAAACGAACGGCAGCATCAGATAGAGGGGACAAAATGTAACCCCCCGCCAGGTTTGATGACTGTAGAGTGATTAGTTAATTATGTATAGCCAATTATAGCGAAAAAACAAAGAAAACAACCAAATGCGTCTATATAGCGACGAGAGAGGGTAACGCCGCACCAACAGTGTAAGAATAGCATACTGTGGTCACACCCGAGGTCGTTCGTCATGGTAACGGCGCTCGCGCTTGTGGCGCCACCTGCGCGTCACAACCAGAGAAACCAGAGAAGAATGTCAGAGAAGCAGACCGCAAGCGCCAACAACGTCGTCTAGATCGAAAGTGTGGCAAGGTGCCACTGGTATGGGGACCTGCGAAGCTAGAATCGCAGACGGCAAGGCCGAAGGCTTTCGCCTTGGCGCACTTTAGATTGGCAAAGAGCTCACATAACCTTTGTCTGTAGTGTTGCGGGGTTCTTCTGTAGCTATGTAGCTATGACAATGCACAGGACACTTCTGCAGAAAATTCTCTTGACGCTACATATCCATGGCCAACATTACTAGGAAAATCTGGTGCGACGACAGAATAAATTGAAAATATATGCGGAATTCGGGCAAGACGCAGGTTAATAGCCATGATGCATGGGTGTGAAGGTTTAACGGCGACAGCCTATCCTGTGAGCACCATAAATGAACCAAACACTCCAAGTGTTGCGTTCAGCGCGCTTATCTCTCGCGTGGTGCTTCTTTCCCCAAGGTGACTTTCTATTTTTCTGAGCCGTGGGGGGTCATGCCGGCGTTCTACTGCTGAGCGTGTGGTCACGTGTTTTCCACTGGCAGCGGCAACCGTATTTCGGAAGTTGTGGAAAGAACAAGCTCTTGCTTAGTCAAATTATGATGCGCGCTGGAAAACTCCTCAGGTAGTAGGAAATTATCCGGAGCTTCCCATGGCATGGCAATGCGCATAATCAACGGCGTAGTTCTGGACGCCTTAAGAAACAAGTTAGTTTCTGCTTGACGCGCTTCATTATAAGAGCAATGAAAAGTTCAATTTCCTTCAACATTTACTTTAATACTTTTTATTTAACTTTACTTTGTTTAATGTGACGACGACCCTTGACGAAAGGTTGTGTCACGCACGTATTCAAGGGCCAGAAGACGTTGATAAGTGATCAGAACAGTTAACTACCTTTCTTTCTTTAAGCCTTGTCCCGGAGGGTTCAAGGCATTGCAACTAGAGAAGCCTCGTTTTTTCAGCTGCAGCAGCTATGCATACTCCAGGGCGGCTAATATATTAAACCCTCCTCTCCACAGCCCCTAAACGCACAGATTAAAAGCAAAAACACTGGAGGAAGGCGGGGAAGCGGTTACTGACACGTAGTAAGACACATGTGGAAAATTGGTGGTCTCAGGGCAGTGTTTTGAGGGAGAGAACTTTGATAAGCATGCTGACCTTTGCCGCCGGACACGCGGGGCAAAGTGGTCTCCCAGGGATGCTGCCGTTCAGTGCTCGTGCAATAAAGGAATCGCGTACTGCAGCCCAGCAGGCACCCTTAACTCTTCTTGAGTATGCAGAGGAAACAAATGACAAGAAAGTAAAAAATAAGAGGCTGCCAGAAATGTCGCAGCGACACTCGAGCTATCTCGCAAGGGCGATCCCTTTTCGCGACTTCCTACATCGCATCCGTCTGGGACGTTCAGTTTCTTTGGCCGCGTGCCTATCTGGCTGATGCAAACGGAGGGAATGCTCGGCGGCGAATAAAAGCTCTAGAAGCGGCTCTTTCATTGCCGCGCTTTCAAACGCCATCGACGGCTCCAAGTGTGGCTCGCCAGATAAGGAAAGAAAAGACGAAGAAAATATCGCCATCTCCGCACTTCTGGCAGAAGTTGCATGAGCCCCTGAATTCCGCACCGGCATATCACTTCACGCGGCTGCAAAGCCGCGGCTGTCATCCGTTCCGACTTCGCGTCGACGCCGCCTTTCTCTATCTTTCCACCATCGAGCGGGGCGATAAAATTGTACGGGGTTATTTCATTGCAGCGATTCTGTTGGCCCGAACGATGTGCCATTCGACGGCGTGCTGCCGTGTCAGCAGAAACAGTCTCGTTATGCGCATTCCCCTTGGATGAGCAGCTTCCTGGCTGGCGCCGAATGTAGCCCGAAGGGCATATTAGTTTTCACTGGCGCATACGGAGCACGAACAATGCTGCGTCTCGCACTGATGCCGTTTGGAATGTGCACAGTTCACGCTGCTTTGAGTGCACGATTATTAACGGCTACGAGTGAGCGGCGTTTTCAAAACATCTTCGAAGCGCAGCCCCGTATCACCTGCATGGGGTCGCACCTACGTCCCTGAAGGCGTTGTCTGCACCACTGGAAACCTACTTCAACGCAAAGCTGTGCGGTGCACGAGATGCAGCACCGGCATGAAAATAAGGAATCGCGTCGACGAATTTTCCCTGCCGCTAATGGATACCGCCGTGCTACATTTCCAAGGATGATAACACGCCTTGTATGTCTCAATTGAGCACGAAACGATCAGCTGAGCTAGTGTCGACTGCATGGCGCAGATTCGAGTCACTGTTCATTGCATCGACACAAAAAATGAAAACAGTCGCTGATTCAATCGATAGCACTGACTCGTCTGCATTATAAGCACAGCCGGATGCAAGCGCTGCTTTTTTGTGCACGGTACATTCTCTATTTCAATCATGACAAACAAACACTTTTTTTTTTTGCAGACCCTCCCTACTTAGGTCAGCGACCGATAACAGTCACGACCAATGACCGCCACGGGAGAAACCGATTACTACAACCATCACAACGCACGCATGCAAGTAGCCGAACGTTTTCGAGCCGGCCACAGTTCATTAGCTTCTCCGTAGTGTTTTCGCGCGACACGCCAACACGTGCCCTAGCGCGGCGAGCAGCGCCGACGATCTTCGCTGCCGGTGCCTGTCGGGACGTGTAAGGAAACTTCCTTGGAGTAGCGCCATCTTCCCTCGCCTCCCAACGAGCCCCATTTCCTCGTGCAACCCGCACACGCAAGGTCACCTTCTCCCCCGCTCTAGAGGAGAAACGGCAGACAGGTTTCGAAGAAGTTCGTCGCCCGCTATGAGTCACCGTCGCCTCCTGTGAGACCCCCCCCCCCCCTAACCAACCACCCTCACTGAACAAGCCAGACTGCTAGCCATGTCCGAACCTGCCTGACTCTGCCCGTTCGCCCGCGTGAGTTGTTCTGCCTCAGCGTGCGCTTGGAACTTGTTTGGCTCGCCGACGAAGCTGAGCGGGGCGGAAGAAACGGGTCTCGGCTACAGGTGCCATCCGAAACCCCGCGGCTGCCATCCCCCCACCCCACCATCGCCACCGAACACGTAATGGGAGCCCCTCGGGACACCTGCAAGTGGCCGTGGCAGCTACGAGGAAAGGTAATACGATGCTTCCCTTGCTCTCACCGTGTCTTCGAGAAACCGCGTGGTGGCCTCCCATCCCCTGCACTATTTTCTTTTCTTTTTTACACGCTAGTTGAGGGGGATGAGTCACTGAGCTCCCCGAGGGGCCAAAGGAAAAGGCGGGTGCTGTGGCTGATGCAATGCTTCAGATGGTTGCTCGTCGGCACCGTTTTCCTAACTGTTGGAGGGAGCGACGGTGCTATTTAGTTGGGTCCTAGCGCGCTTGCAACTCCGTGCGTCGCACAGTTTCAGTACAATTAGAAATCGATTTGATGATTTGTTGGACGTGACCCATTGCGGATTTAACTACAGGCGCACTCCTTTCGTCAGAAATCGGAGTAATCTAGTCCATCCGTGGAAGAAGTGTTATGGCGATACCTCGTTTACTGAAGAAGTAGGCGCCAGTTTTCATCAAGAGTACCAGCGGCTAGCGACTCAACGTTTATCGAATGTTAAGCAGCTAATGCTTTGAAAATAACGGTTTCTATTCAACGCCATCGCAAAGCAGCAGGAACATTTGGCAAGTATTCGTTGCCATGCAAGAACAGTTCTAAAAATATAAATAGCAATAACAATTCTTCACATTTCAAGACTAGGACAGTAATGAGATCGATCATCTATCGCACTTGTCAGCTGCGCATTTCCCTTTACCAGTGTAACAACAAAACGGTTAGCTTGTCTAACAAACGCTGAATGTCATCAGCGGTATAGGATTGCATTCCATGCTTGTTGACTTTAACGTCGTTCATCGTAATGATGCGAACAATACTGCAAGAGGATACTCGTTTGAGGCCCGTCGTGTTGGCTCAGTGGCTTTGGTACCAAGATCGCGGCGGCCGTATTTAGATAGAGGCGAAATACAAAAACAGCCCTGCGCTGGGCGATGTCAGCGCACGTTAAACAACCCCAGGCGGTCTAAATTAATCCGGAGTCCCGTATCCCATATGTCGCTCCGGGGTGTTAACCACCACATAATGGTAATCAACATCATGTTCGTCAAAGACAATCGCTCCTACCATTTATGCTTGCTCCTGTGTCCTCCCTCTGTCTTGGTCCAGCAAGCGCGCAGCTGGGCATCATTAGTACTTTGTTCACGAGCAGCGTCAGTGCGGCAGTTCCTGCCGTCTGCGCTTGCGACACAGCTCTTTTCGCGCCTGCAAGTCCGCTAAAGGAAAACAACACAAGAATAGGATAAGAAAGGTGACAGCAGCGAACTGATTTTTCTTAACGCCGAGCAAAGCAAACAAGTCCGCCGCTCGAACGGCAAAACTTTCCCGAGCCGGCACGGCTCGATATCGGCATTGCGTTATGGCTTCGCCACGTTCGCCGCGTCTTTCATTTCTTGCCTTTTCGATTCGTCAGTGAGAGACTCGAGGGGACGTTCAAGCCGAAATGAATTTTATCGCTCTCTCTCTCCCTCTCTGCTCCCCCAGAGCTGGCTCCAGCAAGGGCGTGCCCGTCTGTCTGTTTTTCGGTGGAAGACAGCGCTGGCCTAGTCGCCTGCTTTAATAGCATCGGCTTCCGCGAAACCGTTTGTGTATGCACCCCGGCCGACGCTATCGCACGCAGCTACGGTGCAGTGCGCGCCATCGAACAAGTGCACTACGCGTTGCTAGCGCCGCTACTCGGCGCACTTCGAGAGGGAAAAGACTTCGATCCCGAGTAACTGGCTTCTTTCAGTGCGCTCTTGCACTCTCACTAGTTTTTTTCTTTTTTTTTCTGTGATCTTCGATCCGCTGCTCAAGCACGTAGAAGCTCAGGATCGCTTCTCTTTCTTTCTTGTACCCTTCCCTCTCTGAGCCCGACAGATCCTAGCGAGAGGAAGGATGTGCGTTCCTCAGTTGAATTTGTGTGACGCCCGCAAAAAAAAGAAATCGCTGCGCGCTGGACCTGTACGGCCATTCCATTAGGAGATGAACGACGTTCTCATTGCGACATGTGTGCGCGCATTGGGCCGCGCTTCCATTCGAGCGCCTCTTCTGAACGATTCCTTTTTTTCCCTTTTTGTCGTTATTCTTTGAACCACTACCTCTTTTCATTCAACTGCCAGAATTAGCGCCCGGGGCGTGTTTGCTACCGGGGGAGCCGTGTGGACGATGAACGCCCTGAAAGAAAAGTCATTTTCGTGCAAATTAGGTTCCGTAGACGCCACAGTGGCGCGTGGAGCGTGTCGGCCACCCGTTTTTTTTTTCTTGTATTTCTTTTTCTTTATCGTCGATTTGTGGAGTGAAGCTACAATGGTCCCCGTGCCGAGCCTGCCGACGATACCGAACGTGTATGTACCGTGTCAACAAGCTCATCATCGCTACCTTCTGTAGCATCAGATGCCGCTCAATTAGTTGCGAATATGTATCTACAATACGCGTATGCATGCCCAAAATTAAACTGCGTATTCAGTAAGTTGGTTCCAGCCATTCCTAATCGCGGATGAATGTTTGTCTCACCGCCGTATCACGGGAGTTGCCGCTGTTGTTTTCGCTGAACCAGGGGCGTTTCTCTTCGGAAAGCCTGGGGGCAGGGGTGTTGTATCTGCGCCTTGGGGAGGAGGTCTTCAGCAGTGTCAGCCCGCTACATACAATTGGTCGCGCTTCAGTGCTTGGCCAACCGACTCATGAACCAAACGGCAAATGCCATTCAGAGGAGTCCCTTCAGCCAGGCGTCGACCATATTCTTGACGTTGTGGTTAATCCCTTAATTCGTGGGTCATCCCTTGCGCTGCCGTGTTGCGCTGCTGGGTACAAGATTGACCACAAAGTTATGACAATCGGTCGATGCCACTGGCTAAAATGCCTTCTTTGAGGGACACTTGCCACTTCGTTCTTGAGTTGCATCCAGCTTAATTAACTGTGTGCTTCTTTCTGCTCAGGCTATTGTGCATACCAGCCGCTCTGCTCTGATCTCTCTACAGCCGCTGTTCCCATTTATTGATGGAAGATGTGCCTTAAAAAAAAAAATACTGGCTAGCAGACAGCTGGCCTTAGGATGCTTTGGCATTAGGATGCTTCGGTGAACGGGCGTGCATTTTCGTAAAAGCATTCGCTCACCCATATGCCAGTACGCAAGAAAAACATTGTGTCCAGGGCTATACTGCATACACTACGCAAAACAGCAGTGACTGATGAGCCGTGATCAACATGGGAAGAGGCACGAATATAAATCTGAGACAAAACTCGTCACAGCTCAGCGTCAAACACAGAAGCGAAGCGAGGCAAGCGGATACGGATGCTGCGTCTCAAAGAACATCGCCCAGCTGGATCACCTGTAAAAATGCAGTCGGGTCCTGAATTCTGCTCAAGGTTTTTGTAACGTGACCGTTTGAAGTATCATATGGGACACATCAGACCTCGATCATAGAACGCGTGCTCGAACATTCGCCTCCTTTCTCCCCCCCCCCCCCTACTCAGTACCCCCCCCTCCCCCCCTCCCCAGCCTAGTTATCCGCCTCTGTAACCGATACGCCCACACTGGTGGCGTTATTCTTTACCGCGCGTTGAATTATCGTTATAAGCTGGTGTGCTTTTTGCCTCTGGGGATTGGGCAGAAGCCACGTTCTGGGACACTTTCTACGAGGCGCCGCCGCGGTGGCTAAGTGGTTATGGCGCTCGGCTGCTGACCCGAAAGTCGCGGACTCGATCCCGGCCGCGGCGGCCGCATTTCGATGCAAGCGAAAAGGTTCGAACCCGACCCCGGCGGCCGCGTTTCGATGGAGGCGAAACGTAAAGGCGACCGTGTGCTGTGCGATGTCAGTGCGCGTGAAAGATTCCCAGGTGTTCGAAATTATTCCGGAGCCCTCCACTGCGGCACCTCTTTCTTCTTTCACTCCCTCCTTTATCCCTTCCCTTACGGCTCGGTTAAGGTGTGCACCGAGATGTGAGACAGATACTGCGACATTTCCTTCCCCCAACAATCAAATTAAAATTTACCAATTTCTTTATGTTAGGGACCCGTGTACGCGTGTGTGCGATGTCAGTGCGCTTTAAAGAACCGCAGGTGCTTGAAATTATCCGAAGCCCTTCACTACGGCGTCCCTCGTAGCCCGAGTCTCTTTGGGGCGTTAAACATAAACCTAAACCTAAAACCTTTCTATACGAGGAGTGCGTTCGTGCTTCGCCTCCAGGGTGCGCGCTGTGCTTGGTAAGCAAGCACGGAGGGAAGAAATCAGAGCATGATCGAGCGAGCGAGTGGTCGAACCCCCTGCCTTCGCCGCTTCGGCTCAGCCGGAGAAAGCTGCCTCGTAACCACGTTTCGATGATGAATGCCGTTGCTTTCGCCGTAGGACAAAAGAATTCTTTCTCCGCACACATGACGCTGATTTTCGCTGCCAGTTCGTACGATTCATCTCCCATTGGCAAAGAATAATGTGGGGTGTTGTGAATTAAGGTCCTTGTGACAGCCTACATCATTGCCGCTGCTATCAAATGAGCATAGAAACAGAAAAAAAAAAGCGACAATTAGAATTCGGTCACTGTCACAAAAGCTAGTTTCCTATGCAATTGTTTTCAAGCAGTGAACAAGAAAATAAAGAAAGCGTATGACCACTTTCACCTAACATTTTTATTACAGCGGGTTAAGCAGTTCTCCGAAAACAGAGAGAGAAAAAAGAAAGTCAGGTGTTTCTGCTTCTACGCCGACTTTCTTGGCCTGGTGCATTACGTGTGTTAGTCCAGACTGCGATGTCGTCAGCGTAGAGGGAGTGCTGTAGCGCCGAGATTGCTAGTGCTAGTGGAATGAGGTTATATTAAATAGGATGGATGGATAACTCAAATCGGGCGGTGGTTCAAGCCACCCAGCCATGACTCGTGAAATTTTACTCTTGTCTTGATTTTAGCCACCAATCAGATAACCTTCGCTTGGTTACTTCTATACCCGCTTAAAATCTACTTTTTCCTTCACTGTCCTTAAACCCCAATGCTTTGAATAAATCAGCCCCGCTGCTTGCCGCTGCATGGTGACAGCACTGCTTCCTGGGGGGTTCCTCTACTTTTTCACTCAAGAAATCAGCTATGTACCGATGCGTACGGGAACCCACGTTTAGTGTGCTCAGGGCCTGAAGGACGGAGGTGTGATAGACATTATTGAAGGCTTTCGGTAAGGTCCAGAGCCAGGGTCGCTCTGATAAGATGAAGGAAATCAGGGCTGAGTACTTCCTCCTTTAACTGGAGCATGAACATGGAGGGGGGGAAACAGGGATTCTTTTTACGTGTAACGGTTGAGGCGATTCAGGACTAAATGGTCAGCAAGCTTCCCCGCGCACAATGTCAGGGTGATGGGGCGCATGTTTTTCAGGAGGTGACTCACTTACCAAAAGGCTTGCGACAGTCAGTTCTGTGAAACTGTTCTGTTACCTTCCCCATTACAAAAATAAATTGCCTTGGGCCCCTCCCCTCCCCCTGCCCCCTTAAAAAAAATTCTGGCTACGTACCTGCGCACGCGCATTGTCATCTGGAGTTAATGCTAGTCTTGTTTAGCGCTTTATGTAATCCATAATGCAGTGTTTTTGTGCGATAGGACCTTTGCCGACATGGCTCTTGCAATTAATTTTCAGACAGCTTCGCGTTTTTCGTGAGCTCATATGCGACAAGGAGCACCGGCACAGTGTGTAGATGCTCTTTAGACGCAGGCCAATGAAGAGGCAACGAAAAAAAAATATATGGCAGTCTACGTGTCTTTTCTCAGGAGTTCAGAGTACTCCTCGGTTTAGGACATGCATGCTTTTTAGGACGGTTTAGGACATGCGTTTCGCGGGAAAAAGTAGAGGGTAGTGCGTGTCTTTTCGCCGGCTCATACGGCAAGCAATAGTAGCCAGTGACGTGTCGGACGACATCACGCCAATGAATAACTACATAAAGGTCTGCGTCTGCTTGTTCGTGACGTCGTTATTCTGAGCATTCCGACGCGTCAGGACGGGTCGCGTGGCTGATTTTACGGTGTTTTTTGTAGAAAATAAGATATTTTATAGGAGCCGTATTTCTATGCCATGCTTCCGGTTCCCTTTCATAAATCGCCCTTTTGCTCTTCCCAGCAGCGTGGTTTAATTTCGTGCATAGAGCATGTGTTACGTTTCCGCGCACATATGATCAACAGTTTGCGCGATCAACGTTTCGGTGCGAAGGGCGAGCGTTCTTCTATCTACTGCAGTCGATTCAGTTTATTATTCAGTCATTACGCACGTTGGCATTGCATAAGTAAATAAACGATAAAGTAAGTTATGGGTACATAAATATACAGCGCAGAAAGGAGCGCCGCACCACAGAATTAGAACCTCGAAAGCTTCCAATATACGCAATCAGTTTAGCTGGAATTAGTAGTAAAATATCACAGCGCGATGTGGTTCCTATGGATCTAACCTTTGAACTCGCGTCTTTGGCTTTCGGCCGCTGAGGTCGAGGATGCGGGAAGGAATCTCGGCTCCGGCGTCCGCATCTCGCACGAGGCGAAAAGCTAAATGCGTCCGTGAGCTGTGCCACGTTCAAAAAACCCTCACGTGTTTAAATTATTTAACAACACCTGCTGACGGGCTAGATGGTGCATTGCAGATTGACGGAATAATAAGCGCACAGAACAACGCACACAAGAGCAGAGGAAGACACGGACTGGCGCTTAATCCACAACCCTCCAGTAGGGCATCGCTCAAAGCCCACGTGCAGCTTTGGGATGTTAAAAACAAACCAATCAACCAACCTGTATAAGTCTACAGACCTTCATAGTCAACAAAATTTATTTTCGTGAGTTAACATAACTATGAAACATCACTTGCACTCAAAATATGCGCACACAATACTTGACCTTTGCACAGTACTGCATAATTCACTAGGAATTCAGCCTAGCGGAAATAACGGACGAATTTATGGCTCGTGAGCAAGGACAGCTACGAGACTCCTTTATTTTCCGTCCAACGCTTTATTAACATTTATTCCTTTCATGAGCATGCAAAGGAAGTAGTTATGCAAATAGCATGCGCTTCGCGGAAGCAAGGTTTCGGATTGCAAATTACGGGTATGAAAAGGTGGCCGTAATAATAATAATTGTTTTTTTTTGGGGAAAGGAAATGGCGCAGTATCTGTCTCATATATCATTGGACACCTGAACCGCGCCGTAAGGGGAGGGTAAATGAAGGTGTGAAAGAAGAAAGGAAGAGAGACGTGCCGTAGTGGAGGGCTCCGGAATAATTTCGACCACCTAGGGATCTTTAACGTGCACTGACATCGCACAGCACACGGGCGACTTAGCGTTTTTATGGAGGAAAAACGCAGCCGACGCGGTCGGGTTCGAACCCGGGAACTCCGCATCAGTAGTCGAGCGCCCTAACCACTGAGCCACCGCGGCGAAAATCCGAAATAAGCCACTGTGCGCCTGACGTGGACCGCGTGATCACGGCAGTGATGGAGCTGCCGGTAAGCCTTCAGGGAATCCAGGACATAGTACTTTTTCACGAAGGTTTACACGTTGGTGTGGGCCTGGATTAAAAGCTTCTCGACAGAGCATCAACCCCATGACATTGACAAGGGTCACAAGTAGTATTTCGATCAGTACATGTCGTATACGAACAATACAAGTCAATTATAAACAGTGTGGGTCACAAATAACAATTACAAAACGTGAATGCATAGAATGCATGACGCATATATCAAGTATACTGATCTTTTTCAAGTAGAACAGGATTTTATCCAACCCCTAGGTATGAGAAAGGCAGTTACGATTCTAGTCTGATTATAGTTTGCAGGTGGGCTTGTTGTCCATACCAGAACATGACAAAGGAAAGCATAGAAACAAGAAAAGGGAGACGCGATCCACGCAGACCCTGTGTGTGTATGTGTCGTCACTTCGATGTCCTGTTTCTACGCTCTGCTTTTCATGATCACGATTCTACTTATTTCTATCGCGCGCCTTGGAGGTGCCAGCCGCAGCAGTCGACCCTCGTAGACGCAGCTCCACAACATTCACTACATTCTTTTTGTTTGCATGCTTGTTTGGACTCGCAGCTCGTGTCTAAAACAGGAAGGGACCAGGCTTTCTCTGAGCACTGCTTCTGCGTGGCTAAAGTGTTCACGCACTGTGCTTGCATGTCGGCGAACGCAACGACAGCGTACTGATGAGTGTCGTGAACGCGCGTATACTTGTTGCCACGACTCACGCTGCTGACTTGGCCCACTTTGCTACACAGCTTGCAGATTATTGCGTGCAGGCTGTAATAACAATAGCTTTTAATCTAAACTTAATGCACTCGAGTCGCAACGACGCACAGATAAGGGAGAAGAACAGTCGGATACCGTTCTTAAAATCTTCGTTGAGCGAAATCCCCATTGTAGCGAAGTTACTCTCCACTCCCTGTGGATCTGCCATACCAAGCAAGACCTTGCATCACTATTGTGATGGAACGGCGAGCAATGCCGATGCGGCTATTCCGGCAGAAATCGTACGAGCGATGGTACTCGGCTGCTTTCCGTTTTATTGCCTTCCGTTTCGCTTGCGCGTTGCCCGAACAGATTCTTGCCCTGCTCTCCGTTCCCCTCGCCCCCTCATCCGGAGAGATACGGGCGCAGGTGCCGTCGCTACAACTGCAACGCACGCGTCGCGGAACGCCTGGCTTTCCGCGGCTGGAACTGCTGGAAATCGGCTCGGGTGTCTCTGCGGCTGCGGCGCCGCGCGGCGGGGCAGAGCGGTCGAACAGGGGCGGGTACAGAGGCGTGTTCGTGACGCAAGCAGTGCGCCCGGTTGACGTCACTGCTCCCAGGTTCTCTTTCCTCCCCGGAGCGTGGTGAGAGAGAACGTGACGGAGCGGAGAGGAAAGCGGTTGGAAGAGCGGAGTGGCTGCGGAGAGATATATATCGGGGAGCGAGGAATTAATCAAGGAATAGACAAAAACAACCGGCACTGTTGTCGGTGGGCGCCGTTTGCGAAACACCGCCAGCGCGGAGTGGGTTAGAGCTCCGCTCCGGCTCCGGCGTGTGCCGCTGTACTGGCTTGAAACGATGCATCACACTTGCGTCATGCGCCTCTGGCTTTTTCGCGCTCCTTTCTTGCTCGCCCGCCGAGGTTTGAGAGCGGTATCGGCCGGGTCGATGGGCGAGAGAGGAGGTCTGGGGAAGAGGGGGTTTAGGAATGCTTCACACTGGCAGCTGCGTTGTTTTTACCCAGCTACTTCCCCAACTACCGAAAGATAGCGTTTGAGTAAAAAAGAAAAGGCTTCCTTAATTGGCGGCGACGAATTCCAAGCCCGGAAGTGCAGGAAATTCAGTGACACTTACGTGGCGTGAAACGGCGTTCGATTATTGATCAGTTTTTTGTTCCGAACAGCTTCGAGATTATGAGAATACAAGTAGCATAACCAGCTAAAGATAGGAGTAGGGTTCCGGTTTATTGGAGCAGACCGACAATGTCACAAAAGAACTCGGTAGAACGAGCTTCGGCTGCGCAGATTGTTCGGATTGGCTTTTTGTTTTCTTTCTCTGTCATATTTCGTTGTTGGCGCTCAGCTACTAATCCGGAGTTCCCGGGTTCGAACTCGGCCGCGGCGGCTGCGTTTCGATGGAGGCGAAACGCTAATGCGCCTGTGTGCTGTGCGATGTCAGTGCACGTTAAAGATCCCCAGGTAGTCTAAATTATTCTGGAGCCCTCCACCACTGCACCTCTTTCTTCCTTCTCTCACTCCCTCCTTTATCCCTTCCATTACGGCGCGGTTCAGGTGTCCGCCGATATGTGAGACAGATACTGTGCCATTTCCTTTCCCCAAAAAACGAATTTTCATTTTTGTCTTCTGTTTGTAAGCTTCAGATGGAAAACCTATATAACTTATAGCTGCCCTCTCCTCTCTGCTGCCGGCTTTACGACACCAGGCAATCTGTACGAATATATATATATATATATATATATATATATATATATATATATATATATATATATATATATATATATATATATATATATATATATATATAGAGAGAGAGAGAGAGAGAGAGAGAGAGAGAGAGAGAGAGAGAGGCTGAATATGTGGGCGCCGGTACGGCATTTATTATTTTTTTTTCTCTGTAGAAACGCTTCGAAATTCTCTGCAGTGCACTAACAAGCAGCTGCGCTGCGAGTTTAGCTAGCATTACGCTGAGCAGAACAAGCTCCGTTCGTGGAAGTGAGTGTGGAAACACTCACATAAATGTTGCTCGATAGGAGCTGCGCTGTATCCCTTCATAGCAGCATTCGTGCGATTGTCTTGCCTTCGTTTCTCGTGTTCTGCTTTATATCGACTGCCAGCCCAGTGAACTTTCCCGGAAGAATGAAAAATAAGAACGAGATACCTTTGTGCCCATCGCGATAATCGCCATCGACAGTCATTTTCTCATCACAGTATCGCAATGGTGTAGCAAGTCTTGTACCGCAAATGTAATCAGCAACCTTTGTTGCTTTTTTTGTTTCAGGTTATCTTGGTAACGCAGCTCAGGGCGTGCCCTAATACAAAGGCAACTTTAAACGCGGCTCATCAGTAAGATAAGTTCGACATACGCTATAGTGTGGATGTTCTGAAAGACTGCCATCGCGTGTTTCATCGTCTGTCCAGCAGTTTAGTGCTAACGTATACTTACCCTGCGCTACCTCGTTTTCATTTTTTATTTTATCGCGTTGTCGGGGCAGCAAGCAGAGAATCAATTACTCGGACATATACATGGCCGCTCGAGAGGAGCGAATCGCTTAGCCAGGGTAGTCAAATCTGCACCCAAGATCAGAGGCGATGGTTCTCGCTCAGAGCAACAGTCCATTTTCGGAGTCTCTCCGAGCGCAGTAGTTAGCCATTTAGCGAAATTATTTAGCCACTGACGAGGTCACTTTTGTCGTGAGGACGATCACTCTATATCGCGGTCAAACAGGAAACGCCGTTGAATCCGATTAACAGTGCTTGTAAAGCTAGGTGATAAGACGGTGAAGTCCTTGGACGGAAGTGATCTGGTGACTGGGGCTTCGGGCTGGTAACTGCGTATGTTGCTGTACGTGGACTTTCCTGTAACGCTGGTGTCCGACACCTGCATCTGGTATATTTCTGAATTTTCTTTATAAAAAAGACAGTATTTCTTTCATGGCCTCCACTGGGGGCTGGTGCTATGTGTCACTACCGCGTTCGATATTGCACCTTTGTCTTCGCATTTCTGTTGTTACAAGCATCAAAATGTAATAAGTAATTTGCGGACTAATCGACCGACACTACTAACTACGGCAGCATGGCACCATGCTCGGGCTCCAAACGAGCAGATGTGATTTTCGGCGAGACATAATCTTATTCTTAAGCAGCTGCGCATGTGGGTCAGTTGTTCACACCACATACTTCGAGGACCTCGGCATCAGAACCTTCGTGTTATTGATTTCTTCTAATTCACCCCGTGGTATAGCACCAGCGTCACGGCTTAGGGAGACTGTGGGTTTGATTCCCGCTGCAGGGCCACCCTCCAGATTTTTTCAAGTGGGTACAAGCCATGCCACGACTTCCCAGGGTTGCATGGATTGGGAAATGAGCCTGCGCTTTCAAATCTCACCACTGTGTACTTGAACAGGCACATCGAAAGAGAAAAGGGCCACAGTGGGCTTTACCGCACAAGGATGATTTCGGTTCACGCGGATAGATCGTGGGAGGGTGAGGTGGCCAAAGGCCCTTTTTCCAGCATTTCACCCTAGAAGAGCCGAGCACCAGGGCGTGAGAAATCTCGTACCCATTAGAAAACCTGCGAGTACCCAGAGGAACGGGGGCTCGAACCCAGCACCTCCCGAATGCGAGGCGGATGCCCTACCACAAGCCACAGCTTCGGTAGGAATTGCTTCAGCGACCAATCGGCATCAAAAACGACGGTCGGTCCAATCCAATATGTTGGCACCACAACAGAAAGCAATCGAGGTTCGCTCCTTAGGTGTTTGCGTTCAGCGCGCGACACTGTAACCGCGCTCAGAACGTCATCGAAGAGGAGGGGGACGGAATGAAGAGTCAGCGCACGCGGCATTAGTTAAAGCCCGGCGAGCCGCCTCTTCTCTCTCCCTCTCAGGAGAGGGCGAACGGCGAAGGTGACCGGGCGCCGATCGCCGGTCACGTAGTGCGCCCCGCACACCCTCCCCAGCCATGCCCCCGACTTTCGCCCTCCGCCTCTTTTTTTCCCCCAGGCTGCGATCCGCGCACGCTCCGGTTGCGTTGTCCCCTCTTTCAACGAGCGAGGAGGAGCGACAGAACGAACAGAAAGAACGAGGGCCCGGCGAAAGTGCTCGTCGCTTCGATAAGCGAGCCCTCTTTGTTACGGAAGGGATGGTATTTTTGCGAATCTGCCCGTCGTTTGGGCGGTTCGAGTCGGGGCTGAAGCACCAGAAAGCTGTCGTGTGTAGGAAGGCGTACTAGGAAAACCGCGACGGGCAGCACTCGAAGTCCACCAGAAATACGCCTAGTTCACCAGTGAAAAGCCACTCCTAGCTTCGTAAGTGTGCAACTACGTGAATGCCAACTCACTTTAGAATCTGCAGCAGAAAGCGGTGAGGGTAGAAGCTTATGTCGAACATTTGCTTCTGGCATCAGGCTGTGCGGGCAGCATCTACACGGTTCACTTCCACTGTGGGGCAGAGAAAAGTTGTTTAAATCTGCAAATTTATGCAAGTTACCTGCGACGAACATCGCGATGAACTGCTCGTGCAGGCAATGCAAGGCCATGACCAAAGTCTGCATAAAACTAGTTCTTTTTTCAGAGCTGCTCTTCTTTCAGAGAGGGATGCAGCACCAAGGGATAAGACAATATAAGACAGGATATCAGTAACTGCTATTAAGACTTCAATCACAAATCGCAGCGCAATTGCAGCTTCAAACGTAACAGCAGAGGACGTCGCTTTTCTGCTGACCGGAAAACGTGGGGGAAGCCGAAGTGCCTGTCAAGAGTGCGCATGAATATTGGCGGCTGCACAAGTTAAGCAAAAACGCTTCGATTAAACGCTTCAAGGATCATGCAGGAACACATGGGTGTTTTCCGCTGTGGAAAAAACGTGCTGCATACCGAGCGCTACAAATCACCAGCGTGATCTCCCGAGACGGCGTTTGCGGGCCTTGACTTCTAGCCAACGAATAAAAACTCCGGAAAGGATGAGAGAGAGGGACAGCTCGCAGTCGCAAACAAGGACAGAAGCAAGATTACGCCGTCGACCGCCTCCGCTCTGCGCGGCCAGGTCTGGTAATCCCGGCACCGAACAGATCTCTTAGGATATTCAAGCGCACCGCGTGTCGCTAACCCCACCCGCACCGTCCACCTGTGCGGAAGCAACTGAACTCGGGGACTCGGGCGAAGACAACGCGAGTCTGTTTTTCGAAGCCGGCGCGACCGCAGCGCCGCCGGTCCCAGCTGGAATTTTCCGTTGCCTGATGCAAAGGCGGCGAGCTGCTTCAAAAAGGAGAGGCATCATCACGTTCATAACAAAGTGTACTACCTAAAAGGGGATATCGTCAGGAGTCGAGAGGAATTATACTCTCGTAATTTGATCTCGCATGCTTGTATCATCGAGTTGCGCATCATTCTGCGAGAAATACTAGAATTAATTTGCATCTACGCTTCAGGAGGTAAGTCAGCAGTTTTGAACTTTAGTGAATAGTATCCCATATACATTCGATATGGTGAAGCCTTCGCAAAAAAAAAAGAATGCACAGACAGCAGGAAGCGAAAAAATAGAGAGAGCACATGTTTATGCTGCTTTGATTGCGCAGAAGAGCGAAACAGGCAAGAGTCCAGTCTTCAGTGCATCCGCAACTTCACTCCGTTCCCACTTGCTGCCGCTCCGTTCAAAACGAGGACGTAGAGCAAAGCACTCCCCTAACGCGTCGCCATAGCAACGGTGGCCAGATGGCGCTAGCGTCGCAGCTTTTTCTCTCTCCTGGTGGCCGCTCATTGGTCGGCTGGGCATCTCCTGATTTTCAGCTGTTTACTAGTCCAGCTGATAGGGCCGTTCGTTCATTATTGAGAATGACAGCCTAGGTGGTAGCTCGTATGCGTGTGTGAGTGCGTGCTGTCGTGCGGCTCGCTTCTGGAGCTCTGTTTCTGTAGGATTTCAAGGGACGCTCTTAGGATGACGGACGCGTGATCTCGCGACGACGGACTTTTGCGGTGGATGTGTGAGTGAGTGCGTGGTGACACAGGGTATACTCCGGCGGCGTCTTCTCCGTTCTTCTAGTCGTGCGCTTGCGCCGAGGGAAGACCTCGCAGGATCACAAAAGCATCGCGTGGATCTTAGGGGGCCCATGATTCTGCCCTGCCGTAACAACAGTCCACTGCACGATACTTCGAATCATACCATGGGCCAAATGGGAATCAGAAACGTGAGTACTGGTTCTGCTCGACGCTCGGTAGCGGTGAAGCTACTCGCCGGTGCCGGCGGCCGGGAAGGAGGCCAAGCCGCCGGCCGGTCTCTTTGTCTCGCTGGTTCGACCCAAGCACTGTGCTAACTTCTCTGAGCACGTAAGGGCGGCTTGCATCTGATACCATGCACTTGTCAAAGGCGAAATACCGTTTATTTTCTTGCTGCGTTTCCGGAAAAAAAATCGTCTGCTTCGCTTGTTTCCATTGTCTAGCCCTGCCCTTTCGTTTCCCTGTCCGCTGCTTCCGCGTCAAGCCGATCCTCATTTTGTGAGCCGTTAACCTCGTAGCCGTACTTACTTCGAGGGAGTTCAGAAACGTTTGGTTCGGCTTCTTTCGTTCCCTTCCTAGTACGTGGCCTCCTGTCATCGCTGAGCGTCAACCGGCGTCGCTCGCCGAGACCGGCTTCGAAAGGAGGGGAGGGCGCTGGGCACGTTGCCCGTGGGCCGTCAGAAGGGTGCCGGAGTATGCCGGGATGTTCGGACATCCAGCCCGAGGGATCGAGCTGCTGCGAGTTTCTGCATGTTCGGGCATGTTATTTCGACCGGTTCGGGATGCTCCTCCGGCCCGGCTGACGAAATGCGCCGCCGAGGTTGCCAGCTCTTTCCCGTGCTGCTCGTGGCGCGTGCAAAATGCTGCAGATCGTCTTTTTCGTGTGAAATGGATCCAAGACGGCTACATTCTAGGGGTGCTAGTTTTTTTTTTTACTTCGTTCGTTCTACAAAGAAGGGAGTTGACATCGCGGGCCGGGGATGCGGCTTTTGTTCCGCCTCTTGTTCGCGGTCCTCGACCGACCCGGCAGGCGACTTTCCTCCAGTGCTATCGTAGTGCGAAATCTCTGTGCCGCCCGTGTGGGGTGGCCCGGGTTGGTGCCGGATTCTCGCTTTTATCGTCGTTATTATATCATCCCAAGTTCTTTTCGCCGGCTCCCTGCGGCACCGCGGCTATTGTGCGCCGCTCTTTGAATTCAGGTTTTTCTCTCGCCAGCCTTGCGCACCAGCCATAGCAACAGCGGCTCCCGGCTCGCCATTGGCCGCCGTGGCGGCGCGCTTGTCGCGGCGGCGTTGCACCGCATTACGCTTTGATGGCTTGCTTTTTGGCTAGATGCTATACTGGCTATACTCCGCACGCACTTTGCGTGCCCGGATTCATTTCTGCCGATGTTTTGCCTCCTAAACTTAATGATTTCTTTTTGGCTTCGAAGGGAACTGTGTAGTCGCTTTAAATTAGTTCACGACACCGGAATCCTGCAGTCGTTTTGGTTGTTTAATCGAAATATACATCACGTTCGGCTTAAAACGGGCGTCTCGCATGACGAAGCTGTCATTCCGTCTGTGCACGGACGGCTATCGTGGCTTTTGCCGGCGGCTGACATAACCGACCATGCTTCTTGACTGCGATGGTTGCTCTAGTGGTTTTTTCGCTTTACTGAAAGGCTGTACTTTTTTGTGACGAAATAAAAAAAAATATTAGAGGTTTGCCGATTCGGATTATCGCGTTGTTCGAACTTTGTCATTGCATCTAATTAAACTTTGTTTACTGGTGTGGCCTTGTGGATATACCCGTGCGTGCATTTCAATGTTCGCAGCTTTTTTGTGTGTCTCGCTAATGGAAGAGCTCTCCGTGCGCCAAGCCGTTGCCCCGGAGTAGCAGAGCATCATTTAACATCGTTAGCAGGCCCCTTCCACGACCACGTTTTTCGCTGCAAACTCCGCATGTTTGTAAGCGACGGCCATGCGATCTGGCAGCATCAGTGATCTAATGCACATTTTGTGTGGTAAACGCATCAGATTAAAATGATACAATGTCCCTGCAAATTTCGCTACATTTCTGCCTATTGCGGAGGGCAACCAGAAATCTTACAGCAGGCTTCGTATGAGTCAGGTGAGGGGATCTCACGTTGAAGGTGTCTAGTGAATATTCAAGTGCACCTGACACAAGGACAGCGTGCTGAATCCCGTGGAGTTGTGTCTGCAGGCTACAGTCGGGAATCGATCGTAGTACGTAATGCGCTTGTAAAGCACCAACCAGGAATTTGGCCAGTTGATTGACACTGCTGTATTGTTTCCAGCCTCGAAAGCAGGACGCTGCAGCGTGAGCGTGCATGAAAAAAAAAAAAATACAGCACGCACTGTTGTACAGACTGGTTGTTGTTAGGTTGCTCATTATTCCAACTGAGCGGCAGTCAGATGGGCACATCAGAACTTTTTTTCCGGTATGGTGACCGCGGCTAGTGCAGCACAGGGCTAGTTGAAGGTCATTGGGAAAATCATCTGTCCTACAATGGATGAAAGCAGAGCTGATGATACTGGCCACTGTTCCACTCTCTTTCGGCAGTGGCTTTAAACTAGCGTTTAGGCACCTGGCGCGACACGTTTGTCGTTTACTATTTTTAGATCCAGTGCTTGGTGCCTCCATCAACATTTTACACCGCTAAAATGCAATTCCTGTGGTAAAGCTGCCATTGTGTTGAAACTTTTTTTTTTTTATCATTTACACCCACTTTGGCATATTGTCAAGAGGAAAGTTGCTCACAGTAGTGTTGTCATAGGAATTTTTCTACTGCCACAACCTGATTAAGCGATTTTTGTTTGTCATGCTGTTTTTGAATAAGTGGCCAGTGTGGTGACATTTTGCAAGAAAAAAAAACAGGAAAATAATTATGTTCAGAAATCATTTGTGGGTGTAAGTCTCTTTTTGTGGGAAACAAGATAAAAAAACGTTTGCTGGTCCAGCTTTGATGCCAACTTTTTGTGGAGAAATTTTGATGTGCACAGAGCTGGGCTGGGGCTTCGAGAAATTTACTTGATATAGTTTTGTGATGGAATGTTAGGAATACATTGGAAAGTTCGATCTGTTCCAAGGAAGGCCTCATCTAAAAATGTGCAACTAGCTTTGTACTGGCTCAACAAATACAGCATTGTCAAATTCTGTTGATGGTGAGATGCACTCAAGACTAGGCAAGCTTTCTCCTTATGCTGGCATGACTCATCAGTGCTTTTTCACCAGGGGTTGTGCATGGGTGCAGTGAAATGTTTACAATAAGCTAAATTTACTATTATGCTAGCGACTGGACGTCTAGATGCTATGTGTGGCACTTCATGCAGCAGGCAGCATTGTTGTCTCTGGTGCTGATCTCTAACTGTAGGCTGCTGGTCTACTTTTTTTTCATCTTTTCAGACACAAGTGCTGTTTATTGATGCACTCTGCCAAAGCAGCCACTTGGACCTTCTCATGGGCTACCACTCGGCCTACCAGGGTCCATTTCTGAAGACTCAGAACTTCATCCTGAAGAGTGACGGGCCACTCCCATATGACCAAAGACATTACATTGCAATCATGGTAAGCAAAAATTATGCGTACCCTTGTCCATTAAGGGGTCATGACATGGTCGACCAACAAATCTAGCCATGATGTTGCTAGCCATGACGTTATTATGCATATTTTAAAAAGAAGTAGCGCTCTACGCGCACATTGAGGTAGAAATTGTAATTTGGAGTTAACAGCTCTAAGCCCCTCCCCCCTGGCAGCGATGGCCATTTTGAAGCAGCCTGATTAACGTCATCTGCAGCTGCTGCAAAACTGGGTGTGTGCGCTACTCAAGTCCTGCCAGTGGCACATTGTGAAGCCCCAGCCAGGCAGAAGCTGCACAGAAAAGGAAAGGACACGCGTCTTTGTTGCCTTTATTCCCCTCATACACCCCCACCCCCCCTTCTAACAAATCACTCCCCAAGCCTGAACAAAGAACAACTCCCTCCTCTATGCTCATTACCTGCAGTTCAGTTGATCAGTCGACTGTTAGTCTATCTTTCACGAACTGTAAGCGTGCCAGTGTTGCCAGACTTCCACATTGTTTAGGACAACTTTTAAAACAAATTACTCGCTGCACCAAATGAGCTCATATTTTGTCAAGTTTTTCCGAGATGTATACTGAGCAACATGCAATAAACAGCTTGAGTCTGAAAAACGGTGTCATGACCCCTTTAACTGGCTGGCCTTCATAACTAATTGCAGGTGGAAGGGAATCTGGAAGGGATGAAACACGCAAAAGCGAAGCAGAATAGACATCCTCATGCATGCACATGCAAATCTAAAGTTCACGCCAGCTATTCAGGCAGGCCGGCAGCTAGACCTGGGAGTTCTTTTAAGATTTTTTTTTTTTCACTCCCTGATGCTGGAAGCTTGAGTTCCCATTAATAGAATTTTTTTTAATAACTTACAGGCTGCAGCAAGGCACAACTGCAGCTACTTGGTGAACATGCAGCGGGAAGCATTCCTGTCCCCGGATGTTGCAGGCGACAAATCGTGGCTGCAGGGGCTGCACTGCATTCCGAAGAAGTTGAGGGACCTAGACGAGATAAACAAGATCCTTGCTCACCGCCCTTGGCTAATCACAAAAGAGCACATAGAGGTATGCTAATGTTGGCTCTTTACTACTTGCATGGTGTAGGCTATCCGGACAATGTTATCCCCACTGAATGTACCTGTCCTTGAACTGCGTTGTGCTGTGAAAACTTAGCACTGTGCAAAAATTGCTGAGGTGGCATATTTCACAAGGCTTCGATATACATTGCAGTAACTAAAAAGTGTGTGTAGAGCACTTCATGTCATCAAGTATTAATTCTCGTCCCACAAATTTGTTTCCTAAGGCTTTCAACTTTTATTCAAGATGCCAGCTTGCACAGCAGAACATTTGCAGTATTATGAAGCTGTTATATATAAACTTTGTACATGATTCTTTGTGCCTTGCTAAGTGTGTGCATTCTTTTTTTTTTTTTTTCACTTTCTGCAGAGGTTAACCAAAGGAAAGAACAACTGGTCCTTATCGGAGGTAGTGCAGGCCATCGTGATCCTTGCCCACTTCCACGCGCTGTCCAGTTTTGTGTTTGGTTGTGGCATCAATGCTGACATGGAGGAGGAGACAAATGGAACGGCTGTCTACAGTGCCAATGGCGACTCTGGGGGGCCAGGCATGAAGGTGTGTGTGCAAGCTTGCAAGGCGTATGCTGTTACTGGAGGGCATTTATTTGGCCGTATGTGGGTTTTGGCTGAGATGTCTTACCATGTTAAAAAGCAGCCATGGTGTCTGCTACTGTGCAGTTTTTCAATACATTGCTATCTCTAGGAATTTTGCATCCCCCTTCACTTGGAGCAACTTTTTGTCCTGAGAAAACTTGAGTACTTAACACTTATTTCAACCAATGCTGCAAACATGGAAAACAGTTGCAGGGATTATTCGGTATGACTGAATGGGAGTACAGTAACCAAAACTAACAAAGATAACATGCATGGGGTCTGTGGCAGACCTTTCGTTTCATCCATTGTACTAGTGCTCAGTCGGACCAAATCTGACATTAAAGTACCATTTAGCTTGCAATCCTCTTTACTGTCAGCGGGGACATTGTCCACATCATAAGTACGAGTTGTGGCATACGCGAGTAAGCTTGCCTTGCATTCAAATGTGTCAAGGGAATGTAATCAAAGTGTCGCATTTTCCTTTTCCCACTCTTTGTACAGAATGGGCAAACCACTGTAGAGACCCTCATGCAGAAGATGAAGAGCATATCTGAACAACGATCCAATGAGCCGACGCTAGAAGAGCGGGCACGCTGCTTCCAAACTGAGTGCAACGGTGGGGAGCTCCCAGCAGCAAGGCGCAGTGTTCCCCGGAGCGACCTGTCTCACTTTGTCACAGATGCCGACTTTGGCTACCAGGACTTTGCTAGGAGGGAGGTGTCGGAAATCCCAACATTCCGGATACAAGACTACTCCTGGGAGGACCATGGCTACTCCTTGGTCAACCGGCTATACAATGACGTTGGAGAGCTCCTCAATGAGAAATTCAAAGTGGCCTACAACCTTACATACTACACGTGAGTGGCCCTTCGAACTGTCTAACCTCCTCCTTGCCCCATCCCTTGCTTATTAATGCTGCCTTGTTTGCGACCGTGTTGGTACTTCTGAGCAATTATGAACTAAATGTAATTGAAGAAACTCCTTAACAAGTGAGATTGATTCCAACACCATTTTTGGCCACATAAGTGCCTACCATGAGGTGAAAACTTGCACCTTGTGTTTATTATGTGGAACTTGAGATGTGAGCAAGCCCGCAGACCCCTCAGTGAAGTGTGTGGGATGCTTATGTATTGGATTGTAGCTGGTAGTTTTTCTTTAGGAGTGGTCAGCCACTTGCTGTATATGCTCCTGCTTGAAAGTTAAGTGCTGGAGCTGCTTGTATAAATTAGGGGTAAACATCCAAGCTGCTTGATGATGCCTGATTTAATGAAACAAGTTCACAAACATGCTGCAATAAGTCAACTTTTATTTAATTAAACTAAAATAGGACTGATAATTTGTTGAAATTATGCAGAGTTAATTACTAAATCATTTTTAGTATGCTTCACCTTGACAGGATGAAAGCATTGTTCCAAATAAACTGGCTGTTTGAATTGAGAATTCGCTCATACCTCACTGTATCGGTGACCTGATCACACGTTGACTCTGAACCTTGTCAGTGTATTGAGTTAATGACTGAACATTGTTATTGAACATATAGGCTGTGCAACTGGCTGCCTTCTGAAGATTGTTCGTTTGCTTAGCAGTGCTTTCGGGTTAACCTTCTCCCTGTTACGTTTTGTGTGTGCAGAATGGGGAGCAAAACAAATGTGGATACCTCCATGTTCCGGAGAGCTGTCTGGAACTACATCCAGTGCATCTACGGCATCAGGCATGATGACTACGATTACCGGGAGGTTAATGAGCTCTTGGACAGGGACCTGAAAGAGTACATCAAAGCTGTGTGCTGCTACCCTGATCGCATGACCAAAGAGGACTACGACAACGTCATGAGGGAGTTCAAGTACTCGGAGAAGGTAAATGTCTCGTGTATCTTTTCATAGTATCCTTCACAAATGGAAGTCGGTTCATCTCTGTATGTACTGCCTTTCCTTGCAGTGCAGTAAGCAAAAAAAATAGTTGAACAAAGGTTCCGTGGAAGTGACTGCCATAATAAATGCAGATTCAGTCATTTTGGGCATGCTTATTTCAGCATTGGCATCATTTCTTGTAGAGGTGTGTTCAACAAACTTCCTATGTTTTGGTTTCTAATAAGCACACGGCTTAGAAAGGTCAAGTGAACTCTATGCAGTTTCGTTACCTACAGTTCTTGCTTTGTTGCTCTACCTGTTCTGAACACTGTTCTATTTTCCTTTGCAGGTGCATGTAACAATCATGATCCTGGAGGCACGCATGCAAGCAGAACTCCTCTATGCACTGCGGGCGCTGATGAGGTACATGACGTGACTCGTCTGACAACAGGCGGCCAAAATGGGACTCCCAATGTATTCTCTCTGCGTGCGTGCGCACTGTCTCGAGGAACCCTAACCCCACCTTCCCACCCTAAAGTGAGGCGGCCGGACCCCTCCAAAATGGGGAAGACTCACTGTTCTACTACTGTGCGACCGTTGCTGCTGTCTTCGTCTCCTAGGGAACTTTAGAAGAAGAGTTGAGACCCACCGTTTCTTCAATCCTCCTCTGCTGCTGTACGACTGGTGGTGCAATGTCGTCGTCTTCATCAGAACGAACCAATGTGCACCCTTTCATATGTTTTCATGTACTGCTGTACTCCGCTCTTTTTTTTGTGTGTGTGCGTGCATACTCTCGGCCCCGCCCAGGAACTTTTCTGTGAACACATACACATTTTTTTTCCACGGTTTGTTTTTATCATTTCTCAGCAAACTGTGAGCGCCACTGTTGCTGTCATGTGGCAAGCAAGAAGTGGTGTATGCAGATCATTTCCTAATTTATTTGTTCTTTCTTAAGTGTGGGACGGGGCGGGGGTTTTGTGGAAGTTCAAAGTTAAAAAAAAGGATGGTTAAATACTCCTCCTGTTGTGTTGCTTTTTCTTCTCCTTACAATTTTTTTTGTGCATTACTGAAAATGCTGTTTTTAGTTCTTCCTTGTGTTAGGTACGTAGGTTTTTTGATTTACTGCTACATACTTGCTAAGAACATACCTCTGTCAGAATGGCTGTTTTCCTTTTTATACTTCAGGTGTTTCTTGAGTTAGTTTTAATATTTCCCAAAAATACATCCACGTTTCTTTTATACGTTTAATACACTTTTGTTTATCAGGTTTGTCATTCAAGGATATATCCTGGAAAAGTAGGAATGGTGTGGGTTGTTCCACAGTATATATATTTTTTAACTTCCACAAATGTCTTAAGAAACGTGCTGTAGTTCGTCATTTCAACGAAGTGGCGATAGGCCAAATTTGTGTACCTTACTTGAAAGCATGGAACCATGTTTGCTGCCTCCATTCCTTTACCATCATTCTTTTCTGAATGCATTGGTGGCATGTAAACGCAGCGGAATGCAGATTATGGTGGAGTTCTGAGCCAGTTTTTTTTTAGCTGAGGATGGCATTTGGCTGATTTATATTGGATGTCTTCATCCATGTCAGAGTTCAAGGTTTTCACTGCAAATGTTTTCATTTAAGTGAAGACATTGCCGAATTGCAGCTATGAGAAGCACAGACAGCACACTGTTTGCACGCTTGGTGGTAGCTCTCGCCCATGTTTTTCTTATCGTTACGTTTATAGCTCGCACTACCTGCAGCGCAAAAACTTTTTCTTTCCTGGCGACAGAACTCTCCCCATCGGATGTTCCGCAGCCACTGGTTTCGCTCCATTGGCAATTGAATGCCAATTGCTGTCGCAAGGCACTAGATACTTTTCAGGGCAGTTGGGAGGAAGACTTGAGAGCATCTGCCTTTCGCTATTACGTTGGCCCCTTCGATCTGTTATCGATATGGAAATATATGGTTTTTAATCTGCTGCATGCCTCCAGCATGGGACGTCGTGTCTACTTAGCTTTAACTGACTTTCTCGATGTGCGTGACTGATTGGTGTGTTATTGCAGGAGAGGCCCACCGCAATCTAGTTGATATGCAATTCTGTCTGTGAAGCTCCCCGTTGTCTTAGAAGCTGGTGCAGCACAGTAGGAACTCTTGTCGGGATGTTGTTTACTGTATAGCCTCACCCTAGCAATGTTTGAATATGCTGCCTCTGGCAGTAAACTGCCTTTATGCTTGCTTGAATGACGCCTCCTTGTTACAGGCACTTCTCTGCCAGGTACCTAAGTGAGCCTTAGTCCTCTACTTCAGTTGTTGCATGATGTGTGGTCAGTGGTATTGGTTTAAATATCTTCGATAGCTTGGTTACATATAGGCAGTCAAACATTTAATTGGCTTTTAAAAGTGCGTGGTGTTACACTGCTAATGAACTGTGGGACCTTTGAAACCTATTGCATTCCTTCTGTTGTCTAAAACAAGAAAAAGCAAGCTTGCAATCTGCAACTGTGCAAATGCTGTTGTATTTCTTCGAACTGCTGTGCTCATGCTGTGATAAGATTGCGGAATACTTCCTCCCACCTCACGTGAAAGCTACATGGATGCGGATACCAGTTAAGTTCTTAATTTAACCAGCTTTTTTTTGTCTAGTCCCGACTGTGATCTCCACTTTTGACGACCGCTGCTGCGCGTGCGGGCATCTTATCAAGAGATGAAAGCTGTCTGAAAAGTTTGTATATTTTGTTAGCAATTAAATGGTCGCCCTCTGCGCCATCTCAGAGATCTGGAGCTCCTTTTTTATTGTGTGCAGATCGATGAACACGGTTTTATAGGTGACAATAAATTGCGTTTACAAGCCTACTGCTCCCTTGCCTTTCTGTTCACTTTTGCACAGGTGGAACCTCGTGTGGCTTTAATGGGCCTAGTTCTGCCAACATGGAGACGCCGTTAAAGGTCATCATGCTGTTGTAAATTTCCCACTTGGGAGTCGCTAGCAGCGCGTGCAGGGAAAGGTTCAAAGCCTGGTGCTTCTAAGCAGGATGAAGTGTTCTGTATTTGAGACTACTAGTTTACATGGTAGCCGGATAAATAACGTAAAAAAAAAACCTATGCCATTCAAAGCACGGCACATATTCTCGTAATCGGGCTCCACATTCAGAAAATTTGCCAGTACCTAACATCTAATATCGCATTTGAACGTACGTGCACTTCGTGATTATTTAGATAATTGGTCCGGTCAACTGATGTCGGGTTGGTACTTTTTGCGTGACAGTTCAAGAAATTCTTTGGTCATTCAGAATTTGTGTTGCTCGGGTAAGTTTTCAATCGATAGGGACATTGAGGCGAACAAGGGAACTAGAGCTTTCAGCAGGTGGAGTCGCAGACACGTCGCTCGAACGAACCGCCAGTAGTGTGTTGCATGTGCTGCCATCTAGAAGAAAGCGCCACTTCTGCGCAAAGTTTAATACCGACACCGATGAATGACCGGCGTAAGTTCTACGATACAGAAGCGAGAACAGCGAGCGGGAACTCCATTTAGCAGTTATTGTTCCTTGTGCAAAGCTACGGTTGGTCAAACATTCACGTAGTATTCAGAGCGATTACATCAGCAAGCGCGTCGACGACATTCACGCGCGGTCGATAGATCCAGCATGGAAGCGCTACCGGCGCCCGGTGTTTCGGTACCTCTGGTATTTGGAAATTCGGTTCCAGCTGCAATCACAAACTCTTCGTGCTGGAGTTTGAACTGTTCTTGATTGTGTGCACAGAAATCAGCATGAGAAAAGGCTTGCGGATCCACTCATGAGGTAAGCGTGCCGGTAGAGTTGGTGCCGTAACTAGGCCTTCCGCTCTTCCACGGACGCACAAGATCGCGTATTGCGATTAACAGCGGTGCGTTCGTTGGTAAGTATGTCACCTTTACCGTTCAGTCATAAGCGAATAGTCTGCTGTGGATGATGATACATAAGCGCGTAGAAAAGAAGTGCCAGCTGGCACAGTCACATTGCTGTCCGTTGCCGCTGTTGATCGCTGGCTCCACCTATGTATAACTTCACCCGCATAGTTTCTTCGTCGTCTGTCTGGGCTACCGCTAGATGTCGCGATGGCCCCGTTTTCCGCGCGGAGAGGAGGAGGAAACTGCTGAACACTTGATACTTTTACCGTTAAGCACACTAACTGGGACGCGCTCCGCAAATTTATACAAGCGCAGTCAACACAGGCCCCCTTCGACCTAGACACCTGGATTATTCAGCTGCAAAAAGACTTAGGAGAGCAGAAAGTTGGGCGAGTTGGTTGAAATGCATACTGAAAACACACAAACGGATGGAAGAAGGAGGCGTAAGAACGGTACGAAAAACAAGAAAAACAAATGAATGCAACATCAAACACAAAGCCCCGTTCGTTACCTGTGCCAGGGGGGTTGTGTACAGATTGCCGTTGTCGTGTGGCGCTCTATACATCGGCCAAACTGGACGATGCGTCAACGAGAGATTAGGAGAGCACCGAAGATTGCTTGGGGGAGATTCTCTTGATAACCTCCCTAAACATTGCCGCACGTGCATTACAAACGACAAGGAGCAACTCACGACAGGGAGCAACTCACGCGGGAGCTCATGGAAGCCTTTCATATGCGCATCAGTGGCGATAAGTGCATTAGTCAGACTTCCGTCCGCTTCTCTGATAGGGAGTATCTGTTCCTAACCAAATCATTGAGATTCACGGAGTAACTTGTGGTGTTCATGACGTTTGTTTGTTTTTGTTCTTGTTGGTTTCACTATTTATTCGAGCATTGTCTGGAATAAACCTTCAGCTGTGAGTAGCGCTCGTCTTTGTTTGTCTCGCTTGTCCTCGTTTTTCCGCGCCAACTTCTTCAGTATGCAAAAAGACATTCGCCAAAACACTCAAACGCTCGACTCTACCTCAGACGCCCCTGTTATTGACAGCAAGCTCGCCCACCTCCAAGCACAGGACAACATAACGCAAAGGTGGAAGACTCAGAACCACAATAGGAGACTAAACTCAAACTTGCCCACGTTCAATCCCAAATAGTACAATGTAGTGCCACTCTTTGCAAAGCTAACTGGGCTCATGTTTGTGACGGTCTCCGCGGCAATCTCTCCACAAACCGCGCTTGGCATCTGTTACGGCACGTGCTAGACCCCACGCAATCCAAATCTCAGACGCGCCTTAGCATTCGCCGCCTCGCTCACAACCATCGACAGGACACCGACGCCTTCCTCGCCCAGGTGAAATGCACCTATACAACCCCCGGTATCCCTTGAAAGTATCCTGATTATGCGCCGCCCACCCCACCCCGAGCTTGACGCCCTTATTACAGAATCAGAATTTCACGCCGCCCTATTGAAATTACGGTATACCGCTCCCGGAGATGATCAAATTACCAATGCAGCTATCAGAAATCTTGACGATGCTTCCATCTCTGACATAGTCAACTACTTTAACGAATGTTGGGAGGCAGGTACTCTCCCTGCTTCGTGGAAGCATGGAAAAATTATTTTTATTCCAAAACCCCACAAGCCTATCACCCCAGAAAACATCCGCCCCATTTCTCTTACATCCTGTCTAGGCAAGGTCTTCGAGCACATAATTCTTGCTCGGCTAACAACGTACATGGAAGACAACCACCTTTTCCCCACAGTATGCTCGGCTTTTGTGCGCATCTATCTGCGCAGGACGCCCTACTTCAAATTACGCATGACGTGCTTGATGATACCATCCCCCGCCACACTAAAGCTATCCTGGCAGTTGACCTCACCAAGGCATTTGACAGAATTCGACATGATGCCATATTACGGGAACTGCAGGCTCTACAGGTAGGCCCTAAAACCTACAACTACGCTCGCGCGTTTCTCTCGGGGCCGCACTGCCTCCCTGCACATAGATCAGATTACCACATCCCCTTATACACTCGGAGAGCTCGGAACCGCTCAAGGGGCGGTCCTTTGTCCCCTTTTCTTTAACGTTGCTCTCATCCCCCTAGCTCACAAACTGGCTCTAATCCCACACCTAAAACATACTTTGTACGCTGATGATATTACCACATGGGCCACTCATGGCTCTGACGGGGGAAATTGAGGAAACTCTTCAGTTAGCAGCAGACACCATCTCCTCTCACGCGTCATCCATCGGGCTCAAATGTTCCCCATCTAAGTCCGCGCTCTTTCTAATTAGGCCAAAATCTGGCGCTAACTCGCCCGTCCAAATCAATTTGAAAGGATCCCCTATCCCCATCACACCCGCCCTCCGCATCCTTGGCCTCCACTTGCAGGATTCTGGACGAAATGAACATACCCTTAAAAGGCTCAAGGCCTCCACGCAATCCGTGTTGCACCTTCTACGCCGAGTGTCCTCCCTTAACAAGGTTTAGACGAAGCGGACAACATGAAAGCAGTGCACGCATTTACGCTTAGCCGCATTCTATACGCAACCCAATATCTCAAATTGAACCGCACGGAAGCCGAACGCGTGAACGCAATGATCCGCCTTGCGACTAAGGCAGCCCTAAACCTACCTCGTAGCACTAGCACAGCCAAACTTCTTGAACTAGGCATGCATAACACCATTCAGGAACTAGTTGACGCGCATCTTCAGACACAGTACCTTAGACTTGCCACGAGCGCCACTGGCCGCCATATACTCTCTTCCCTTCGCATCAACATACCCGCTAAGCAGTCAACCCTTATAGCCATCCTCGACACATCCATACACCTCTCGTTGTGAAACCCCTTCCTCGAAACGTCCATCCCCAATATCATCCCTCGCCGCGTAGCTCGCGCTAATGCCCTCCATAAGTATTATGGGCAAGCCCACGATGCCATTTGTGTAGACGCCGCATGTACAGCGCATGAAGCGGTAGCAGTTGCCTACAATCCAACCCTACCTCACCCCCTAACTCACCGTCTTCCCTGGGGCTCTACGCTACGCCTGAGAGGCAGAGGAGACCGCCATCGCCCTAGCCCTTGCACATTCGGACGCCCAATATATCTTCAGCGACTCCAAAAACGGCTCTGTCCAACTTTGCCCAGGGGCAGGATTCATGCCCCTGCCTGGCAATTGTTGAACACCGCTACCCAAAATTTACCGCGCAGGGTAGAGCTTCAGTGGGTGCCGGCTCACTCTGGGAACCCTGGAAACGAGGCTGCCGATAAATTGGCCCGAGGTTTGATTTGCTGGGCTCAGGACAGTCTCGATCCAGGATTCTCGAGGAGCGGGCGCACACGTTTGCGGAGGTCACGCAAATACCCCGTTTGGACCGTCGGACTTACCGTCCTCCCCACCCCTCTCTTACGCACTCCCAAACAGATCCTCTTCAGACGCCCTCTGCAGACCACCGCTCCCTGTCATGTCCTCAGCTTTTATCCCACTATTGCGGCACATCCCCTGCATGCTTCCTATGCGGTGACCCCAACGCCACACTCTCCATATCCTTTTCGGCTGCCCTGCTGACCCTCCCCCGCGGGGACAGCACGCCATCTCGAGCTGGGAGGACTGGGAGGTCCTGCTTATGTCTGTAAGACCCGACATCGCAGCTTGCTGCGGTGACGGGCTGCCGACGTCATGTCCCGGCATGACCTACTTGATGCAGTGCGGGACCGCGCAGTGGCCCAGGGACCCAGCTGGGTCTAAAACTCACTTGCTCAATAAAGTTTTTGTGTCTGTCTTAAAGGGCTTCACCCTACAGTGGAAAGCAGCGCGTCTGATTTACCCAAGGCATTGGGGTTTAAGGACAGTGAAGGGAAAGTAGATTTTAAGCGGGTAGAAGTAACCAAGCGAAGGTCATATGATTGGTGGCTAAAAGCGAGACAAGAGTAAAATTCCACAAGTCATGGCTAGGTGGCTTGAGCCACCGCCCGATTTAAAGGGTTTAGCCGTATTCATCCATCCGTAGTGTTCCAGCGAAGTGATGTAGCGCGCCGCCGTACGCTGGCATAGAGGCACCCTAGTTTTCTGGCATCGAGGCGCCCTAGTTTTCGGGCCTTGATACGTCACCACCCTGTTTTCAGTTTTGGACAGTGAAGAATCTAGTTTTAAAGTTCTAATGTCTAATTTGCGAGTAAGGCACGGTTAGTACACATACTGATATTTTTTTTTTGCTTCCCTTGGACTCGGTGTCAAAAAATGGCAAGCGATTTAACATTGCTAAGCACGAAATATTGTGCGAACGCACTGTTTTTCGCAGATGGACACCACGGCCACCTACAGCCCCCATCAAAAGTGTACAGCCCAAGGGGTTTGCTTTTAAGCTCCCTAGAACATATATCAGTCCAAAGCTTGGGGTGATTGAGGACGCGAAGCCATTCCTCTTTCGAGAGATTGCGGTCACTAAGGGTGCATAATGAGGCAGGCTGTAGGCCTCGCAAGCAGTCTCCTTGGACTGTATACCTCTGACGGCAGCTGTACCTCGAAGCGCAGTTGAGGTGTCCACGGACCCAGGAAGCCAGTTTTGTGCTTTTCCTTTGAAATTGAAATTGGTTTTTAGGAAAAGGAAAGGGCGCAGTATTTGTCTCACGGCACACGGGCGCCTTAGCGTTTCGCCTCCATCGAAACGCGGTCGAGTTGGCTGAAAATCTACGGAGTGTAAACCTTCCGCTGGTTTTGAGGAAAGGAAAGGCGCAGAAGTTCCTCAGTTTCTTGGTGGACGCCACCGCCTTTGCTTCGCTTCACACATAGCGTGTAATGCTATCAAAGCTAGCGCGTTCCGCTTTCTCTTTTCTATTTTCACTCTCACCTTCCTTTATTATTGCTAGGCTATGTCAGCGAAATGGTGTCCGTGAAATGTGTTCGCAAAATGTGGAAAACACGGTAGCTCAGTGGTTAGGGCACTCGGCTACTGATCCGGAGTTCTCTGGCTCGAACCCGACCGCGGCGGCTGCGTTTCGATGGAGGCGAAACGCTAAGACGCCCGTGTGCTGTGATTGATTGATTGATTAAAACATCTTTATTTGCTGAATATTCGTAGAACACGTGGGTGGGCCGCCTGGTCCGGTAGCCCACTGGTTATTGCCTACTGCGCTGGCCCTCCCCACCAGCCAGTGCTGACGGTCAGGATCATCGCTGAGCAGAATACCCACTGCTCCTCTGAGGGTTTTGGAATGGGGTCAACTACGGGATTAAATTGGCGTGCCCACACCATGTGGTAGAGGTTAGCTACCTCCCCACACTGTGAGCACTGCTGATAGTACAGTGTAGGGTACCACTGGTGTAACTTAGCTGGCGCTGGGTATGTATTGGTTTGTAGTCTCCTAAGGGTGTTCTAACTTATTGAGGGATTTATGTGGTGTTGGGTACTCCTTTCTGGCCGTTCTGTGCTGTTCTGGCTGTTCTGTGTGCTGTGCGATGTCAGTGCACGTTAAAGATTTCCAGGTGGTCGAAATTATTCCGGAGCCCTCCACTACGGCACCTCTTTCTTCCTTTCTTCTCTTTGTCCCTTGCCTTACGGCGCGGTTCAGGTGTCCGCCGGTATGTGAGACAGATACTTTTCTATCACTTCTCTATGAGAAACTAGTTTGCATGTGCGAAGTGCCGACTCTCACCATGCCCAGGCACTGCGCGCAGATTTTACCAAGAAGAACATGAATTAAGAAGCAGAAACCTGCTCTACCCGTACGTGAAAGCCGTGTTCATGCTGACAAGTGCAACATGCGGGTATTTGCGTGAATTGATTCGTGAAGTGGAAGTCGTTCCTGCATGCAATGCGCGGCCAGCCTTCGATATGAAGCAAACGCAATCATCGGCGAGTGCGGTTAGCACAAGTTGCGCTTGTCGAAGTACTTTGCGCTTTTAAAATATGTCTCCGAGACCCATACGAGAAATGTGCAGAGTGGTCACAGCAGCCGACTGTCGAGTTCTCAGTTCCCAAAAATCTTTGTTCCTTTCTTTCACCTTTCAATGCACAGGTAGTACTGACTTCCGCTGGACAAAGCCAGCTTGCTGCGTAAATGGCTCCAAGCGGGCATCAAAACAAGGGCATCGGGAAGGCCATTAACCCACTTGTGCTCGAGATAGTGGATTGGCAATACGCCCTTTTCACGGGATGTGGCGCCCTTCTGGTAGCGTGCGAAAACTCGCCTGCTACACAGAAATCTTGTTGAAAACACGTGCATATGAACGCGGCAGGTACGATCCGCTTCTGCGTGCCAACTGCGCATGCGTAAGGGCTCGCAGCTTCCTCTTACGCCCGTCCTCAACACGAAATACGCATGCGCGGCACAAGGCGGCTGTTTCTTTTCATCCAGTGGAGCGCGGGACAGGGCATCGGAGGAAAGGCTCGCGTGCATAATAGGGCATGTATAATAGGTGCATGCAACACTTATACACCATGTTTTAGCTCTCAGGCGCAGCGAGCACAGAGAGAGCTGGTTGTAACTCTGCGGGTATCACTGCTCAGCACCAGTAGAAAAGAGAGGGGAAGACCCGGGGATAACGCTGACTTTGTCTGGTTGCTATGGGAATCGAGGTCGACGAAGCTCTCGGAGAGAAAGGGGTTGGTGGGACATTGTGAGGGGAGGGGGGGGGGGGGGTGCAGACACACAGACGACCTCGCAGTCGTCTCGAATTGCCCAAGCGTCGCCGCGAACTGCTCGGTTGCGTCTCGCGACTCCGCCGCGGTGATTTCAGTAGCCGCCGGCGTGCGCTGACCAAACGCCCATGGAGCGCAGGCGGGACGTTTTGCACGCGCTGGCGAGGCGCCGAAGCCAGATCCGAAATCGGGGCCAGACAGACGAGCAATCGAGTATAACGGAACCGAGACGGAATTGCGACGTCTGCATCAATGCGGCGTGAATCGAACGCACTCAAGCTGCACGCGGATTTGGAACAGAATTATAGTTTTTTTTTATTGTTTTAGTATATATTGAATCACCATAAATCATGATTGCGAAGATAAACATGACGCTATAAATGCATAAAAACCAAATATTGTTAAAAGTGGCAAAACCTGCCTGCATAAAAATGGCGGAGGACGTGCTATCAGGCTCACTGTTTTAAGAAATATTATTTACTGTGTTCGATACTGCACATAAAAAAATATTTAGGGGCGATCAATCGGATTGATGCGGAAGAAATGCGAGAGCATTCTTCTTTCACTTATTGCCATTTAGTTCCAGCTCTGATTCTAATGCAATTCTGATTCCGTTATCTTTCAGTCCTGTACATATCCTAATTCCGACTACGCAACTACGCAAAATGTGTCACATTGTTAGACCTTGGCGAGTCCTCATACTACTACCTCCGCAGTAGCGCAGCGGTTGGGCGAAGATATATCGAGGCCTGCAGCTTGCGGCCGCGTCTATTGCTTTGAAAATTGTGCTCTTTCTTTACCGCTGTGCATGAGCAGAAAGCGTAGCAACATAGCGGCACCCCCCGAAGCGAGGATCCCCTGGTTTCATCATCATCATCAGCCTGACTACGCCCGCTGCAGGGGAAAGGCCTAGCCCATGTCTCTCCGATTAGCCCAGTCATTTGCCAGCTGCATCCACCCTATGCCTGCAAACTTCCTAATCTCATCCGCCCACCTAACCTTCTGCCACCCCCTGCTACCCTTGCCTTCTCTTGGAATCCACTCCGTTACCCTTAAGGACCAGCGGTTATCTTGCCTTCGCATTACATGCCCTGCTTAAGCCCATTTCTTCCTCTTGATTTCGCCTAGGATGTCATTAACCCGCGTTTGTTCCCTCACCCACTCTGCCCGCTTCCGGTCTCTTAACGTTACACCTGTAATTTCTCTTTCCATGGCTCGCTGCGTTGTCCTTAACTTGAGCTGAACCCTTTTCGTTAGCCTCCACGTTTCTGCTCCGTGGGTGAGTACGGGTAAGATACAGCTGTTGCACACTTTTCTCTTAAGGGATATTGGTAAACTGTCATTCATGATCTGACAGAACCTGCTATATGCGCTCCACCCCACTCTTATCCTTCTAGTTATTTCCGATCAAAGCGCATTGGCTGTTGCATATATTGCGCAAGTGCTGTGAATTGGGCACTGTTGGTTAACGTTCATATTTGAAGCGCTCGTGATGTCTCCTTCCTTGTGTTCCGCCCTTCTCGCCGTTTAAAATATCAAATATGTTGTATATATGTTGTTGGGCGCATTGATTGACGATACTAATTGTGATCTTGGCTTTCGCTTTGTGTCGTCGCATCAAGGTGAAAACATATAAACGGTTAAATGCCGTTTTCTTACGATAACACATTTTCAGTTTTCATTCGTCTTTGTTTATCAGCAGAGCAAGTCTTCTGTATCATAATAGAAACGGCGCTGAGAGGACATATGCGCTCAATTTTCGCACAGATGTACAATGTTTCCTCCAGTCTGCTGTTCGTCAGGTATTTGTCGTTATAAATATGTTTCTTGTATTTCTGCGTTTCTTGCATGGTATATTTTAATATTCTTCGCCGAAGGAGGAGAGCTTGTGCAGTCTGCTTAGACTGCATAATCTTATTGTTCACAGGTCCGGACGCACCAAAATAAACAAAAAGAAAGCAAACTCGTTGGAAGATAAACCTGACAACTTCCACTGGAATCGGCACAACGTGTGCTTAAACCAAGGAAAAAGGACCCGAGTAACCACGAGATGGCGTGATAGCAGCAAAGACAGCAGGGACAACAAAGAAAAAAATAGAGCAGTCACACTTTCAGGCAGCTGCGTGCATCGGGAAACGAGAGCCACAACCAAGCTGCAAGCCGGAAATGCAGTCGAGAACGTTTTCCGTGAGACGACATCGGCTGGGTGATCTTCCGTGCGTCAATGGAGCACTGTTGGTGGAAGAAAGAGCGTCGGCCAGGAAGGCATATAGAATGTCTTGTTTATAACGTGATTTAATTGTAGTCGGCATAAAAAGAGGCAGACGAGCACTGTACTGTTTATTCCGACTCCACAATTCTGAGCATGACGCCACAACGCCCTTTTTTTGGGGGGGGGGGGGGGGGGGCTGAGCTCTTAGAAGTGACGGGGGGGGGGCTCGTTGTGCGTGCAGCGTCTCTTCTATTGTTCAGTTTGCTGGTCCATTCGTTTACATTCTATACACCGCTTTTCGCCAGCTATATATTAACTACCTACTAGGCCGCACGTAATCATTGCTCAACGTCTTTTGGTTGTTGATGACACGTGCAGAGATACAAATCGCCCTAAAAAAGAAGATGGGAAGGTACCTCTTCATACGGAAAAAAAAAGTCCAAAATTTGAAGGGGTGTTTTGGGACTCTTAAATAAACTGTTCGTCGCCGTAGTGGCCACCACATATCTGCAGCAAATTAAGATGGGGTCAGACTTTGAACACGGGTTTCAAAATTTGGCTGTACAGCAGTTATAATAAAAACTATATGGCTGTAAAATTTGCAAGGAATCTTAAAGGTAGACGCAGCTTCCATTAGAGCTCGAAACGATTTGTGTTTTTCGTAGTGTTTTTTTTTTGTTTTCTACTAATGTACCTTTCTATAAAAATCTGCTGTCTGCAGAGTTTTGAAATTTTGTATGAGAGTAGCAACCAACGATTTACATAACTTCTACCAGAATTATTCGATTCGAAGAAAAACTAGATTTATTATGTTCCCTTTTTTTTGTCGATGCAATAAAATTGCCACCAATTAATGTTTTTTTTTCTTTAGTTAGAAAATAGAAATGAACTTAGGCTACTCAATCTTGAACCAGTTATGTAAATGGCATTGATTAACATCTGTAAAAAAATGTTTTCTTATGCCTTATAGTTCCCGAGATAAAAGGTACACAAACCTCCAAAAATGTTTTGAGAAAAACGTCAATAAAGTCTGAAAACACCCACTTCTGTTCGATGTGATGATGACGGAAAGGGACCAAAAATTATTTTTGAAATCGCGAATACCTAAGTGTAATACATTTTCTGAAAGATAGGATAGGATAGGATAGGATAACTTTATTGAGCTCTAGCGCAAGTGTTTTTATGCGGTTCAGGTGAGTCCATTTGCGTGTCGATTTGCGTGTCGTGAGCATGCACCCATTCGTCTGCGATCACGTTTCCACACTGTCGGCCTCGAGCCGGGGCGTTATTTTCTGCAGCTTCGAATCGATCGTTCTCAAAATCGAAACACCGCAGGGCGTCTGCCGCGTTCCCAGAAGAAAGGCTGTTTCGTCACGCCTGCTCTGAATATGCGCGGGCGATGTCAGCTTCGTGCCAAACGTGATTTTCTTCTTCGAGCAGGTATGCTTGTGAGTGGAAATATAAGATCCGCGAAAATACGTGGATTACAAATGGTGCTGTCCTTTAAAGAGAAGAGATAGACATCACCAGCGGTTTACCGATATCCATCTAAAAAAAAAAAGTATAAATATAGCGACTGTATTTCCTGACAGTGTATTCAGTGATGAAGCTTGGAGGCTAATGAACATGCTTGAAACACGATTGAGGACAGCACAGCGATCAATGCAAATATAAATGACAAGGTTGTACAGTAATGAACAGAGGGCAGTGTCGATTACAGAACAGACTCGTGTTATTGATACCCTAGCGAAAAGCAAGGGCAAGGAACTTGGTGGAACGGTACGTAATCGCGGCCGAGGGTGGAAGTGAGTAAGGTGGGAGGTGAGGGAGTTTGCTGGGATAAGATGGCCGGGAACAGCGGAGTCAGTAGAATGGGCGCAGTGGATGTACCGTGCCTGACGTCTGCGACAGGGTACGCGCGCATGCATTCGTACGGATTCGCACTCACTCGTATCTTTCCAGTATCGTGCTCAGACTCGCAGTGACTCAGCCTTTGAGGTTTACTCAAACTCGCACAGACTTGGACTTGCGCCATTGCACCTTAGACTTCAATCAAGCAAATGAACAGGCAGGCTTTCGCGAAGGCTACTCGAATATAGACCATATTCACACTATCAGTCAGGTGATGCAAAAATGCACACAACATAACTAACCCCTGGATTACGAGGAAGCATTTGACTCAGTCGAAAGCTCAGTAGTCGTACCGGTAGTGCAGAATCAAGGTGTATAAGAGCGTTATGGAAAAGCACCGGCAAATATCTCTAACGCCTGTACAGTCACCATAGTCCTGCATAAAGACAGCAATGATATTGCAATGAGGCGCAAGGGTGTCAGGCTGGGAGACGCGATTTTTCCAATGCTATTCACTGTCTGTTTGTAGGAGGAATTTAGAAACATCTGCGATTCGCTGATACCTTGCTAAGTCACTAAGGATCGGGATGAATTGCAAAGCATTATCAATGGCCCACACAGACAAAGCACAATGGTGGGTCTAAAAATTAATATTCATAAAACTTAAGTAATGTTCAACAGTCTCGGAGGGGAATAGCAGTTCACGATTGGCAGCAAGGCGCCGGAAGAGGTGAGGGAATATGTAGAGTGACCGCACATCCGGATCATGAGAGTCTAACCAGAAGAATAAGAATGGGGTGGAGCGCATATGGCAGGTTATCTCAGATCATGAATAGCAGTTTACCAATATCCCTCAAGAGAGAAGTGTACAACAGCTGTATCTTACCCGTACTCACCTACGGAGCAGAAAGGTAAAGGCTAACGAAAAAGGTTCAACTTAAACTGAGAACAACGCAGCGAGCTATGGAAAGAAAATGATTGGTCTAACCTTGAGAGACCGGAAGAGAGCAGAGTGGGTCAGGAAACAAACGCGGCTTTATGACATCCTAGTCGAAATCAAGACAAATCAAATGCGAAGACAAGATAACTGCTGGTGCTTAAGGGTAACGGACTGGACTCCAAGAGAAGGCATGCGTAGCAGGGGGCGGCAGAAAGTTAGGTGGGCCGATGAGATTTAGAAGTTTGCGGGGATAAGGTGGCCGCAGCTCGAAAAAGGACGAGGTTAACTGGAGAGACAGATGCCTTTGTCCTGCAGTGGGCGTAGTCAGGCTGTTGTTGTTGATGGTGATCATGATGATATGAGCAAGAACCGGTAAATGGGCTCACGAGTGAGCCTGCCTACACATGCGATGAAGCGGGGGCAGCTAAAGACGAAAATTGGGCTGCGTGGTGCTTGTCGACAGGCTGGGGCATTATAGATTTATGGTTTAGGGATTTTAACGACCCGAAGGAACTCAGGCTATGAGGAACGCCGTAGTGCAGGGCTCCGGGTAATTTCTACCACTTGGGGTGTTTTAACGGGCACTGACGTCGCAGTGTGCACGGGCTTTCAGCATTTTGCCGCGTCTTTCGGGCAAGTATATAGCCTAGCACTATAACCACTGAGCCATCGCGGCAGATCGGAGCATTGTAACTGGCGTAACTATTGCACAAAGCACAATGAGCAATTGAGTAGGGAGAGAGAGAGAGAGGGTGAATTAATGCAAAGCCAGTCCTACCTACAGCTAATAACAACCCTAAACTCAAAGGGACTTTATTTACCTCTGCTTTTTATTCCTTACTTCACTTTGTATTAGGGCTGCGTAATTCTGCTTGTTACAATGTGGCAAACCTTGCGTTAAATTGCAGCGTTGCGGTGAATCCTGCGCATCGTCTTTTGTACGGAGCTGTTTTCTGGCCGTTTTAACCGGCGGCTGCGTTCGAGGCTCTCTGTTTCGTGTAGGTTACGTTCACTCGCATCGCTTTGACGACCACGCAACCCGTGACGTCGCATAGCGGCCCGGAGGGATATATTTGATACTCGGCGCTGTAGGTGTGCGTCTTCTTTCTTGCGTGCCGGTAACTGCGTCCGCTCGGCGGCTGACGAAGCCGTACGAATCTCCACTCGATGATGCCGACCATTTCCTGCCGCGGCGCGCGTGACGCGATGCCTTTTCGTTGAAAGAATGGGTTGACGGCAGCGCGGCCGTAAGACTTGCGGGCACGGAACAAAAAATAAAGAAAACGAAACTGCGCGATTGCGCAGAATACGCGTATTCGACCGTAGGAACAGAGGTGTATGGGTTTTGTAATAGTGGTAGGGTGTTAACGTAGTTAAACCCAGTAGACGTGTGAAAGCAGGCGTTTAGCCTGGTTGACTCATGGTTTTGCTTTTCTGGGCCGTCTGGATTCGATATTAGTTCGATAGTATAGTATTAGGTTCCTTGTACTCGACATTTTTTTATTCAATTAATTCATTTAGGTTTCATCAGTACATTCATGATGCGTCTCGCAATGATGGCTCTGGGAATATTCTTGATTTATTGCTGTGTAATACTTCAAACGTTATAAGAGATGTTAAAGTACTGCCGGGAATAAGCGATCACAATATAGTGACAGCTTACATTTCTATTGGCAGTGTGTTACTCGCAAGGAAACTTGCGCGCGAAAAGTCTGTTTTTAGTAACGGATATTATGATAGCATTAACATAGAATTAGAATCATATTTTTCGGTTTTCGATGCTTTGGCTAATCAACTTGGTACTGAGCACTTATGGACCATTCTAAAAGGAAACCTGCTAGAGCTACAAGACATGTTCAGCCCCGCGCAAACTATTATCTCCTAGAAGAGCTAAAAGCAAACCATGGTTCAACAGCCAGTTATACGCTCTAACGAAAATAATAAAGCGAGTCTATCTGAAATTTAGAAAAAGGCGTTGTCCTGCGAATCTGGCTGAACTAAAAAGGTTTAAGTTTGAGTTTAAATCGCTATCAGGAACAGCGAAACTTTCTTACTTTTCTTCACTAGTAAATACGTTGGTACAGGATTCGAAACAATTCTGGAAACATGTTCGCAGTCGCGGCAAAGATGACTGCTCGGTACCAACGATAAAAAGCGGTGAAACGCTCATTGAAGATGAAGCATGTAAGGCTTCTTACATGCCTTTAGTAAATATTTCTTGTATTTATTTCATCCCACTCGAGAGTTCTCCAGCTTCCAACAAGTGCTGATCTGATGCCAGAAGTTATCTTTAGTATAGCAGGTATTCGCAAGTTATTGCGTAATGTGAACCCATCGGTTGCAAGCGGCCCAGATGATTTGCCAGCAGCAGTTATCAAAAATCGTGCTAATACATTGTCATTGTATTTTACTCGATTATTTGAAAAAAGTTTGCAAGAAGGGACTCTGCCAAAAGACTGGAAATCGGCTCGCGTTGTGCCCATCTATAAAAGTGGACCGAGAAATTTGGTAGAAAACTATAGGCCAGTGTCTCTAAAAAGTATAGCTTGCAAGACAATGGAGCATGTAATTTACAGTTATATAAAGTCGCACCTCATTAACCATAATTTACTTAACCCTGCTCAGCACGGATTTCGCCATAGTTTGTCTTGCTCTACACAGCTGGTTGAGTTTACATATAATATTGCAGTTGCTATTGATAAACAGAAAGTTATTGATTGCATTTTTTTGGACTTCCAGAAGGCATTTGATGTTGTTGCACATGATATTCTTGGTGTCTAAATTACGCAGCTACAATTTGAACGAAAGAGTCATTGTATGGATTTCTGAATACCTATCTCTACGACAGCAGTGTTTAGTTGTTGGTGGTCGCTCCTCGAACTATGGCCCTGTCACTTCGGGCGTCCCCCAGGGCTCTGTTATGGGGCCGCTTCTTTTTTTGTTATATATAAATGATATTAATGCTGATGTTACTTCTTAATTTAGAATGTTCGCCGACGACTGCGTGATTTATAGAATTATATATAGTGCACTTGATGTGCAAAGCCTGCAGGATGACTTAGATAAGATAGCCGTGTGGTGTAATAATGGGGACATGACTTTGAATACTAAAAAGTGTGTACACGTCACCATTTACAGGAAGCGCTCTTACCCTTCTTATATATACACACTATAAACCATGCGACCTTGAAAAAGGTACAAAATTATAAATACTTAGGCGTTTATCTTGCTGCTGGCCTGAGGTGGTCAAAGCATGTAAATTACACCGTAAAGAAAGCTTCTGGTATATTAGGTTTGTTAAGGAGAAATGTCAGCCATCTTCCACAGCATCTCAAAAAACAGCTATATTTTTTTCGCGTCCGCACGGTACTCGAATATGCATCAGTGTGCTGGGACCCGCACACACAAGAACGTATTAATAAATTGGAAAAAAAAAATTCAAAATAGGACAATCCGCTTTGTCCTTAGAAATTATGACAGGACACTCAGTATCTCAGAAAGCAAAAGGAATCTTCGGTGGCCGGAACTTAAAACTCGAAGAATAAATCTGAGATTAAAATTCTTACACAATATTTTATATTCCAAGACTAGTATAGACGGAACAAAATGCTTGAAGCAGCCTCTCTATGTCTCGAAGCGAAGGGACCACAATTTAAAGCTTTATGAATTTCCTTTTTGAAGGTGACGTACTCCGATATTCGTTTTTTCTGCGAACAGTTAGCGAATGGAATGCTTTGCCGCCACATATTGTTAATGTTCTACCAAATTGAGCGTTTTTTCACGCGTTAAGTACATGAGTTCTTGTTTTGTGAATGTGAAAATGCCCCCCTGCTGTAATGCCGAAAGGCGGTGCAGGTACCAAATAAATAAATAAAAAAGAAACTCCTGTCGTCAGTTTCCACTTTCAGAGCAGGAGCGATCAACGGAAAGATAGCCGATTGATGCCCTCCCGTACCCTCGCCTGCAATCGGCCCACAGCTGGCATGGACTGGACTCTTTGCAGCAGGCCAACCCCGCCGGGTGGCCAAGAGCTTATATGCGCCTCGGCGACCCAGTCAGCCCGTTGGACGAGTCGAGCAGGTTGACCTTCTCGACTCGTCCGTCTGTCCCTGCCAGCTTCTTTACGCACATAACTGGCAGAAAAAAACATCTTCGTTTGAACGCTAGTTGATAAAGTACTGTTCCGTCGTGTGATCTCGGCGGCATGCTTCCCCTCCGTGTACGCAGATACTACTTCCCGCGCGGCGCAAGTTTCCTCAGCCCCTCGCGTCGGAATGGACTGCGTACGCGTAATCAGTCGGGCCGGGTCACAGCGAGCGTCACAGCGCGCGGCCACTGCCGGCCGTGTTCTTTGGCGCTACACGCGGAGCCTGCTGCGGTGGCTACATTTCGTGCGGCGCTCTACCGCGCAGGTGGCTGGCGCGAGCAGCCGCAGCTTTGTGTAGTGCACGCAAGTATGTGCCAGTATCTGCGCGCTTTGAACACTAGCCGGCGGAAGGGTCTAGAGTGTCAGTCCCGCTTGTGTCGACTTTTATCCCTGTAGCCGGCGGGAAGCGGCATCCGCTGCTGCGCGTGTCGGTAGCCGTGTTTTCTTGTACTTTGCGTGCTTCGGCAGCAACCCGTCGGGATGGTCGCCAGTGTCGGTCGCCGAAGTGGCGTTCACGGCGGCGTCGCGGTGGTGGCGAAGGAGGAAGCGAAGCAAAGGTAGGGGTGTAGTACGTAGTACATGCATTCAATGGCGCCTGTTTTGCCGCGACAGCGTTGCTTCGCGACGGTGTCGTTTCATTATCTCGCTGTCGATGTGCAACTGTATCCGTTGCAGTGAATCGGCTTTTAGCGGGGGCTGATCTTGGTGCTCGCCTCTTACTGAGGTCGTTGTCCGGAACCAAAAGTAGATTTCATTCGTTCGTGTCGTTGACGAAATGTCCAGACTTAGTTCAGTTTTGTCCACCGTGGTTCCTCGAATGATCTTTTAAGTCATAAGTGCGTCTTCAGAATCGCATGACTGAAGGGCATTCATTTCACTCCGATATACCGTGTCTTTCAGCGAAGGCAGGATGTTGCGGCATTCTTGGAATGTTAAACGACGCCGCTTCGCGAATATCCTCCAGCAAGAATTTTTTGAATGGGTTTGCTAGAAGGTGAACTATCTGAAGTCAAAATTTGAATTTCATCGTATTCGCGCCATTCCCTCTCCTTCGCCGGAATGGGCTCGCCAAATTTCGCGCGCCATTGCGGGTTCTCTGCCACGTGTAGAAGTGTTATTTGGCTCAGGGATTCATGACAACACAATTTTGTGATCGAACGAGTTTATGTATTCTCATCAGAAGGTGTTTCAGGACCCCTTTAATAAGCCTGGATTAAAAAAAAAACGAAAATGGAAGAAACTGTTTTCGGGAACAAATTGTTAGTCATGGAGGATGTCAGGTATTGCAAAATACATGTTAACAAATGTACTGGATAACTCAAAACGTCTTTATTTAATTCTAATTGGCGCGATTTGCAGCCAGTGTCCGCTTACGCGCTCATTTGTATAAACATGGGCGCAGGCGCGGCAACAAAATAGCTGAAGTCAGCGCCTTGTGGTGTCTTTCTACCCGTACGTGTGCATTTTTTATGCGCTGTGCTGGAGTTACACACGATTGCCACCGAGTTCTCAATATTCAACATCCCTCATCACGTGGTCGTGACCCCAAATTTGGGAAGCCGAACTTCTCTTATTATACCCCATCATAGATGCGGGACGCTTTGTACTGATGACAGTTAGATGCTTCCGACCGCCTTCGGTTCATTAACACGAGTCGAACTCGCGGCACCTAGGCGCTATCGCGTTTCGTTGCCATCACAAGAAGGCCTGCCGGGTGTAGAACCCTCGACATCGGGCCAAACAACGAAACTGCGCAGCCGCTGTGTCTCCGCGGGAAATGAGATACGCAGATGTGAGTCGCCTGCCGAGAGAATAAGAGGGAGGATGGCCGCGCGAGCGGCTTGCGAGTGATACAACGTATCAGCAAAGCTTGGACTCGCGTTTCGCTCTGCCCTTGATATGATGCTCGCAGTGATGTGCCTTATTCTGCGTCGGCCACGCGTGTGCCGGGCGTCGCCAGAAAAGAAGCTGGAGACAAGTCTGGGTGCGCTTATACCACGAGTCTCTGTATATTGCACAGTCGGCTCAACGACGTCACTGTGTATATTCTTTGAAATTGAAATTGGTTTTCGGGGAAAGGAAATGACGCAGTATCTGTCGCGCATCTCGGCGGACACCTGAACCGCGCCGTAAGGGAAGGGATAAAAGAAGGAGTGAAAGAAGAAAGGAAGAATGAGTTGCCGTAGTGGAGGGCTCCGGAATAATTTGACCACCTGGGGATCCTTAACGTGCACTGACATCGCACAGCACACGGGCGCCTTTGCGTTTCGCCTCCATCATATGTACGTTCTTTCCATGGACTATGTTTTGTACACAGCACAAGTTCTTCCTCGTTGCTCGAAGACAGCCCAATTCGCTCCGATTCATAGTAGAGATGCAAAATTTCCGGAAACTTTGAACGCCAGAAAAAAAAAAAGAAACGAGTAAAGAAACAAACTTTTTTTTTTCTCTGGAAACATCGGAATTCGATTGCAAATATAGTCGAAACAAGGATATGCGCACGGTTTATTGCCAGGCACGCCAGGAGTTTTACAACGAAAATGTATTTTTAGCAATTCTTGTTCACACGCATACAATATTCTGTAGCACTTTGGCCTCCCAAAGACTGATATTTGCGGGCCCACCGGACTTCAGGTTTCGGCTCATTTCGAACAAGGTGGTGTTTCTGGGATGTCGTCTGGTTATATTCGCTCCAGGAGGCGTTTTGAGATATGGGAGTAGGCTGTCGAAACCTGACAGCACCACGGCTAAGATGGGAGCTGACAGAAGAGCCCATCAGTATACTTCTGTACAAACGTTTGCTGAAAGAATTGCATCAGAGTGCCAGAAGAACCTTTATGAGGCGTTGCCACAAAAGATATGCTCTAGTAGGGGAGCTTTGTTGTTAAAAAATGATAACTTAAACCTCAGTAAATTTTCGTAGTTTTGCATTCGTGGCGCCGCCAAGGCGCTCGCTATAGGCTGGCGACTCCTGAGGGTTAAATGTGGCGGTTGATGAGGCAAGCCGGAAAAAGACCAGCACATTTTGTGTCTGTGCTTGCAGACGACCTGCTGCTGGACCACTGTTCACGCGAGAAGAGCATGGTGAACTTTCTTGCGGCTACACGCGAACGATAATTGCCTACAATGCTGTGGAAAATGATGATCACAGGCAAACAAGATAGTATATATATATATATATATATATATATATATATATATATATATATATATATATATATATATATATATATCTTGCTGCGTAGCAACTTATATACAATCACAGCAAATTAAAAGCTTCATATCCGATCAAAAGCCGGGATTCACCCACGTTAGAACACTGAGTTGCTGCGGCCACGCGCCTTTCTTTTCTTCAGAGAAAAGAATTAAGCGCTGAGCGAAGTTAAGTCGAAATGTGGTATCAGGTACATAAGTAACTCTCACATAACGTCTGCACACTTCGCAATGCAGAAGCGTGTAATTCATAGAGAATCATTCTTTTTCTTTATCCATCATCGCCACGCTTGGTGGTTAGCCGCTATGAATTTGTCAAAAAAACTAAAGTCCCTTAATGTGTCCAGGGCGAGAAAGAACTACAAGTTTATTTTTTTTCTCGAATTAAATTTTGTGTGCTTCAGTAGGTAGCTACGAGGGAATAGCAGCTAATTTAAAGACCCAGCTTTAAAATTTTCACCACGTGCAGGCTCGTTGTCATTCAGAACAGAAACATGCAACATTTCTATCGTCTTTGCTCCAGCTCGGTTAGAACGGAAGGATACAGCAGGCCAGTAGTTTGCGCCGCAGTCGTATAACATCTTTAAAGAATTAATTAGTAATGATAATATGATGGTTAAGCCTCAAATTTTTTGCAACATTATATTAATGGAGCGCACTTTTTCTCATTTTTTTTTACGTAGGTAGCCATCATACTTTAAGTGTTGACCAGAATAACCGTTCATTATGTTTCTTAAGTGCTACTAGACTGTGCTCGGTTTTTTACATCTTTTTATCATTGGGACAAAACGAGAAAAGAAATTCAGAGAGCACTTATGACCGCGATGGCTCAGTGGTTAGGGGGCTCGGATACTCAAAAACCAATTTTCAGTTTCGGCGACCTGGGGTTCTTTAGCGTGCAGTGACATCGCAGAGGGGTTGTGGATTTGAATTTGGAGGACCGGCAGACGAAATCTTTGAAGACGTCAACTATTTTGAAGTGAACGACAACGTAGCCTAGCCTCCGAGGTCCGCGTAGAGAGGGAACTGTCACGGCACTGCACTTTGCTTACGAAATCGGTCGGTGATGACAACTTTGTGTATTCTTTGTATCTAATCTTTTGGCTGTTCAGGAGTCGTGTAAAACCTGGCTCTACGTGTATATCATTGCACAGAAACAAAAGGTGAACTTTCTCCTATCTCCTACAATCAGAGGACTGGCGCGCTTTCGTGGTTGATTGCACCGCCATCTTAGTATTGGGCTTTCACCAGCCGAAACTGCCGCAGTAGAGGAGGACTCCAGATTTTCTCGTCCACCTGAGGCTCTTTAATTTGCGCCGAAGTTGCGTTCCACGGTGCATGTCTGCCTTCCTTTTGCCTCCTTCGAAATGCGGCCGCGATCGAACCCGCGAACTGTGGTTGAGGCAGCCGAACTTTTTCTTAGTCCACGGAGCCATACTGAGCCACCGCGGCAGGTGCGTGGCCGGAGAAATGTGTGGTTTCCACTAAGCTGCACTGAGCGGTGGCAGTTTGCTTTCGGTGCTTATTTTCTTTTCTTTATGTGTCACCTGTAGATTGCACTTTCTCTCCAGTGATGCAGCGCCCCGCCGCTAATGCGAGCGGCGAAACGGTCGGCGATAGCGAGTAAAGGCCTTCGCATAAACAGCGATAGGACCAGCGACCACGTGTCTCTTCACCGAGTGGATCGCTTTTGTCAGCGCGTGCCCGTCGCTCGATGCCTGATCGGCCAACAAAGACGCGAGATATCGGCGCCGGTCGCATTATGCACGAGCACGGCCGGTCGGCGTGAGCGGCCGACACGGAAGGCTAGCTCGATTGTCGTTAGTAGCGCAACTCCGCGCGTTGTTTCTTGTTCTCGCCGCCCGCGATTCTGCGGAGCGTGCATCAACAGCGAGCGTTGTGTCCGCTTCCAGGGACGAAAGAGCAGCCATGGAGTGCACGTGGAGCCGTTGCCTGCCGGCATCCGTCAACAGGCAGCTGCTGCCGCTCAAGTTCCACTTCTTTCTCTACCTGGCAGGTGCGTAGGTGCTTATGTATTGTATACATCTCGATAGCCGGCTTCCGTCGGCTGTTTTAATGTTTTTTCCTAACACGTCAACAAACGAAACGCGGTATTCGGAGCGAGTGGCCTCCGGTAACTTCTGCGGCGTGCAGCAGTGCGTCGCTCGAGAGACGTTCAAAATCATCTAAAATCTCGCGTTCAGTGAAACCTGTCCCGACAGCGTCGCTCGGTGTGGAATAACCTGAGGTCACGCGCTCACAGTGTCACCTTTCATTCGTTGACGACTGGGCATTGCTTTTATTGGTCTTATTTAGCATGAGGTACCGCATGGTCACGTCGATGTCTGCGTTTTAGCTGAGGGATAACTGGTCTGTGAGGGACAATTGAGTTCAGTTCAGACTAATCTCACGGCGGGTTTTAAGCTATATAGAAGGTCGGCTTAAAGCCGTCTGTGCAGTGATAGCGCTTTGCGGATACGCAAATGAACCGCGGAACTTTCACTCTTTTGACTAGTCTATAGGTGTGGCTTGCACACAGATTCAGGTATGGGCGATCAGTAGTCGATTCTGTGCCTGGCTCTGCGTTGCTTCGCCCCCCTCCCCTCCAAATAAAAACAATTGGACTATGGAACCGTATGCCTTCAACTGCCGTAGCGTGCACATCTAGTGATGCGTTTTATTTTTCGTTAAACGAGCTGAGAGCTCTGAATTGAGTTTTTTTTTTGTTGACTGGCACAAGAGGACAGAAAGCCACCTGTGAGCATGCGCGCTCATTTCTTCTCGCAGGCTTCTTTTCACTGAAAGCAAGGCTTCCTGGATGCGATTAGATATAATAACGGCATTCTTCCTCCTTTTGCTTATCTTGTTATCAGATTATGGGGGTTTAACGTCGCAAAGCGACTCATGCTATGAGGGACGCCGTAGTGGAGGGCTTCGGAAATTTCGACCACCTGGGGTTATTTAACGTGCACTGACATCGCACAGTATACGAGCCTCTATAGCATTTCGCCTCCGTCGAAATTAAACCTCCGCGGCTGGGGTCGAACCCGCGTCTTTCGGGTCAGCAGCCGAGCACCACGACCACTGAGCCACCGCGGCGGCTCTTGTTATCAGTGTGTGAGCGCATGTGTGTTCCCACTTTGTAGTAGCTTTTTTTTATGCCATCACAGTGAGGTGATGGAGAAGTGCTCATGTCGTCTCTTTGCCTAATTTGACGTTTACTTGCCAGAAGCTATTAGTTTTTCGCATAGTTGACTGCGGCGTGCATTAGGATTTCCTTTTGATGTGTGCAGAGTACTTTTTTGTTTTTTACCGCCCCCCCCCGCGCGCGCGCGCGCGCAATCTCTCTCTCTCTCTCACACACACACACACACACACACACACACACACACACACACACACACACACACACACACACACACACACACACACACACACACACACACACACACACACACACACACACACACACACACACACACACACACACACACACACACACACACACACACACACACACACACACACACACACACACACACACACACACACACACACACACACACACACACACACACACACACACACACACACACACACACACACACACTAAAATGCCGAATGGCGCTTTGTATATGAGAGAAAAAAACCTGAAGATTAAAATATGGCGAGGTGCTATTCCTTACGCTTTGCCTTATTCCAGCCTTAAATGTATAACCGGTCGAGCGGCTGCTACCGTGAAGCGTTCATGCCCAAATCAGGTCTCTTCATTTTCACTGTCATCATCGTCGTCGTCTTGCAGTCTTCTCGAGCCGTCATTCAGTGTTCTGCTTCCCGGTGGCTACTGTCACACTCCACCATCTTCGCGGGCGTGCCAGTCTGATCGCGCCCGCGTGTAGTGTGCGCGCATGTGTCGCTTCAGCGCGTACTACTGTTAAATCCGTTAAAACTGTTAAACCCGTTAAATCACCTGAAGGCAGCTCAGGTGGCTCAGTAGCCGCAGCGTATTGCTGCTGTGGAGAAGGTCGGGGGTTCGACACCGGCTGCACTGTGCCAGTTTTTTGCAAGCGAAATTAAAAAAATAAAAACGTCAATGTATAGCGATTTTGTTGCACGCTAAGGAACTCAAGCTGACCGGAATCTGTCCGGGAGCCTTAGATTATACGGCATCTCTTTTTTAGCCCTGTAGCCTTGGCACAAAAATTCTAGGCGGCTGTCGTGTTTCGATTCGAAGGTGACCCTTTTCTGTTTGCTATCATGTTTTCCTCACCGATCTGGAGAATGTCCGGCACCCCAGATTAGGCATTTATCACCGCACAGCCGGCAGCGAAGGCTGCGATATCGCTGATAACGACCCCCCTGATGTGTAAGTGTCTGATATGCCTACAAGGAAGTCTTGCGTCCGATGCCGTTTGCCAGAGCGGACGTCGCGAAAGCATCGATCACTTCAGTGCTTCTAGAAGAGTAATTGAGCGCCACTTATTTTCAGACGACCACACAGAAAGATATGACAGGACTGGCGCTGTCTTGTCATTTCTTTCTGTGTGCTTGTCTGAAATAAGTAGCGCTCAATTACTCTAATAGAAGCAATGCAGCATCAACTAGCCCATCAACGAGTTTTATTAAACTGGGTAATGCCATGCCAAACGTACCAGAGTTTGCGCTCGACCCCCTCCGATCTTTTCGATAAAATTTCTGGCTCTTTATTGAACCAGTTAAAGTAATTACCCTTAATAACTTTGGCAAAAAAAATTATCTGCTCATGTGACAGCCCTTCAAATTTCTCAGAGGAGTGTGAAGCTTGGTCTCACTAAAAATTGACAAAAAATCAAATGTTTTACTGTTGCGTTTGAAAATTTTATTGAGATAATGAATATGCATTGTGAGTTTTAATCGCGCAGCCAAAAACTTCTAGCGCAAATTTCTTGTACTGATTTGTCATTGTTCCCCAAAAGCCGTTTTTGCATTTTTTTTTGTTGTACCCGCCGCGGTGGCTCAGTGGTTAGAGCGCTCGGCTACTGATCCTGAGTACCCGGGTTCGAACCCGACCGCGGCGGCTGCGTTTTATGGAGGAAAAACGCTAAGGCGCCCGTGTGCTGTGCGATGTCAGTGCACGTTAAAGATCCCCAGGTGGTCGAAATTATCCCGGAGGCCTCCACTACCGCACCCCTTTCTTCCTTTCTTCTTTCACTCCCTCCTTTTCCCCTTCCCTTACGGCGCGGTTCAGGTGTCCAACGATATGAGACAGATACTACGCCATTTTCCTTCCCCAAAAACCAATTACTATATTATTATTTTTTGTACTCTTTCGCGACATTGGCGAGCTACATTGCATGTTTCACCGCTTCTCTATAATATGTACTATCTCATTAAATGATTTATATTATGATACAACACAGTATATTAAAAAAAAGCCGAACGGAAAAAAGTGTACTGTGCAGCGGGCATAAATTTCGTACAGAGGCATTCCTAGTAAAAATATAAGCTCTAGCTCAATCGATAGCTATTTCCACTGAAGTTTTGCTCAGCGTTTTTTATAGGATCTTTTTTGCTTTAAGCGAGAAAAAAAAAAAGTTCAGCGCTGCACCTCGAGCCATGGTTCACCCGTACCGCTACTGCACCGCAGAGCACGGCCATGCCGCCGTTCGCATTTCTATGTTGGGCCAGGATCGAACCCGCTTTTGTAGGGTCAGCAGCTCAGCACCATAATCACTCAGCCAGCGCGGCGGCTGATGTGGCTTATATCTCGCGGCAGTATCAGCACCTTAAATATATAGTTAGCGCCCCTGCGCTTGTGTATTATCAAAGAGGGATTTTCATCATCGATTTTATCAATCCTGAGGTGGTACCAGTGGGGTCATACATTCTTGACAACGTGAGGCGACTGAATGTTGAAGCGGCGGCAACGGATGCTACAATGAAAACGCGTTGTTCTACAGCCAAGGCTCATGGTGTGCCAGCGGCACACACGCATCATCGTACGTGGCGTCACGAGGAGCACAGCCTCATGCAATTCCCCTTTAATGTGTGGTCTAAATTACCCTTATAGCCAGAGGATAACTGAAATATGGTGGCTCACCTCCATGGCGATTTTCAAAGGCCGCAGATTCACTTCCTTGCATAGCTTGTGTTGTCTCCATGACCACTGCCGAAGTCGCGAAGTATAGCGTATAGCGCGCAGCCTACTAAAGCCGCCTTGCCGCCGCTATCACAGCACCGCTTTTGCGCTGCCTGGCGATCGGCCCATGTAGCAGTGGTGACGATAGAATTTCGTTTCCCTGCGTCATGCATACGCAGCCACTGCGATAAGCCGTGGCGACAGTATATAGTCATGGCGCTGTTGACCGATTTTGACTTTCCAGCCGGCCAACACACAGGCTTCGTTGACAACACAGGGCCCCCTGAAACACTCTTATCTCTTCAATGTTTGTTGCAGAATGCTTCTCCTCGGGAACCGGCGAAATCATGCCAAGCGCTGCAGTGGCGGTACGGGGCAACCATGGCTCGAGGTGCAGCGCTGAACTTTTCTCGCTTATAAGATAAGACTTCGATAAAAATCTCTGAGCAAAATTTCAATGCAACTAGCTAGCCAATGAGCTACTGTTTGTATTTTTACTAAGAATGCCTCTGTAAGAAAACTATGGCCGAAAAAGCTGCACAGCAAACTTCAGTTTAAAGTTCAACATTTTTTAAAAAATATACTTTGTTGTATCATACTTTAAGCCGTTTAATGAGATAGTACATATTATAGTTGCGCAGCGGTGGCCAAGTGGTTGAGCATCCGCCTCGCATGCGGGAGGTGCGGGGCTCGATCCCCAGTGCCGCCGGGTACCCACCGGCGATGCAATGGGTACAAGCTTCCCCTGCCTGGTGCTCGGCTTATTTAGGGTGAAATGCTTGTGAAATGGGCCTTTGACCGCTCCTTGAGAAAAAGAAAATACCTTGTGTCATGGCGCTCTTTGGCCATAGATGTCCTTGCGCCATACAAATCCATCATCATCAGTACATATTATAGAGAAGCGGCGAAACGTGTGATGTTGCTCGCCAATGTCACGAAAGAGTGTAAATAAACTGTAAAAACGGTGTTTTTTGGGGGAAAATAATGAAATAAAGCAACACAAAAAATTTGCGCTACAAGGTATTTTTGCTGTGCGAATAAAAAGCACAATGCATATTAATTATCTCTGAAAACTGTTCAAGTGCCAAAATAAAATATCTTTTTTATACACTTTTTCTCACACCAACTTTTGCACTTCTCTGAGGAATTCGAAGGTCTGTCATATGACGAGAAAATTTTTTTTGCCAAAGTTATTAACGTTAATTACTTCAGCCGGGGGCGCTGCGAGCGGTCGAGCCGATCGGCCGGTTCCATAAAGAGCCAAAAATTTTATCGGGAAGATCGAAGGGGGTCGAGTGCAAACCCTGTTACGTTTGGCATGCAATGACCCAACTTCAAAGTGAGCCACCGCGGCTTGGTGGCTACGACGTTCGGCTGCTGAGCCCATGGTCTCGGGAACGAATCCCTGCCGCGGCGGCCGCATTTCGTTGCAGGCGAAATTCAAAAAACGCCCCTGCGTTTTGCGATGTCAGCGTCCCTTAAAGAACCCTACGCGGTAGAAATTATTTCGGAGAACGCCACAACGGCGTCCCCTCATAGCTTTCGTGCGGCTTTGACTCTGAACTCCACACACCATCACTGCTTCAAAACAAGTCGATGTTATATTACTTCAGTCCTGTCTTTATACTTCCGAAAGACTTCGGGGTGGGCACTAGCATTTTCCGCTAGGCAATATTTCCCCGTAGCTAGCGTCTGAGTGCAGAATAATAAATAAAAATAATTGGTTTTTGGGCAAAGGAAATGGCGCAGTATCTGTCTCACATATCGTTGTACACCTGAAAGGGAAACGATAAAGGAGGGAGTGAAAGAAGAAATGAAGAAAGAGGTGCCGTAGTGGAGGTCTCCGGAGTAATTTCGACCACCTGGGGATCTTCAACGTGCACTGACATCGCACAGCACACGGGCGCCTTAGCGTTTTGCCTCCATAAAAA